>NW_024423897.1:25759502-26214916 GCF_017311325.1 Ursus maritimus
AAAAAAAAAAAAAAAAATACAGATAGCAAATAAGTATATGAAAAGATACTCAACATCATGTCATTAGGGAATTGCAAGTTAAAACAACAATAAGATACCACCATACTACTAGATATCTATTAAAACTGTGAGCTAAACATCATCTTGCCATATGATCCAGCTATTACACTCCTAGATGTGTAACCAAGTGAATTGAAAACTTATGTCCACACATAAAACTGCAAACATTCTACATAATACCGTACCAATACTCCTCAAAGCTGGCAAGGTAACCAAAACCAAAAGTCTCAGAAACTGTTACAGCTGGAAGGAGCCTTGGGAGACCTGATGACTAAATGTAATGTGGTGTCCTAGAACAGAAAAAGGACATTAAGTATAAACTAAGAAAATCTGAGTAGTTTTGACTTTAGCTAATACAGTGTTTTGTGTTGGTCTTAGCTTATTGTTAAAAAGAAAACTATAGGCCCAAGATGGACCGCTTGCTAGATGGGATGCTGCCTGATTCATGATTTGTTTAATAAAGCCAATTAGATCTTCAAATTTAGTCCTTTGAATTTTTGTTATGTAACAAATAACCAATGTTGTGGTTGAACCAGACCTTACGGTTCTTATTATGATTCTAAGATGCCCTTCAGCAACAATCATAAGGAAACTTTGAAAAAAAATAGAGATTTATTTCTTACAAGACCTGGAAATTACATAGCACACCTGGGCTACACAGCGAGGTTGCAGATACAGAGAGCGAGCGAGCAAATGGGCTGCGGGTTCTGTTTTTACTGGAATTGAGGGTGGGAGCCTAGGGTTTCCACAGGGGTCACTCTTGATTAGCAAATTTAAAATAAAACAGTGGGAATTTAAAGCAGCAGGTGGGGCAGGTGGAGAGAAAAGTCAAGTGGTCCAATTGGTCAGTTATGGGAAATCAACCAGGATCTCTAAAACAAAGGAGCCCGGGCTGGTGGGGGAAGGGAGAGAGGTAGCCTGGCTCTTTATCTAATCCTGTGGCTGGCAATGTGTTTATTCAAGATAGCATAGCCCCTTTTAAGTGGATGCATCAGCAATGAAAGCTTAAGTCGGCACCTGCATTATGAAAAAGAAAAACTGTCAGGGCTTACACTACATAATAATATATCAGTATGGTTCAATAATTATTACAACTGTAGCATAAAGTTATAAGGTGTTAATAATAGGGAAAACTGGGTATGGAATGTATGAGAACTTGCTAAACCACCTTCATAATTTTCCCATAAATATAAAACTATTCTAAAAGTAAAAAGTTTTAAAAAATAAAAATCTGAAATCTCCTTGGTTAGAATTTATTTAATGACATTTTAATATTGAATAAATCAAAACCTTAGTCCCCAGAAGATGAAAATTTAAAGGGCTAAACACTCCAATTAAAAGGCAGTTACCAGAATAAGTTTAAAAAGCAAGCTCTATTGTCTAGAAACTTACACACTTAAATATAAATACTAGGTAAGATGGGCAAGTAAGTTGGTAGAAAAAGGTATGCCATGCAGACAGTGAAAAGAAGGTTTGAGTGACTATATTAATGTCAAAATAAACTTTGAAACAAGGAATATAACTAGTCTTAGTAGTATAGTTGGCTAGTATTTCCAGTATAGTGTTAAATTGGCATGCAGAAAGAGGACTTCCTTAACTTGTTCCCAATTTTAAGAAGAAAACATCCGATTTCTCACAAATAAGTATAATGTTAGCTTTAGTTAGTTTGTTTGGTAGATGTTCTTTATCAAGTTGAGGAAGTTCCTCCTCTGTAGTTTTCTGAGGGTTTTTATTATGAATTTTGTCAAATGCTTTTTTTGTGACAATTGATACGCTCATATTTTTCAAATTTAGCCTATTGATGTGGCACTACATTGGTTGTTTTTTTTTTTAAAGATTTTCTTTATTTATTAGACAGAGAGAGACAGCCAGTGAGAGAGGGAACACAAGCAGGGGGAGTGGGAGAGGAAGAAGCAGGCTCCCAGCGGAGGAGCCTGACGTGGGGCTCAATCCCAGAATGCCGGGATCATGCCCTGAGCCGAAGGTAGATGCTTAATGACTGAGCCACCCAGGCGCCCCTACATTGATTTTTTTTAAGTGTTAAATTGGTCTTGCATACTTGAAATAAATCACACTTGCTTGTGTTGTATAATTCTTTTTATGTATTGTTAGATTTAATTTGCTAATATTTTGTTAAGGATTTTTATATCTATGTTCATTAGAGATATTGATCTGTAGCCTTCCTTTCTTGTAATGTCTTTATTTAGTTTTGGTATTAGGACAATACTGGCATTGAAAAATGACTTAAGAAGTGTTCCTTCTGCTTCAACTCTTTGAAAGTAATTGTGAAGAGTTGGTATTACGTCTTCCTTAAATGTTTGATGGAATTCACCAGTAAAACAATATTGGTCTGGGGTGTTTTCTTTTTTGGAAGTTTCTTAATTATTGATTTCAGTTTAGTCGATATAGGGATATTCGGGTTATCTGTTTATCCTTGTGTGATTTTTGGTGGTTTGCGTCTTCAGGGAATTGGCCAATTTCACCTGTGTTACCAAATTTGTTGGCATAGAGTTATTAGTGGTATTCCTTTATTACCCTTTTAATATCCATGGGATTAGTAATGTGACCCCTACTTCATTTCTTTTTTTTTAATTTCCAGTTTTTAATTTAATTCTAGTTAGTTAACATATATGGTAAAGTTGGTTTCAGATGTAGAATTTAGTGATTCATCAATTACATATAAAACTCAGGGCTCATCACAAGTGCCCTCCTTAATACACATCAGCCATTTAGTCCATCCCCTGACCACCTCTCCTTGATCAATCCTAGTTTTTTCTCTATAGTTAAGAGTCTCTTATGGTTTGCTTCCCTCTCTCCCTCTCTCTCTCTCTCTCTCTCTTTTTCCCCTTCCCCTATGTTCATCTGTTTTGTTTCCTAAATTCCATATACAAGTGAAATCATATGGTATTTGGCTTTCTCTGACTGACTTAATTTACTTAGCGTAAAACAGTCTAGCTCCATCCACGTCATTGCAGATGGCAAGATTTCATTATTTTTGATGACTGGGTAATGTTCCATTATCTATATACCACATCTTCTTTATCCATTCATCAGTGGATGGACATTTGGGCTCTCTCCATAGTTTGGCTATTGTTGATAATGCTACTATAAACATTGGGGTACATATGTCCCTTTGAATTAGTATTTTTGTATCCTTTGGGTAAATACCTAGTAGTGCAATTGCTGGATCAAACGGTAGTTCTTTTTTTTTTTTTTAAGATTTTATTTATTTATTTGACAGAGAGAGACAGCCAGCGAGAGAGGGAACACAAGCAGGGGGAGTGGGAGAGGGAGAAGCAGGCTCCCAGTGGAGGAGGCTGATGTGGGGCTCGATCCCAGAACGCCAGGATCACGCCCTGAGCCAAAGGCAGACGCTTAACAAGTGAGCCACACAGGCGCCCCCATACTGTAGTTCTATTTTTAACTTTTTGAGGAACTGCCATACTGTTTTCCAGAGTGGCTGCACCAGTTTGCGTTTCTTCAAACAGAGGAAAGAGGGTTTCCCTTTCTTTGCATCCTCACCACCATCTCTTGTTTCCTGTGTTGTCCATTTTAGCCATTCTGACAGGTGTATGGTGATATCTCATAATGGTTTTGATTTGTATTGCTCCAATGATGAGTGAGGTTGAGCATCTTTTCATGTGTCTATTAGCCATCTGGTTGTCTTCTTTGGAAAAATGTTTGTTCATGTCTTTTGCCTATTTCTTAACTGGATTATTTGTTTTTTTGGGAGTTGAGTTTGGTAAGTTCTTTATAGATTTTGGATACTAACCCTTTATCAGATATGTCATTTGCAAATATCTTCTCCCATTCTGTAGGTTGTCTTTTAGTTTTGTTGATTGTTTCCTTTGCTGTGCAAAAGCTTTTTATCTTGATGAAGTCCCAATAGTTTATTTTTGCTATGATTTCCCTTGCCTCTGGAGAGTTGTCTAATAAGAAGTTGCTGTGGCCAAGGTCAAAGAGGTTGCTGCTTGTGTTCTTCTCTAGGATTTTGATGGTGTCCTGTCTCACATTTATGTCTTTCATCCATTTTGATTGTGTGCGTGCATGTGTGTGTGTGTGTGTGGTGTAAGAAAGTGGTCTAGTTTAATTTTTCTGCATGTTGCTGTCCAGTTTTCCCAACACCATTTGTTGAAGAGACCGTCTTTTTTCCATCGGATATTCTTTCCTGCTTTGTCGAAGATTAGTTGATCATATAGTTGTGGGTCCACTTCTGGGTTCTCTATGCTGTTCCATAGATCTCTGTGTCTATTTTTGTGCCAGTACCATGCTGTGTTGATGATTACAGCTTTGTAATACAGCTTGAAGTCCAGAATCATGGTGCTTCTAGCTTTGCTTTTCTTTTGAGATTGCTTTGGATATTTGGGGTCTTTTGTGGTTCCATAAGAATTTTAGGATTGTTTATTCTAGTTCTGTGAAAAATGCTGGTGATATTTTGATAGGGATTGCATTAAATGTGTAGATTGCTTTGGGTAGCATAGACATTTTAACAATGCTTGTTCTTCCAATCCATGAGCATGGAATGCTTTTACATTTCTTTGTATCCTCTTCAGTTTGTTTCGTAAGTGTTCTATCGTTTGCAGAGTATAGATCTTTTACCTCTTGGTTAGGTTTATTCCTAGGAATCGTACTGTTTTTGGTGTAGTTGCAAATGGGATTGATTCCTTGGTATCTTTTTCTCCTGGTTCATTATTGGTGTATAGACATGCACCAGAGTTCTGCACATTGTTTTATATCCTGCAACTTTGCTGAATTCTTGTATGAGTTCTAACAATTTTCTGGTGGAGTCTTTTGGGTTTTCTACATAGAGTATTATGTCTTCTGCAAATAGCGAAAGTCTGACTTCTTCCTTGCCATTTGGATGCCTTTTATTTCTTTTGGTTGTGTGATTGCTGAGGCTAAGACTTTCAGTACTATGTTATATAGTAATGATGAGAGTGGACATCCTTGTCTCGTTCCTGACCATAGGGGAAAGGCTCTCAATTTTTCCCCATTGAGCATATTAGTTGTGGGTCTTTTGTGTATGACCTTTATGATGTTGAGGTATGTTCCATATATCCTTACTTTGTTGGGGGTTTTTATCAAGGAAGGATGCTGTATTTTGTCAAATGCTTTTTCTGGATCTATTGAGAGGATCATATGGTTCTTATCCTTTCTTTTATTAATGCGATGTATCATGTTGACTGATTTGTGAATGTTGAACTGCACCTGTGGCTCAGGAATAAATCCCACTTGATCATGGTGAATAATCCTTTTAATGTACTGTTGAATTTGACTTGTTAGTATTTTATTGAGAATTTTTGCCTCCATGTTCATCAGGGAAATTTGCCTGTAATTCTACTTTGTAGTGCAGTCTTTGTCTGGTTTTGGAATAAAGGTAATGCTGGCCTTGTAGAAGGCCATTTTTTTCTTCCATTTATGTTTTTTGGAACGATTTGAGGAGAATAGGTATTAATTAACTCTTCTTTAAATGTCTGGTAGAATTGGCCCTGGATTTTTGTTTGTTGGGAGATTTTTGATAACTGATTCAATTTGTTTCCTGGTTATGGGTCTGTTCAAATTTTCTATTTCTTCATGTTTCAGTTTTAATACTTTGTAGGTTTCTAGGAATTTGTCCATTTCTCTCAGGTTGCCCAGTTTGTTGGCATATAATTTTTCATAGTATTCTATTACAATTGTTTGTATTTCTGTGGTATTGGTTGTAATCTCTCCTCTTTCATTCATGATTTTATCTATTTGAGTCCTTTCTCTTTTCTTTTTGATAAGTCTGGCTAGGGGTTTATCAATTTTATTAATTCTTTTGAAGAACCAGCTCTTAGTTTCATTAATCCGTCCTACTGGTTTTTTCTTCTTCTTGTTGTTTATTTCTATATCGTTTATTTCTGCTCTGATCTTTATTTCCCTTCAGCTGCTGGCTTTAGGCTTTATTTGCTGGTTCTTTTCTAGCTCCTTTAGGTATAAGGTTAGGTTGTGTATTTGAGACTTTTCTTGCTCTTTGAGGAAGGCCTGTATTGCAATATACTTCCCACTGATGGACTGCCTTTGCTGCATTCCAATTGTTTTGGACTGTCATATTTTCATTTTCATTTGCTTCCATGTATTTTTAAAATTTCTTCTTTAATTTCCTGGTTAACCCATTCATTCTTTAGTAGGATTTACTTTAACCTCCATGTATTTGTGGTCTTTTCAAATTTTTTCTTGTGGTTGACTTCAAGTTTCATAGCATTGTGGTCTGAAAATATGCAAGGTATCATCTTAATCTTTTTGTAGTGGTTGTGGCCTTATTTGTGGCCCGGTATGTGATCTATTCTGGAGAATGTTCCATGTGCAGTCGAAAAGAATGTGTATTCTACTGCTTTAGGATGAAATGCTCTAAATATATCTGTTAAGTCCACCTGGTCCAGTGTGTCATTCAAAGCCTTTGTTTCCTTGTGGATTTTCTGCTTAGATAATTTGTCCATTTCTGTAAGTGGGTTGTAAAAGTCCCCTACTATTATTGTATTATTATCAATGTTTATGTTTATTATTTATAATATTATTATGTTTATTATTAATTGCTTTATATATTTGCATGCTCCCAAGTTGGGGACATAAATATTTACAATTGTTAGATCTTCCTGATGGAAAGACCCCTTAATTATGATATAATGCCCTTCTTTATCTCTTGTTACAGTCTTTGTTTTAAAATCTAGTTTTTCTGATATAAGGATGGCTACTCTGGCTTTATTTTGACGTCCATTAGCATGATAGATGGTTCTCCATCCCTTCACTTTCAATCTGCAGGTGTCTTTATGTCTAAAATGAGCCTCTTGTAGGCAGCATATAGATGGATCTTGTTTTTTAATTCATTCTGATAACCTGTGTCTTTTGATTGGAACGTTTAGCCCTTTTACATTCAGAATGATTATTGAAAGACATGAATTTAGTGTCATTTTATTACCTGTAGAGTTGATGTTTCTGGTGATGTTCTCTGGTCCTTTCTAGTCTTTGTTGCTTTTTTTTTTTCCACTTAAAGAGTACCCCTTAAAATTTCTTGCAGGGCTGGTTTAGTGGTCATGAACTCCTTTAGTTTTTGTTTGTATGGGAAACTCTTTATCTTTTCTTCTGTTCTGAGTGACAGCCTTGCTAGATAAAGAATTCTTGGCTGCATATTTTTCCCATTCAGCATGTTGAATATTTCCTTCCATTCCTTTCTGGCCTGCCAAGTTTTGGTGGACAGATCTGCTGCAGACCTGATTTGTCTTTCCTTGTAGGTTAAGGACTTTTTTTCCCTTTCTGCTTTTAGGGTTCTTTCCTTATCTCTGTATTTTGTAAATTTAACTATGATATGCCTTGGCAATGATCAGCTTTTGTTGAATTTAATGGGAGTTCTATGCTTTTTGGATTTTGATGTCTGGGTCCTTTCCAAGATTAGGGAAGTTTTCAGGTATAATTTTTTAAAAAGTTATTTATTTATTTATTTATTTATTTATTTATTTATTTGAGAGAGATAGTGAGAGAGAGAGAACATGAGCAGGGGGGAGATGCAGAGGGAGAACTGGACGCCCTGCTGAGCAGGGAGCCTGTTGTAGGGCTCTATCCCGGGACTCCAGGATCATGATCTGAGCTGAAGGCAGACACTTAATTGACTGAGCCACCCAGGCACCCCTCAGCTATAATTTTTTTGAGTAAAGCTTCTGCCTTTTTTCTCTGTCTTCATCTTCTGGGACTCCTGTGATACCAATGTTATTACATTTTAATAAGTTGCTGAGTTCCTTAAGTCTACCTTCATGGTCCATTGCCTTTCTTTCCTTCTTCTTTTCAGCTTCATTATTTTCTATAATTTTATCTTCTATATCAGTGATTCATTCCTTTGCTTTGTCCATTCTCATTTTTATGTCCTCCACTTGGGATTGCATCTCAGTTATAGCATTTTAAATTTCAGCCTGACTAGATTTTAGTTCTTTTATCTCTGCAGTAAGGGATTCTCTAGTGTCTCCTGTGCTTTTTTCAAGCCCTGCTAGTATCCTTATAACTGTCGTTTTAAATTCTAGTTCAGACATCTTACGTGTATCTGTATTGATTAAATCCCTGGCCATGAGTACCACCTCTTGTTCTTTTTTTTTTTTTTCCTGTTCTTTCTTTTGGATTGAATTTCTTGTCATTTTGTCCAGAAAAGAAAAGAATAAAGAAAAACAAAACAAAACAACAACAAAAAACTAGATCCTGAGTGTGTTTTGGTCTGCTTGTTAAAAGAATCTAGATCCCAAAATAAGAAAGAAAAATAAAATAAAATAAAATAAAATAAAATAAAATACATAAAATACAATGAAAGTAAACAAACAAAAAGAAATGCATACGCAAAGTATATATGTAGAAATAAAAATTAAAGGGGGCGCCTGGGTGGTGCAGTCAGCTAAGCATCTGACTCTTGGTTTTGGCTCAGGTCATGATCTCAGTGTGGTGAGATGGAGCCCTGCCTTAGACTCTGTGCTCAGCATGGAGTCTGCCTAAGACTCTCTCTCCTTCTTCCTCTGCCCCGCCCCCTGCATGTGATCTCTCTGTCACTAAAATAAGTCTTTAAATAAAGAAATAAAAATTTAAAAAATTAATAAAAAATAATTAAAAATAAGACAATAAATGAAAAAATAATAATAAAGAATAAGAGTACAAAGGAAGCTAGATACTATTTTCCCCTAGAGCTGAAGATTTGTAGCCCCCTATGAACAGTAAGCTTTGTGTGAGTGAGCTGTTTGTGCTGGTTTCCCAGGGGAGGGGCCTGTTGTGCTGATTCTCAGGTGGACTTGCCCTAGTCAGAATGTGCCTCCATGGTGCAGAGGCGGGACTTGGTGTAAACAGTTCTGGACTCCACTAGGAGGTGCTTTTTTGCTCCTGAAGTTTTTCAGATCTAATGGGCAGGATGAATATGGCAGCATCCCTCTCTCTAGCCGTGGAGCTGAAAGTTTGTACCCCCCACTCTTCAGTGAGCCCTCACAGGAGAGCAATCAATGTCTCGTCTCCTTGGTTTCCATAAGAACCCTGCATTCACCCTGCCTGTGTCTGATCTTTTTTATCTCAGATGTGTGGCCGAGTTTCAAAACTCCAAATTTTAGGGACTCCCACCATGCAGATCCACACTGTTCCTTTCAGGAAGGGTCTCGCCACACTTCTGCCATTTGCTGGACCATCCCAGGAAAGCAGTCCCGTGGCTGTACAGTGGATCGCAGTTTATGGCAACACAGAGCAGAAAGCCAGTACCTAGACTTGCCGTTGTCTGCCAGCTTCCATACTCTTATGCCTAGGAACAGTGCAGCACTTAGATGTCACCTGTTCTTCTTGTGACCCAGGGGATGCTCAGACCATGGTGTTACACCTAGGATTCTGCCCTGCTTTGCCATTTGAGCACCTTTAAGCCAGGCATTTCCCCATTGTAGCAGATTCTAAAAGTTCTGATTTTGTGCTCTGCTTCTTATAGTACTTTGCAGTAGCCTCTCTAAGCTGGCTCCCTCCCCACTGCAGTGTCCATAGCTATACTCCCCAAATTTAAGACTCCACACCTCCTACTTTCCAAAAGGTGGTCACTTTTCTACTTGTAGACTTACAATTTTTGTTCTCTCAGACCTCCAATTGATTTCTCAGGTGTTCAGAATGATTTGATAACTATTTAGCTGTATTTGAGGTACAAGACAAGCTTAGGTCCCTCTAATCCTCTGCCATCTTAACTCCTCTCTGTATCCGCTTTAAATATTTCAAATTCGATGATGATCTCAGCTTCTCCACTGAGGCATTGGCAGTACTAAGTTATTGATTTTAGATATTTTTTCTTTTGATAGCATTTAATGCTCTAGATTTCCTTCTAAATTTTGAAAAGTTGTATTTTGGGTTCCGTTTAGTGTGATATTTTAAATATTTCTTGAGATTTATTCTTTAAGCCATGTGTTATTTAGAAACATGTTGCCCAGTTTCCAAATATTTGGGTATTTTCCAGCCATCTTTCTGTTGTCGATATCTGTTGCATCCATTGTAGTCTGAAAACATACTTTGTATGATTTTTATTCTTTTTAACATGTTAAGGTGTATTTAATGGCTCAGAATATGGTCTTTCGTGGTGAACATTGCATGCAAGCTTGAAAATAATGTATTTTGCTGTTGTTGTATGGAGTAGTCTATGAATGTCAATTAGATTCAGCTGATTGATGGTGCTATTGAGTTCAACTGTGTCCTTACTGATTTTCTTCCTGCTTGCAGTCAGTTGCTCACAGAGGAGTATTAAAGTCTCCAGGTATAATAGTGGATTTGTTGACTTTCCCTTGCTGCTTTATCAGTTTCTGCTGCATGTGTTTTGACACTATTGTTAGGTGTATACATGTTTGGGATTCTTATATTTGTGTGTGTGTGTGTCGGGGGGTGGAATTGCTGGGTCATATGACAATTCTATGTTTAACTTTTTGAAGAATCACCAAACTTTTCCATGGTGGCTGTTATGTCTTCTTGGAGAATTGACCCCTTTATATTAGTAATACCCATCTTTATCCCTAATAATTTTCCTTGTTCTGCAATTAACTTTATTTGAATCTATTATAGCTATTCTAGCTTGCTTTGATTAGTGTTAGTATGGATAGTTTTCTCCATCCCTTTACTTTCACTTACCTGAGTCTTTATATTTGTCATGGGTAACATATAGTTGTTTTTTTGCTTTAAATCTACTTTGACAATTGTAATCTTTTAATTTGTGTATCAGTATCATTCACATTTAAAGTGACTACTGATATAGGTGAATTAATATCAACTATGTTGGCAATTGTTTTCTATTTTTTGTGTTTGTTCTTTGTTTCTCCCTCCCTGATTTAAACTGGTCATGTTATATGATTCTGTTTTATCTCCCCTTTTAGCAAATCTATTATGCTTCTTTAAAAAAATTTAGTTGTTGCCTTAGAGTTTGTAATTATATATTTAATCTAAGTCTACCTTCAAAGAATATGTGTAGTGAAGGTAACTTACAACTGAGTTCTCAATTTTTCTCTCTAGTTCCCTGTGACAGAGTAATCATCCATTTTACTTACCAATATGCTATAATTACCCAATAGATTGTTACTATTATTAATTTAGACAGTTACATTTCAGGTTAATTAAGAATAAAATAGCAGATTTATTTTACTTTCACTTATTCCTTCACTGATGCTCTTCTTTTCCTTATGTATCCAACTTTCCGACCTCTGTAATTATCCTTCTGCCTGAAGAACTGCTTTTAACATTTCTTTTAGGGAGGTGTGTTGTCAATGAATTCCCTGTTTTTGTGTTTTTGAGAAAATATTTCACTTTTTAAATAATTAAAATTTAGTTTTTACTTTTTATATTTTAAAGTTTTTATTTTAATTCCAGTTAGTTAGCATACAGTGTTATATTAGTTTGAGGCGTCTCCTTCACTCTTGAAGGATAACTTTGTTGGATATAGAATTCTACCTTGGTCATTATTTTTTCTCAACACTTTAAAAATTTTACTCTACTCTCTTGTTAGCATAATTTATAATGGAAGCATACTGTAATTCTTGTACTTGTTCCTCTATAGATAATGTGTTTTTCCCCCTTTGGCTTCTTTAAACATTTTTTCTTTGTCTTTAGTTTTCTGCAATTTGAATATGGTAGCCTAGGAGTATGTGTGTGTGTGTGTGTGTGTGTACGTGCGTGTGTGTAGTTATCCTGCTTGATGTTTTCTGAGCTTTCTAGATCTGTGGTTTGATGTGTGTCATAATTTGGGAAAATTCTTGGCCATTTTTACTTCAGGTATTTCTTCTGTTCCTTTTTCTCTTTCTTCACCTTCTGGTATTCCAATTATGCATATATGACACCTTTTGCAATTGTCCCATAGTTCTTGGGCTTTCAGTTCTAGTTTCTTATTCTCTTTTCTATTTGTGTTTCAGTTTGTTAAATTTCTAATGATAGATCTTCAAGCTCACTGATTCTTTCCTTGACCATGTTGATTCTATTGATAAGCCCATCAAAGGCGTTCTATAATTCTGTTAAAATTTTTTAAATCTTATTTTATTTAAATTCAATTAACGAACATATAGTATATCATTGTTTTTTTATTTCTAGCACTGTTTTGATTCTTTTTTAGAGTTTCCTTCTTTTCGCTTACATTACCCATTTCTTCTTGCATATTGTCTAATTTTCCACTTAGAGCCCTTACCATATTACTCATAGTTATTTTAAATTCCTTGTCTGATAATTCCAAAATCTGTGTCATGTCTAAATATAGTTCTGATGCTTGTTTTGTCTTTAGACTGTGGTTTTTCTTGCCTTTTAACATGACTTATTTTTTTATTCTTGAAATCTAGACATGATACATTGGGCAATAGGAATTGAGGCTTTTAGTGTGAGGTTTTATGTTAATCTGGCTGGGAGGTGGGGTATGTTTGCTGTACTTATAGGTGCAAGAGGCTTCAAATTCCCTTATTGTCTTTAATTTTATCTCCCCTGTTGTCTTTAGGGTTCCCTAAGAATTTCCCTTAGACTCCTTAGATAGAGTTCTGAATCTTGCAATTTATTAAAATTTCCATCTAAGTGTTCTTACCAGTTTATGGCTCCAGTGATCATATTTCAGCTATGACTCTCATGATTTTTCTGTCTGGACAGATTTTGGGGTTCTGGTGTTTTGCCCTGCAACTTTAGTTTTCTGGTAGGTTCAAGAAAAGTCACTGATTTTCAAGTTGTAATGGCAGAAGTGTTGATTTTCAAGGTCTTTGCATGTTGGAGCTGAAACTGTTAAGTTGTGTAATGACATTTAATATAACTGTTGATACGACTGAATTTAAGCCTACCACATTAATTGATTTTCAAATGTTTCAAATACTTGGGATAAATCTCACTTGCTTGTGGTATATAGTTCTTCTGATTCACTATCTTCAATTTTATACTAATACTATTTTCTATATCTTTATTCTTTCGTTAAGCCAATCCCGTGTATTTTTATTTTAGATATTTTATTTTTCAGTTCTAGAATTTTTATTTTGTAACTTTTTATAGTTTCTATTTCCTGAGATTAAAAAATTTCTTTCATTTGGGGTATATTTTTGTTCACCCTATTGAGCAGTGTTTAAATAGTGGCTTTTTACTAGTTGTTTGATAATTCCATCTCTTTGAACTCTGGGTGGGCTTCTGTTTATTATCTTCTCTCTTAAAAATAGGTTAAGTAGTTTCCCTACTTCTTCATATACGAGTAACTTTAGATTATATCCTGGATACTGTGAACATTATGTTGTGTGTACTCTGAATTCTGTTATATTTCTCCAAAGATTATTCATGTTTCTGTGTTAGCAGGCAATTTACCTGGTTAGATGTAAACTGCAAAGTTAGTCTTTCCTATGGAATGTGTCAGGTTAAATATGAGTTCCACTCTTTTAGTTTCAGCTGCAAGTAGCTTTAGTCTGCTATGCATGTGCATAGTTCAGGGGTCAGCTAAAGACTTAGGTAGAATTTATACACGGAATTTGGGGTACCCTTTTTCTCAGTCTCTTCTTTCCAGAATTCCCCCTTCATTTTCCAGTGGCTTTGTTTGCTTTGGCTTTATTGCCTGGTTTTTCAGACAAGAAAGATAGAAGATTTTCTTTTTCTTTTTTTTTAATTAAAGATTATTTATTTTTATTAGAGAGGGGGAGAGAGAGTGAGCGGGGAGGAGCAGAGGAAGAGAGAATCTTAAGCAGGCTGCACACACAGCACAGAGCCTGATGTGGGGCTCGATCCCACAACCCTGAGATCATGACCTGAACCAAAACCAAGAGAGGGATGCTTAACTGACTGAGCCACCCAGGAGCCCCAAGATAGAGGATTTTCTAAAAAAAGTTTTAGCCACCCTGTAATATGCAATGACAACAACCTGCTCTTAGAATAAAACTACAAAAATAGAAGACTCACCCTGCTATGTTCTCTTCTGAATTCCAACACCCCTCTGGTATCTCCCTGGTCTTATTAACTCTGTAGAGCCTTGAGGTAGTTGTTTTTTGTATTTGTCCAGAATTTGTATTTGTTATTTTTCAGGTAGTTTTTTCTGTTAGGGATACATTACACCAAAGTGGAAACAGGACACTCTCAGTTATGGCTTCCACTGCCAGAATCTTTAGTTTGTACCACAGCCCAATGACTTCTAGCAAAAACAGTGCTTAGTTGGTGAAATTCCATTGCCTCATAAATAAAATGGAGTCTTAAATGAATTGAGACATGTAAAATTAGGCATTAAATATTGATTTTATTTTTCCCATATCTCCTGTTCTTTCACAGAGAGGTGGTTTCTAATCCTGGATTGTCCATGTTCAAAGGTCAGCCTTCAACTATAATTTCTGGCAGCATATCTATAGAGTAGAGGCTTTATATTTTTTGATTCTGCTCTATTTAGATGAGACCTGCCCCAACACCCTCAGAATAGGAGAGGAGGAAGTTATCTTAATCTTCGTGAAGCCAATAGCTTAAAATTGAACAGTAAACATTTCTTTTCTTATAAATCCTTTGGCTAACCTCAGCACTCTCCCAATAACCAGGCAATTTTGATAAGTCATCTATTCTACCAGGACTCTTCCATGTTGTTGTGCTCCCTTTCCTTCAATTTTTCTCTAGCTAATTCACAAACCTTCCAAAAGTATTATTCATTTCATATGCAGAGGAGTTTAATTATAATCTTGTCTCATTCCCAAATACTCCAAATGCTCTTTTTGCCCCTCACAAATAAAATGGCCATCAAGTATTGAATTAACTGAACATAGCTCTCCTCCAATTAAGAACATTGTGACCAACTCTTTTTTTTTAATTTAAATTTTTTTTGGATGTAAAGTTTGACGATTCATTAGTTGCGTATAACACCCAGTGCACTATGCAATACCAACTCTTAAGTGAAGATTTTTGTTGCTGCTGCTGCTGTTGTTTTTAATTCTCATCATAATCACTTTACTNNGGAAAGAAAATGATGCATATATCTTATTTGCAATTCTGAAATCCAAAAAGCTCTGAACACTGGAAGTTTTCTGCAAGTTTGTTGCAGACTTATTTGGCTGCAAAACCTAACTGCAACTAATGTGAGGCTTTTCATAGTCTTTCATTATCAATTTACTATAAGCATTCATACATGTCACTGCAGAAGTATTGATGTCCTTGATTATGGGGTGCTGCTCCAGATTCCAGCATTGGTGTTTCATAATATATGGAATTATACACTGTATTACCTACTTAAAATTTGAAAAAAAATGAATTGTAAAACACATCTTGTCCTAGAAGTTTTAGATGAGGGATTGCAGATCTATATTCTGGAAAAATGCCTTAGAACACATTCATGTCTTATACTTTATATTGGAAAATTATATTCCATAAAAGCAATTATTTAGAGATATATTTACTGTTGAGTCAACTGAACAACTCACATTAAATTAGTCAACATGGGGAAATGAAGTTAACATTAATTCATATTTAAATGGAAAGGCAGCAATTGAAAAACTGCAACCTACTTATCAACAACATATGCTGATTGCCCCAACTGCAGGAATTCAGACTTTCTACACATCTGCATGCACACTACAGAACTTTCAACATTTCCAAAAATTGAATGATAGCCAGACTTGATAGAAAAAAAGGTCCTCAGAAAGCCATAAGCATGAGCTTATGTTAACTATGAATATAAAATTTTAGTACCCTTTAATTAGTCATATTACTAGTTACAAGGTTATTCTCCTTAGTCATAAGGTATATAAAAATGGAAGTCAAAAGAATTTATCTTCTCACTTTTAATACAGGATTTTTATTTTTATGGTTAATTCTTAACTCATTAGGATTATTTGAAAAACAATACAGGCAAAAAAAAAATTATGCAACAAAAGATGTATAGTGCCTCTATGTATAGCCTTATCAAATTTACCCAAAAGGGTCTAAACAAAAAGAAAAATCATGTTCAGTCCATTAATGGAAAGATTTAGTTCTAAAGTTGGCAATTCTCCTGAAATTAACCTGTTAATTCAATGCCATCAAGTAAATACTTCATCAGGTAAAAAAAAAAAAAAAAAAAAAAAGAAAGGCCAGGAACCATACTATAAAAGTTACTAATCTAGAATCATGGTTATCTTGGTGGTGGGATTGAGGAAGGTGGTAAGATAAATTTTTCAACATAATGCAGTCATTATAAACATCAGAGCAGATATGACCAGTGAAATGACTACTTTGTGGACATTCAGGAGATTAAACTTAACAAATCTAAGGGAAATGCTCTCTATTTTGTACTTGATGTGGTTCATAAGACCCATAAAAACATGCCAGTTTCCCACTATTTTGTCACAGTAACAATGGACATTTTAAAATGGTGTAGGAAGGTAAGGTACATTGTAGCAACAAAGATAGGTCAGAACTCTTTTGAGTTGTTTTGGGTAAATGCACCTATGGTTAGAACTTTATAATCTTGTACTATAAAATAAGGTTTGTTATTTTGAGGATTAGGGAGGAGAGAATTTTAACAAAATAAAAATTTCAGTGAAATTTTACAATTACCATTTAAATCTCTGACATTGAAATTGTATTGACACATCTTTGAGACCCTGTCTTAAATCACCATTTCTCTGGGTTGATGTATATATTTTCATTTTTCTTGGTTTTCTTGTTTTTAATTTTTAAAATTTTTAAGTAGGCTCCATGCCCAGCATGGAGCCTGATGCAGGGCTTGAATTCATGACCCTGAGATCAAGATCTGAGCTGAGATCCAGAGTCAGATGCTTAGCCAACTGAACCACCCAGGTGCCCCTTCTTTCCTTTTTCTTTTCCTTTCCTTTCCCTTTCCTTTTTTTCTCCTCTCTCCTCCCTTTCCTTTCCCTTTTTCTCTATTCCTTCCTCCCTCCCTCCTTTCTCTCTCTCTCTCTCTCTCAGTTTAAATAGCTGTGCAAGCCTTCATCTTTCATTATTTTCCTGGTTACTCTGTAGAGTTTCTTTCATCAGATATTTATATGGCTCGCTCCTTTTTATTTAGGCCTTAATTTAAATATCACCATTACTTTCTTTCTACTGATTCCGCCCTTGTTTTATTTTTATCCCAACACATTTCTCCATAACACTTATAACTATGTTAAATGTTTATTTCCAGTCTCTCCTGTACCCTGCCTCCTGTAGACTCTAAGAGTTTAGCAACCTTGTGTTACTCTCTGCTGAACTCTACTATGTAACCGTGCCCAACACAGAACAGGTACTTAATAAACATTTGTTGAATAAATGAATTAATGTGTGAATGAACAAATCAGAGTCAAAGTGCAGGAAAATTGTAAGTAGTTGTAGTGGGGGGAAAATACCAGATCTACTGTTAGTTAACTATACCTTGGTTATTTCATATACCTAATATACATTTATAATGTGAAATGTTTAGATTTTAGCTTATAGACTTTAAAACTGGGGGTGAATGATGAAAGTGCAGTTCTCCAGCAGTATCTTAAAAATCTCTGTGAGGGGCGCCTGGATGGTTCAGTTGTTAAGCGTCTGCCTTCGGCTCAGGTTATGATCCCAGAGTCCTAGGATCAAGCCCTGCATTGGGCTCCCTGCTCAGTGGGAAGCCTGCTTCTCCCTCTCCCACTCCCCCTGCTTGTGTTCCCTCTCTCACCGTGTCTCTCACTGTGAAATAAATAAAATATTAAAAAAAAAAGAAAAAAATCGCCATGATTCTTTAAAATGCTGACCTCTAATAGGACACACCTAAAAATGGCAGTCAGCGAAATAGCATGTCATTCAGAGACATGAAGCCTGGTTATTCCCAGGGTTGGCAAAGCCTTTATTCCTTCCCTCCTTTTTCTGATTCTGTACCGCAGAATGTATGATAAAGTTGAGCTGTGTCCCTGGTGAGTCCAGCCAAGGTAAGGTTGATGTCTTGTGGGTTAGGACAAGCCATACCAAAATCAAGAAGTAAAATATTTTTGAGTTTAAAGGATAAATTTAAACGTCGAAGAATAAAAATGGTAGTACATAGAATTGAGTAGGAAATAAATTCCTATAATAGGAGTTTGAGTAGGAAATAGAATAGAATTGAGTAGGAAATAAAACCAAGGCCAGGAACAGAGTAAGGTGGTCCAAGAGACCTGCTACAAGAGTCTGTAACTTGTTGCTTTTGCCACTAAACTAGATGATGGGTGGGGAGATTGACCTGGTATGAGGGAACAGATTTGAATAAGGCATATAGATAGATATATTGGAAAGAACACTAAACTTGTCTTCTAGCCCTTAAGATATACAATCTGAGAAAATGATCTAACTTCTTTGAATATCAGTTATGTCTATAATATGCAAATATATGCTTTAAAGTATTTGTGTGTTTGTGAGAGAAAATTAAGCAAAATTAAGTAAGATAATAAGCTACACTGCCTGGTATCTAGAGGATTTGTTAAATTTGTTGAAATGTCTTCTTATGAATGCTAGAACGGTATTTGAAGTATGTTTACCTTTTGAAAAGCCATAAATTTGGAATATAGGAGAGGTTATTGAAATATCAATCTTCTTAGGGCTCATTATTATTCAAACTTGTACTGAGCACCCATTTTTATGAAGTATCATACTAAGTGCTCATGACTCAAAAGAAATGTAATCTAATAGAGAAATTAACATGTATATAATGCTGTTACTTAAAAAAAGTCTTCCAGCTTTACCATTGTAAATAACTACAATTTAAAGTAGAAAGTAATTAGTACAAGAAGAGAAGATAAAAGTGCCATATGCATTGGAAAATAAAGAACATTCATCTGAGGCTATGTGGAGATACAAGGAAGGCAAAACAGAGAATGGGATGTAGATGACATTTCCTTTTCAAATCAGTGTGGCACAGGTGTATTCTAAATGATAGTTTTACCTGCATATTTTTTCTGATGCTTCAGTTTAACATTTCAAAATTTCAATTTTCCTGCAGTTATATAATGAATATTTTAAAAAATAATTTTTGCCATTTATATAGTCTATAATGTACCTATTAAACCTGCGATAGTTAGTAAGGCTACCTGGGTGAACCCAGCATTGTTCTAACAGTAGTTTAAATTGTGAGTGGCTTTAGTTCTTCTGATAGAAATTGTGAGACTGTCACACTTGAGAACTAGTTTCTCAGCAACATAAACACTTGGCTTTGGGAACATTTTGTTCTGAAGCAAATGCTTAAAGTATCTTGATTTAAGCGAATTTATTTAGAAAGTGAGTGGGGTTGGATCTTATGCAACTGTTTGATTAAGTTTGACATTCTTGTGAGAGGGATACTTACTAAAAGGTAAGGCTACAAATGACAGAGACATTCCAGAGGAGGGATTTAAAAAAATATAGAACATGGAAACCATTTGAAAGTAAAAGTTTGTGAAGTCATGGAAACTGTTAACCTTTGGAAGACAATTCTGAGCTCTGTTCAGGAAAAAATCATGTACAACTCAACTACCTCTCTGGGATTTGAATCTCAGCCTCTATTAGTCAATTCCTTTAAGCTCCCCACAACTATTATTTACTATCCAAAAATCTTTTGGACTGAAAAAATATCAGAGTCCTAGATATGACTCCATATAATTACAACATGTACCATCATTTACATGAAAAAATTATATTGTACAAAAGTTGAATTACTTGGAGCAGAGGAGGTGTGAATTGTTGAAAAGTTCAAATGTTAGATTTAAACAAAGGTATCATTATTTTCAAAGACACGGAATACTTTCAATCACCTGCAAACAAAGCTTTGGCAAGGCGAGAGAAGGCCTTCTCTGTTTTGGTGAATAGGTAAGATGGCACTTGAGATAACATATTAATTGTTTATATACAAATGGATGCTGTTACATAGTACTGGAAAACAGTTTGTTCTCTTAAGGAGGTCAAGCATTTCCCCCTGAAATGTTGTTTACATCAGAGAGATTTAACTAACATAGATTGCTTTCTTTACAAATACTGTAAAGGAAACCCAAGTAACGGAATTCAAATTAATGAGAGGGTGTTGACTTTTACTTATGTATTAAAGTTCATAATATTTTATTGCTCTTAGTCAGTTGATAATCTGAATGTATCTACTGGTTGGAAACAATTTTATTGAATATTTGAAATGCTTTACTGAAAAAACTTCAGATGATGTAATGTGGATGCAAGATTCTGGATCACCCCTTACCCCCACGTCAACATTTAGCTTAATTCTCCCATATTATAAAAGCATGAACACTCCGCTGTGAAATGTAATGGACAGAGGTGTTGTAATTACCGAGTCACCACCATATTGTCTTTTTGGACATCCCCGAACCACCTATATGCCTGAGCTTACACAAATAGCCAAAAATGGGAGAAACAAACCAACATTGAAATTCCTATATAGTCTTTTACCCTCTCTTCACCTCTGTGAATAACCTTAAAAATTACCCTACTTGATGCCAGTCATGCTCTTTGCTATCTCTTTCCCTGAGGGTACTTATCACAAAACAGGTTCTGCAGTGAAAACTGTCTCCCTTGGAAATTTTCTCTTGAGTTTTTTTTTTTTTTTTGTAAATTTTTTGTTGTTGTTATATTAGTCACCATACAGTACATCCCCAGTTCTTAAGTTTTTTTATTTTCTTTTCTCATCCCTCCCTAAGTCCTGATGGGACAAATCCTCACTGCCAGGTTTAGCAGAAGCCAAACTGTAATCTCCCTTCTAGTACAACACGTACAATAACATATTGTAGCTTTGAGCCAGAACTTGAACCTTCTTGATTCATTAAAAAAAAAAAAATGTCGACTTAAAGATGAAGTAGGACTTTACTTTCAGACCAAAGAGTAAAATGAAATCAATCCTCTTTGTTTTTCTTTTTGTTACTTCCTTTTTTTTTTTTGCGAGGGGGTGGCTTCGTTATTAAATAAAACCACTTTATAAGTGAAACAAAACCCATATACAAGTGACTGAAATAAATGGACCAAGATTTATCCTCTTTCTTCCCGTTTTCACCCGATGAATTGTTTTTGAGAGATCTGAAGACTTAAACACGATTCCCTAAAATAACCAACTAGCAATTCTGCAAAAAAGGAAACCAAAATAAATACATCTTCTTAGAAGTCAGTTATAATTTCTCTTCTGCCTTTTTTTCCTCCTTTGCTTACATGCTCCTTAACCCCTATTCTTCTCTGTCCCCATGCCACCTCCTTTGGGGAAGAGCCAAAGATTCAGAAAAAGAGAGTTCCATGGTAAGGCATCTGGTCTCCTCCTTCTGTGGCAGCGGCCATTTCCACTTGAGATATGTCTTATGCAGATAACTTAAGGAGACTGGTGAATTAATGTTTTTAGATGACATTGATCCATAAAGATCCCTAAATAATTGCTACTAATAGGCCCAGTTTTGTGGTGGATTAAGTATATTCTTAGAAATAAATTGTACCTGAATTTGAAGAGAACAACAAGGCTGACCTGATTTCCTTTGGTTTCTTTTCGAAGGAATGAGTAGTTTATTTCTGAGAAAGTTTACGTTTCCTTACATCAATGTACTTTTACATTATACTTGATATTTAGCCATGAGGCTGTTCCCTGTGCTATGACCTTCATGGCCATGTGGACCAATTAATTATCCTCTAATTATAAATTTAGAGGGACTAATGTCTTGATAATAGAATGTTTTACTTTCTGATTTCAGGTCACAATGGATTTGGGTCTAGCGAGGCCTTTGTTTGAGACTTGTAATTTTGATGAGTTTTTCTATTACTCTGCTTATCTGTATCTCCTTGTTTTGAGACCAGTAATGTCTGATCAGGCTTTAATTCTTGCATCTAACTCCAACTTCTTACTTAGAGTTAATTCTTTGCATAAACTGAGTAACACAGTGTAACTTACTGAAGGTAGAAAAAATTGAGAAGAAATTTGCTTCTTGTCAAACCCATGATACTTCTCTTTCAATGGACCTTTACAAGTAGGCTTATTTATGAGTTCATATTTTAAATAATCAGCTTCACTAAGAGATCAACATTTTTGGTTTGTTTTTGGATAAAAAACAAGATTTCAGAATTAAACACTTTATTCTTTCTCCTGACTATCTCCAGTTTTCCACTGTAACCTGTTGGTTGAAGTTCTAGTCATAGTTGAGGAGGGCATTTTAAAAATAAACTTATAATTTTAAAATAATTTTATATTTAAAGAAGAGTTACAAAAATATTACAGACAGTTCCCCTATACCTAGCACCTACTTTCCCCTAATGTTAATGTTACTGTGGCATAATAATCATAACTAATGAGCCCATATTGAGACATTATTACTAACTGAAGTTTATACTTTATTTGGGTTTCGTAAGGTTTTTCCTAATGTCCTTTTTCTGTTCTAGGATCCAATCCAGGATACCAGATTACATTTATTCCTCACATCTCCTCTCTCTTTAGGCACCTCTAGACTGTGACAATTTCTCAGACTTTTCTTGTTTTTGATGATCTGGGCAGTTTTGAGGAATATTGGTCAGATATTTGTAGAGTGCCCCTCAACTTGGGTTTTTCTGATGCCTTCCTCTTGGCTAAGTTGGAGTAATGGGTTTTTAAACTTTTTATTAAAATTTTTTATTTTAATTCCAGTATCGCTAACCTACAGTGTTTTATTAATTTCAGGTGTACGATATGGTGATTCAACAATTCTGTACGTTCCTCAGTGCTCATCATAAGTGTACTCTTTAATCCCCATCACCTATTTTATTCATCTCCCACCCCTTCCTGTCTGGTAGACATCAGTTTGTTTTCTATAGCTAAGAGTCTGTTTCTTGGTTTGTCTCTCTCTCTCTCTCTCTCTTTTTCCCCTTTGTGCATTTGTTTTGTTTCTTAAATTCCACATAGGAGTGAAATCATATGGTATTTGTCTTTCTCTGACTGACTTATTTCACTTAACATTATACTTTCTAGCTCCGTCCATGTCATTGCAAATGGCAAGATTTCATTCTCTTTTATGGCTGAATGGTATTCCATTGTGTATATATACATAGTGTGTATATACATAACCATAGTGTATATATACACTACATCTTCTTATCCATTCATCTATCAGTGGACAGTTAGGCTGCTCCCATAATTTGGCTACTGTAAATAATGCTGGTGTAAACATAGGAGTGCATATATCCTTTCAAATTAGTGCTTTTGTATTCTTTGGATAAATATCCAGTAGTGCAATTCCTGGATCATAGGATAGTTCTATTAATTTTCTGGTGAACTAGAGTTATAGGTTTTGAGGAGGAAAACCAGAGAGATAAAGTAGTATTTTCAATGCATCATATCAAGGGTACATTCTATTAAAATCACATCACTGATGATGTGAACTCTTATCCCCTGACTGAGGTAGTATTCATCAAGTTTCTCCACTATAAAATTACTCTTTGAATTCCCTCTTTCAAGATTGTGCTCTTTTGGAAACCACTATGTACCTCCTACACTTAATGGGTGGGGAGTTATGCTCTACTTCCTTGAGAATGGAGTATTTACTTGAATTATTTGGAATTCTTCTGCATGGGAGATTTGTCTGTTCTCTTCTTATTATTTATTTAATATCACTCTGGACTCATGAATATTTATTTTATACTTTGGATTTTAATTCAACACTGCTTTATTTCCTTGCTCAAATTGTTCCAGTTTTGGCCATTGGTGCTCTTTCGCTTGGCTCCTGTATCTCTTTGACATAGCCCCATCATTGTGGGTTTTGTTTTTTTTGAGTACTCATTACTTTCTGATGCTACAAGATGCTTCAGGCTTATTTTGTGTATTTCAACCCTATAATCATCCTTTTCTCCAAAGAGCTGATTCTTTTTATGGAGAATGGTATTAGAAACTATCATCTGGGTGCTAAATGCAGAGTGCACTTTTGACATTTTATTTTAGAAGCTGACCCAGGACTCTGGTTAGGTGGTATTGAACCACACCAGTTAGTGTAATTTTATTCTTGAATAGTTTGAATCCAATGTCTATTTTAAATCTTTTGGAAATAAATTAAAAAATCACTATCCGGGGAGGAAAGCTTCCCTGTTCAAAATCCACAGCATGTATATGCCACATATCCTTTCTGGCTGATGGCAATGTGTACTTTCTTGATTGATGCAACATATCTACCTTGACAAGTTCCCTCTCATAAGTTAACACCTAAACTAAATTATACTAATATCATTAATGAGTTATTATTTTTTCCGTGATGAGGAGGTGGTATAATTTTGCATATATATAAATAGGTGCTTTAAAAATACTTTAATAAAACATTTCAGTCTTAATAATAAGCACAGAAAGTAATGAAATAGACTTCAATCTGTCCCAACCCACTGAAGAAATAAGAATTTTTGGGTACTATTATCTTCTTCCCTTGACAAAGGTAGCCATGATCTTGAATTTTTATGCATATTTTTATATTTTACTAACTTTAAATGCATCCTTAAATAATATGTAGTGTTGTTTTGCATATTTTAACTTTATATAAGTGGTCACATACCATATATAATTTCACCCTGTTTTTCTAGTTAACTATATATTTTTGATATTTTTTCCATGTTGCATTAGCTTATTCATTTTCATTGCTATGATTCAATTGTGTAAGAATAGTATCATTTTTTTTCATTCATTCTCTTGATGATGGTCATTAAAATTATTTGTAATTTCTAAAATTAATGCAACTACTGGTGTAGTGAAGACAAATAAGTTATTTTGATGGGTTTGGTTGAAAGTTTTTGATTTGTAGACATAGCTCTGCTCACTTGCTCCTCCCCCCAGATCTGTTGTTGATATAGCTCTGATCCTCATCTACGTAGGGTTGTTGTGTTCTCTAGAACAACCTTGGGAAAAAAATTCTTATTTTGAATTAGTTACCATACCAAAATATTTCTTTATTGTTGTTATCATAAACATATGTGCAATGTTGATGCATTGCTGATTTCATGATCTCTACATTATTCTGATGTTAAGTAGTGTTGTTTAATAAGACCCTCAGTAATTTTCTTTTCAGTCGTTTAAACATAGAAATAAAATTGTGGTCAAGTCATGATGCTGACATTCAAACTGTCTACCTTATTGTAGGATTTTTCAAGCTGCCAGTCAAAAACCATTAATTTGTAATAAAATCATATTAGTTGGATATTAGTGTATATATATATGTACACACATATACATTACATATATATATGCACAAGTATTTACAGTTGGTCCTCATTATTTATGGATTCCATATTTGCAAATTTGCCTAGGCACTGCCTAAAATTTATTTGTAACCCTAAAACCAACACTAATGCTGCTTTTTTTTCTTAAAGATTTTATTTATTTATTTGACAGACAGAGACAGCCCGCGAGAGAGGGAACACAAGCAGGGGGAGTGGGAGAGGAAGAAGCAGGCTTCCAGCGGAGGAGCCTGATGTGGGGCTTGATCCCAGAGCACCGGGATCACGCCCTGAGCCGAAGGCAGACGCTTAATGACTGCACCACCTAGGTGCCCCACTAATGCTGCTTTTGCAATTATTTACAGACATGCTGAGGGCATCAAAAATTTTGAATCTGGGGGTGCCTGGGTGGCTCAGTTGTTAAGTGTCTGCCTTCGGCTCAGGGCATGATCCTGGCATTCTGGGCTTGTGTTCCCTCTCTTGCTGGCTGTCTCTATCTCTGCCAAATAAAAAAATAAAAATCTTTAAAAAAAAAATTTGAATCTGCCAATGCACATATTGCCAACTGAGATCAAAGTAGGTAGTACTCTACCTTTATACTCTACCTTTTTGTTTCAGCTCTTATACTGTCAACAAGTATCCTTTTTACAGTTTATTTGTGTCACATTTTTTGCATTTTTGCCAGTGGTTTCAATGTTTTAGATGGCCCACAAGAATAGTGCTAAAGTGCTGTCTAAAGTGTTCCTGAATGCAAGAAGGCTGTGGTGTGCCTTAATGGAACAAGTACGTGTATTAGATAAGGTTTTCTCAGGCATGAGTCATAGAGCTGTCTGCTGTGAGTTCAATGTTGATAAATCAACAATATATGTTAAATTAGATGTTTTTCAACACAAACATACATAAACTAAGGTTATGTATTGATCAGTTGTTGAAAATATTGTGACCAGAGACTCAAAGGAACTTTGTCTTATATATCCCCCAGAAACAATGGTTTAATGTTCACTAATTCAGTGTTCTTGGTGATTTTATAAAATACTTTATAGAATTCACTGTTTCTGATAATAGGAGATATCAGAATATTTCACATTGTGAGGAAGAATTCTGTGTGAAATTTTGTTTCAGATATATATGTATATTGTGAATAATATACATCTGTGTGGTCTAGGTAATTATGTAAAATATATTTTTTATTCTTGGTCATGTTAGAAATGTTTCAAAACCACTGATCTGTAATAGTTTTGGATGATAAAATTTAAATTTAAGTTTTCCAGGCCTAAAGCTTTTGTACATCAGCGAAAGTAATCTAGAGGTCAACTACATTGACATGTATAAATTGTTTAACAAAAAACCTACATTGCAAAGTTCTAAATAATTTTATGTAATATGTCCATTTTTAAGAGATCCAATTAAATTATTAAATCTACTAGCAGTCCTCAGTTTAGCTAAATTTCTTTAGGATCTTCAGCAACTCAGGCTAGTACATTTTAAAACTTCTAAATTTCTGAGGTGTCAGGGTCACCTCAGGATTTCACTGCAGGTCTGTTCTGCTTTAAGCCAAAAAGGAACATGTAATTTTCCTGGGAGGGGGAGCTAGGAGGATTCTTTCCACTTGATTTCTTGTGCATGAGAACAACTCTGGGGAAAACATAATCAAGGAAAAGAGAATGGGAAGCGCTCTCTATGAGCTCCATAGAGAACAGTCTACTTGATGTTGATAATGGGTAATGCACTGGTGAGGTTGCTAGTGAGTGTTTGGAGCATATCAAATGTTATTCATTTCAACACTTGGAGTGAATAAAACTGAAATTATGCAAACATTCTTTGGATCTCATCATTGAATCTCATGTTTCCTTATTATCTCTTCTTTAATATCCAAATACTAATATCCATTAAAAGACGTTTTGTTGTAAACCACTGCAATAGAAAGTCTAATGTCTTTAGGTTGCCTTAATAGAGACTGAAAAATAATCTCTAAAACTGGCACTGTGGAGGTCATGGAAAAAACATGATTTGAAATTTGTATTTGATCAGTTGCATCCTCTTGCATCATCTAGACTTGCTTTATTCATAATGTGTTTCAGCCCATCAGTAAAGCAATGCCAAAATATTAACAATGCAAGCTTTTGAAGGCTTGTTTCATTGCATTATATTGTATCATCTTTGGCTTCATCTTTAAAGTTCAGTTTTTATGTTTCTCCTTAGGTAGAAAATTCTTTCCCTGAAGGGATGTCATTCACACTGTCAGTGAGTAGGTGCTAAGAGATGCAATAGACTCTCTCTAAATTATATTAGCCAGTTTTATTGCCTTTTCTGATGGAATTCCTGCACCTAGTGTTCTAGTGTTGATTGGCCCCTGATGGGCTTTGGCTCTTGTCTTCACTGCGATGGAATAGTCCCTTTTCATGCTGTTTTAACATTAGATTGTAGTCCACACAATCCTAGCAGCCTAGTAAAAACCAGCTGAGCTTCCCTTAAAACCCATTTCCTCACTGGAAGGTTCCAAGTGATTTCCATAGACTTACATTTGGGTCCCCCAAGTTATTTTGGGAGGTAAAACTTTCTCAGTCAGTGGCCCTTGTTAAAGGTTGTACATTTCAAGCAGGTGCCTCACATTCTAAAGTGAGTAAAGTGGCTAAAGTAAAGAATGATTTTGAAATTCCCATTATTAACTCTTCCTGTCTGGCTGCCTTGGTTACCAGATGGCTTAAGTGTGTTTCTGTGTCACTCTTGTACATTGACTCAGCTAGACTGTGACCTGAGATTTACCTCAAAGCACTCAAGCCAAAGGAAATAATTAAGTGGGAGCTAGAGCAAACAAATAGGCCCACATGCCTTTATGTTTATTATAATCACCTGCTCAAATGGAGACACTGTTAATGTAACTAGGAATTCTTTCTGCATTAATAAAAAAGATATTTTTTTGTGATATCTAATAGCTAAAGTAATTTTGATGAGCAACAGTGGTTGCTTCAGGCAGATAAACTAGGTGGCTAGAGTAGAAGGGAGGGAGGTAGAAGGGAGACTTGTATTTCACTGAACACCCTTTTGGACTTTGTATAATGTGCAGGTATTATCTATTCCAAAATAGAAAACATAAGAAAAGTAAATATAAACAAAGACAGAGAAGGGAAAGGACAAAGTAATTTTGCCCAATTACTTTGATTAAAAAGGAAGCGTAGGCATACTAGTTTTTGGAGAACTTTTTTTTTTTTTATTGTTATTGTGGTTTGGCTTTTGACGTGTTTGCAGCTTTTCACAACCTAAGGTAAAACTCTGGGGGAATACTTGGATGAACTTTTCTGCAGATTCAACTTAAGGCAAGAACTCTGCTTTTGCTCACATGCAATGTCAAGGCATGTGCCGTTTTGGATCTTAGGTTTCATTTGGATAGAATCAGAGTCAGAAGAGATGCTAAAGACCATCATTTGGAATTAATATATGTCATTTTTCCCTTTTTTACAAATGAGAAAGTTGTTATTGAGGGACCACTCTAAGAAACATTCAAGGTTACACAGGCCTACAAGAACTGGATGCGATGCCAGGTTGGGGGCTCCTTCCCCAATATCTGGTGACTTACTTGAATAGAGGATTGTATGCATGATTTAATTGGTGAATGCAGCCATACTTAAAGGCAGAATTTGGTGTCAGTGTCAGGAAAGCCCAAAGATTTTTTTGTGATAAGGTATTTTATTTTATTTTTATTTTTATTTATTTTTATTATGTTATGTTAGTCATCATACAGTACATCATTAGTTTTTGATTAATGTTCCATGATTCATTGTTTACGTATAACACCCAGTGCTCCATGCAATACGTGCCATCCTTAATACCCATCACTGGGCTAACCCATCCCTCACCCCCCTCCTCTCTGACACCCTCAGTTTGTTTTCCAGAGTCCACAGTCTCTCATGGTTCATCTCTCCCTCTGATTCCCCCCCTTCATTTTTCCCTTCCTTCTCCTAATGTCCTCCATGCTATTCCTTATGTTCTACATATAAGTGAAACCATATGATAATTGTCTTTCTCTGCTTGACTTATTTCACTTAGCATAATCCCCTTTAGTTCCACCCATGTCGATGCAAATGGTGGGTATTCATCCTTTCTGATGACTAATATTCCATTGTGTATATGGACCACATCTTTATGTGATAAGGTATTTTAAATAAATGTAAAAGTCATAATGAAAATAGTTGCACCAAGAGAGGGATAATGTAAAATATAGTCCAACTTCATTTTACTACTGTAGTAAAAATTTGTATGGGAAAGGACAGATTTTTATTCAGCGATGAACATCCTTCAAAGTCTTGCACCCACTGTGAGAGTTACTAGCTTTCCTTTCCTTGTTCATGTGTGTTTGCTTTTTTGCTCCCAGAAAAGTGGAAACAGAAACAGCAAGACCTTTCTAGGAGTGTAGGCTAGATGGCCTGCTCTTTCAGGACCTCCAAGTAGCAGACTTTCAGGGAAATCTTATATCAGAATGGGATTTTAGGTGATTAAAATCCAACCAGTCTTGTGAAGGTAGCTCAAGAAGTATGTGAGAGAAGGACATTGTGTTGTGATGTAGATACCAGTTAAGAAAGAAGAATCCTGGGGCACCTGGGTGGCTTATTCTGTTAAGCATCTGACTCTTGATTTTGGCTCAAGTCGTGATCTCAAGGTCATGAGATTGAGCCTCGCATTGGGCTCCACATTCAGCAGGGAGTGTGCTTGAGTTTCTCTCCTTCTCCCTCTGCCCCTCCTTCCACTTGCTCTCTCTCTCTCTCCCTCTTTCTCTAAAATGAATAAATAAATCTTAAAAAAATCCAACCTATATATTTGAAAAAAAAAAAAAAAAAAAGAAATAGCAAGGGGAGTGTACTACTCTAAGGTGGGGGTTCTCACCATTGGGACTGTATTAGATTGTGCCCAAGCATGGGGCTGTGGTCTGGACCAGAAGTGATCTGACCCGTCAGTTTTTACTTGTATTTTGCAAGAGCCTCTGAAGTCACTTTCCCGACACTGTGGTCATGTCACTGCAATCCATCTGTATGTGGCTGACAGAATATACTTTAGAAAATGCTCTTCTGCTCTGATCAGTATTAAAGTCCTTTAACAGCTCCTCATCGCCTTTGGTGTAAAGTTGAAATTCCTTAGTAAGGCTTGAAAAGCCCTTCACAAGTCGATCCCCATCAACATCTCAGCCCCACCGCCCTCCATTTGCCAATAAGCCTGTAAATACTAGCTTCTCTGAACTGCTTGCAATGCCTTGAGCCTTCTGTGGTCTCTCATGTCTCTGAAACCTGGTTGCCTGAAATTGTAATATGCTTCCCCCTCTTAAAAAAATCCATTTCCTGCTTATGTTTGATGTTTCAGTTCAAGCACCATTTCGTGTATTATTTATTCATCAAACTTTATTGTCACTGGAGATTTATTTATTTTTATTTTTTTAAAGATTTTATTTATTTATTTGAGAGACAGCCAGCAAGAGAGGGAACATAAGCAGGGGGATAGGAGAGGAAGAAGCAGGCTCTCAGCAGAGGAGCCTGATGTGGGGCTCGATCCCAGAACGCCAGGATCACGCCCTGAGCCGAAGGCAGACGCTTAACGACTGAGCCACCCAGGCGCCCCTCACTGGAGATTTAAAGATGAGTAAAACATGGTCCCTGCTCTGGAGGAGCTTTCAGTCTATGAAAGATAGATATATAAACAGTTAAAATGAGCTATTCACAGACGTAGGTTACAGTAGGCACTGGTTACAGTAAAGAAGAGGAACAAATATTCTTTGATGTCTCCAGACTGTTAAAGTCTCCAACTTAGTGCTCTCATGGTCACTAAACCACTAAACCTGCCATACACACATATCATTTGAATCTTAATCATTGGCTTTTTTTCTCCTAGAGTGAGAACTATTTCAACAGTTTTTAAGTCTCCAACCCTTACTGCATTATTGGCTTGTGGTAGGTACCCCAAGAACGTTTTCTTTTTAAGTGTGGGAGTGATTATACCCAAGACGTATTGGAACCCTGAGTAATCCAGCCAATGGTAGGGAGCTAGACCAAAAAAAGGTCATGAAGAATCAGACCCAGAATCTAGGGCATAGCAGGCCAAACCTATCCATAGCTCAAATCATGAAGGACAAAAGTCCAAGAGTCTTGCAGAGGAAACCATTCTGCAGGTAGAATAATGGAACAGATGCCAGAAAGAAGTAGAAACAAGAAACCCTAGAGGCAGGAGAGAAGGGGAAAGAGGTGCTAGTTCAGTCTTTGGTTCAGGAGAGCCAGTCCCATCTAATTTAGCTGAATTGCATTTCTGAGAGCTCTGTGTACCTAACAAGATGTTCTGTTTCCCCTCCCTTACACCTTCTCCCCTCTCTTATTTGTTTAATTTTTAGTGGGCTTAGTTAGGTTTTTGTTTTATGCAAGCCCAAGACATTTGACTACATGTTAATGTATGGAAACAGCACAGGGGAAAATAATCAGCTAGTAACTCAATGAACTCATGAAAACACTTCTCCCTGCTGACTATATTTCAATCAGCTGTCACATGGTTACATTTAAAAATATTTCTGGATAAATTAAACATTTGTAAAGATTTAGTCTTATTATCTGAAAATGAAAATGACCAGGACTACTATAGCCCAGAGAAGGGATTAAATGAATCAATTATCTGCATTATTTAACTAGTTGTCATTGTTGATATGTTTTGGTTTAAATGACCTAAAAGAGTGTTCCAGAGTATCTCCCAGGAAACCTAAGCAGTCCTGAACCTACAGGAGTAGGAACATCCAGATCTCTATAACTATCTAGCCATAGTAGTAAATGGCAATATGACCCAAGAATAGTTGGAAGAACTTTGAGTACAACTTATACAAAGAGAGTGTTCTATTATAATAACAAAGTCAGATATATTAGGGATATTAATAAAATCAAGAAATTCCCAGTATTCTTGAAAAGGAGTAAGTTTTGAATGATTATCTTGGAATTTAGATGTAGAATAGAGAAACATAAATTCATCAATTATGCCAAACTTTTCTAATTATTCAAAGCTAAGAAAGTATTTGGAAGGATTCCAAAGACTTGAAATTTTTCTAAGTATATATAAGAAAAAGAAATATTTCTTGATTTCAGGGAAACATAGACCTGCATGCTATGCTTCACTGAAGAAACTTCTTATGTTCTAGTACATCTGGCTCATCCTGAATTGTGTTCTTTTGTTCATATGTTAATGGTTTATTATAGATGTGTCATCTATTTTAAGCCACCCTTAAATCCTTTTAAGAAGGAATCAGAGGCTTAAATAATGAATAGAGGACATTTCCCACTCTTGTGGCTGCATTGGCAAACCTCTTGTCTCTCTCAAAAAGATGAATAAAATCTTTAAAAAAATAAAAGGGGGCACCTGGGGGGCTCAGTTGGTTAAGTGTCTGCTTTCGTCTCAGGTCATGATCCCAGGATCCTGGGATCAAGTCCCGCATCAGGCTCCTTGCTTAGTGGGGAGCCTGCTTCTCTCTCTCCCTCTGCTTGCCGCTCCCCGATTGTGCGCTCTCTCTTTCTCTCTCAAATAAAATCTTAAAAAACCAAAAACCTCTCGCAATTTGTATTTGATTGAATCAGAATTGAACTTCCTACCATTCAAGGCAAACAGGAAGGACCCCGTATGTGTTCAGACACTAGGCTGGCCCCAGAAGGCAGCAGACTTTTTTTTTTTTAATGATTTTTTATTATATTATGTTAGTCACCATACAGTACATCCCTGGTTTCCAATGTAAAGTTCGATGATTCATTAGTTGCGTATAACACCCAGTGCACCATGCAATACGTGCCCTCCTTACTACACATCACCAGTCTATCCCATTCCCCCACCCCCTCCCCTCTGAGGCCCTCAGTTTGTTTCTCATAGTCCATAGTCTCTCATGTTTCATTCCCCCTTCTGATTACCCCCCTTTCTTTATCCCTTTCTTCGCCTACCGATCCTCCTAGTTCTTATGTTCCATAGATGAGAGAAATCATATGATAGTTGTCTTTCTCTGCTTGACTTATTTCACTTAGCATTATCTCCTCCAGTGCCGTCCATGTTGTAGCAAATGTTGAGAACTCGTTCTTTCTGATACCTGAGTAATATTCCATTGTATATATGGACCACAACTTCTTAATCCAGTCATCTGTTGAAGGGCATCTCGACTCCTTCCACGATTTAGCTATTGTGGACATTGGGCAGCAGACTTTTGTTGCTCCTTCTAGGTCTAAGACCTGACTTGGAATTTCCAAATAATGCAAAACCTAAAATTTGGGGCAACAAAAAAGACTGTGACTGATTTTATTATATATAGGATATTAGTGATTACAAACATTTGTTAGTAATATATACTTTCATGTTAGTAACTTATACCTCAAGGAAGTAGTTTGTATATCCCTACTTACAGAGGAGGAAAGCCAAGGCCGAAAAAGAATCTTAGAGCTGGGTATGTATGTATGTATGTATGTATGTATGTATGTATTTATTAAATATTGTATGTATGTATGTATGTATGTATGTATGTATGTATGTATGTATGTATGAGAATTTCTTCCTATTCTGGAAGCCTCAGTCTTTGTGCTTAAGGCCTTCAATGGATTGGATGATTTCCACCCACATTCTGGAGGGTTATCTGCTTTATTTAAAGTCAGCTGATTTCAGTGATAATCACATCTACAAAGTATCTTCACAGCAACATTTAGACTGGTGCCTAGATCAAGTAATTTGGCCAATGAGGAACATAAACCAAGCCATCATACTGTAGATGCAAATATCCAAAAGAAAGCATTAAGCAATGGAACCTAATTGTTTATCAACCAGAAAAAACCTATTATGATCAAATTAGGTTTATGACAGGAAATGCCAGCATGGCTTCACATCAGAGCTGGGCTTTTAAATGTTACTTTTTGGATTTCAATTAGCCTATTGATGATATACTCAGTGCTTCCAAACTGGTGTGCTTAAAATCAATTTCAAATTCTAACACTTTGGTTGAAATTCTCTTTGGAAACTATGGTATGCTACTGGGCGGGATCTATAGAAGAAAGATGACCATGATGTGGGCGATCTGGGAAGAGAGGGTGCCACTGACAAGCATCTCTTCCTTCTTTGGTCCTGCACACACCTTTGGGGACAGATGGCCTCAGTGAATGTCTGCATTCTTAAACATCTATTGGATTTGGCTTGAAGATTCTTTTTTCTTCAAAGCTTGTTGGATTTTTCTTGCCTGGTTTTAGAAAGAGATGTGCACTACTTGTATGTCCCCCCCCCGCCCCCGCCCGAAGATACTAATACGTATGGTTGTGTAAGCCTTCAACCAAGAATTACATCACTTAAAGTGGAAGGATACCACATATTCATATTGAGCTTCCTTCTGTGATCCAACTCATATTCTAATATGTCCTTGCTGATTGACATATGAGTGCTCAAGTTAAGGAAAGAAAAAAGGCTAAAAATGTCCTAGGACCTTTGCAAAAATGACCCAAACTGTTAAAAGGAGACAATTAGACATTTTGAACATGGGTAGCTATTTGATATTATGGAGTGATTGTTAATTGTTTTAGTTGGTATAATGATTTTTGGGGCAATTTTTAGAGCATAATTATTATATAGATAAATATAAATATATATAAAATATGCTGAAATATTTGTGGTTGAGATAATATGCTGTCTGGGATTTGCTTTGAAATAATACAGAAGGGGGAAGTAGACGGGGATATGGGTCAACTAAGATTAACTATGAGTTGCTGATTATTGAAGCTGTGTCCAGGTATATGGGAGTTCATTATTAATTCTGTCTACTTTTATTAGCATTTAAAACTTTGTGAAATAAAAAGCTGAAAAATAAAGTCAGAGTTTTAAAATGCTCTGCAGAGAGACAATTCATGATCTTCCGCCTGCTGTCAAGTCAGGTCTTGGACCTAGTAACTGTATGGTTGAATAGAGAAAAGAATAAGACTAGGCACAGAGCTGGTTATTGCAGAGTTTGATTGTGTGTATTTGTGTGGGTTTTTTTGTGTAACTATGTGTTTGGTCATATATGTATATAGGTCATTGATTAAGTGAAAATTTTGAAATACATATCAAAGCTTAATAGTGTATATACTGTTTTTATTTTTATTTTTTAAAGATTATTTATTTGAGAGAGAGAGCGCCCGAGCCGGGTGGGGAAGGGCAGAGGGAGAGGGAGAAATGGACTCCTTGCTGAGCAGGGAGCCTGACATGGGGCTCAACACGGGGTTCCATCCCGGGACCCCAAGATCATGACCCAAGCAGAAGGCAGATGCTTAACCCACTGAGCCACTCAGGTGCCCCAGTATAAACTGTTTTTAGATTGATATATTGAATCATGCTTATCCGTTATGTGCAACTATGTAATAGCAATTGGGGTGTGGAAATATCTTTAGTTCTCATATTTATTAACTGTTCTGTCGCCAGATTTGCAGGTAAACATTATTACTTTTGCTTAATCACTTAAAAAAGTCTTAAAGATTGAATAAGTTTCCTAACATTCATTGAGTTAGTGTAGGCAGAAAGTAAGACCCTGTTAGTGTTATTTTTAGCTCTCAGTTTACCAGTCTTCATGTTATCCTAACATTCCCAGGAGTTTTAGTCACAATTTTTGTTTTTTACTATAACGAAGTCAAATACTTTAAAACTTAGGTATCATGGAACAAATTCAGATAATGAAGTGCCAACTGGATTTTGGCACCATTCCTTACATATTTGTCATCAAGAGTCAAAAGTAATAGAAAAGAGATTAGGCAGATAAAAGCAGTTTGGTTTTGTAGGAACGGAACTGACGTTGTACAGTCAGTGCTGTGGAATTCTGAATTCTGCCACTACAACTACCACTACCATCCTCTCTAATCAGTTTCAGCAGATGTGCTGGGTTGAATTAACATCCGGAAATCCTCTACTACAACGAAACTAAACATTTCTGCCTAAGTCTACAATATTTAGTCATAGCTCATATTTATTCCTTTTACGTTCTGAAACTATTATACATGGCCTGTCATTGAATTACTTTCAGTGATCCCTTGTTGAGTTTTGCCAGGAAGGCTGCCTGCTCTTTTGACCAACTAATATTGTATTAGGAGGCATTTTGGAGAGAGTATTATACTTTTTATAACAGTGTTTCCAAAGTCAAAGTTTTAACCAAGTTCTCTTTGCCTGCCTCTCTGATTTCACTGACTTCAGTAAAAGTTGATTCTTTTTTAAGGTAATCTCTCTGTTATGTTTAACCACCAAGGGTACCATTTTTTTTTTAGATTTTACTTACCCCAGTTTCTTAGACATGATTAAGCAGAGTACATTTTGTAGCCATTTATGTGGACTTGGAGGGAGTTCACCATTTCTGTTATAGAGGAGTTACTACTTTGCCTAGGAAAGATGTGAAATGTGTATACTACACTTGAGATCTCCATAGGCTAGAATGAAGAGCCCCCAAATGGGTGGAAGAGTCAGTAGTCATTATCTTTCCAGGTATAGTTTATTCCTCCTGTTTCTGCCTAATATACCCTTTCAATGCTAAATTGATATATACACACACGTATATTTATGTATTATTATATATTAATATATATTATTACATTATATATAACATAATTTAGTATATCGCCATATATTAATATAAGATATAATTATATATTAATATATAATTATAATATATAATTTTATAATATTTATATAATTTATAATATAAAATTATAATATATAATTATATAATTAAAATGTGTTATATAATTATACTATACTAATATATAATATATACTATATAATTAATTATATATAATTATATAATATAAATATAATATATTAAAATATAATTGTATTATATAATATATCAATTTGTCAGCAGGTAAATTGTGGGCAGGCAACAAACAAAATCCAAAGATTTTTGCTTGTTGGTAACTTTTAGGTAATCTTGAAGACGTTACATTAGTTTCTATACCATGGTAACCAAAGCGATTGCTCTGGAAGCCAGTTTGCTGGTGACAGAATTGCAAAAATCGTGAACAAATAGCACTTTGCCTTTGCGTAAATCCATATAATTGGTTTTAAAATTGGGGAGCTTCTATCATCTTCAATGAAAGAACCTAAGGAAAAAAGAAAGTATTATATTAATGACACACTGTGGTCACATTGTTTCTCTCTAGCCACTGGGGAGCATATTATAATAATGGGGTATTAATTCTTATTTATCACACCATGAAACAAAGATATAATAATGATCAAGGTTATGAATGGAAAATTTCATTTGTGTAAGTAAATTACTCTGCAAGTACTAACCCTTGAAGAAGCACAGAAGGGGTTAAAATAAGAACAGAGAAAATTTTAGAATGTTTCTATGGTCACGTCGATGGCTGCTTCAGAGTTCAATGATCCTCCATTTGCCCTTTAACAGACTGGGCCCCTCACTTAGATGTCAATTGGAATAGCCAAGTAACATTTCCGCTGCAGCATGGATTCAGGTGACAGAGTGTCCCAAATCCTTCAGTGGTGATGTTGCAGTTAGAGGTCAGATCCAACCGCAAAAATGTACCCCAGTAAGTTATCAGTAGGAAATTAAATCTAAGAACTGTCTTCTCCTATGCCAAAGTCATTCTCTTAGAGTTAGTTGGGTTGTTTTGACTTGAAAGGATCAATATGTTTTAGAAAATACCTACGTTCCTATTGAACAGTTAATTTGCTGAATGATAAAATTGGTTCAGAAAAAATCTGGGGTTGCCATCTATACAGTTTTCACCCAAATGATGAGGATTAAACCAGAATAATCTTTGCCTTAGGTTCCCCAGCATGGAAAATAAAGAAAAAAACCCAAGACCACTGTTTGCACAATTCTTGACCAAGCATTGCAAAGTATGATATGAAATGCTTATTAAACACCTTACAGACACATGTTAACATTCTTATTAAAATTAACCTGATCTTGGTTCAGTAAACTTGTGGCACCAAGAAATACGACATCTATGGAATGTTTAAGCTCAGTAATTGGGTCACAAAAATACTAAACAGAGACCTAAACTCACTTGGAAATGTTTACTTTTATTTAAAAACAGAGTTCTCAAGTGCCTGTCTGCTTTGTGATTTCATCCAGGACAAGAATGAAAATACTGAAATGTGGCAGGATTTCTAACAGAATGAAAGCCAAGAAACACTGAAAACACAGTCTTGAGATTTCCGGTTTAATTTCCAGGACAAAGAGTTTCATTGTCAGTTTATATCATCTTTGCTACATGAATACCTGGATCAACAAAAACTGTTGACCTCTGTGGGGTCACCCAGTACCCCATTTTGGCTCTGATTTTGTACTACTCCTCACAGTAGTGAAGTGTTGGGATGAGGCCAGGCTTTCTTTACCGCATCGGCTCCTAATCATTCCCAAAGGAAGAACTGGAAAATATTTGGGATTTTTCTTCTATACTTTCACATTAGTTTATTCTCAGAGCACTTATCATTTGTGTTTTGAGCCACATGTTGTGTAAAGATGGAAGAAGCATTTAACTACTTTTTTTCCCTAAAGAGCAATATCATATTTTTGTTAGTATAGCGCTTTGTTTTGTTTTGTTTTGCTTTGACACATGACTTCTGTAAAAATTTCAGTGTTTCTCTTTGGACTTAATACCCAATTCAAGGGAATAAAAACAAACACCAGTGCATGACTTTTTCATGTTATGAATTTAGTTGCTTTTCATGATCTATCTTTCTATGGTATCATTCATTATCATCTTGTACCTATTATATGTAAAAAAAATATCAATTTTGTGGATTTTGTGACAAAATTCATTAGTGTTCTGGGTTTCACTTTATTCACATTATTTTTCACAAATGCCATTTCTTTTCCTTGTAATCTTACTTCATTTTCAGGCTCAAATGTGGGAATAAGACAAAAAAGGCAAGATTTTGTTAGCAGCCAATTCTTTCATATCACCTTGGCACATTACAATTTCATGAAATAAGACAAAGAAGAAGACAAAGAACTGTAAAGGGAAACAGAGGTTATTAAATTTGATTAAGGGATAAAATTTGGTTCTCTGCTGTCCTGATTTGTTTTGGGTCAGAATGCATTGAAGAGATATTATTTGTTTATTGCTGAAATCTGTGTGTGGCTATGTTCTGGCATCTCAGCGTATCTTATGATACTTTACTGTATCTTTCATATCCATTTCTTTTTTTGGTGACTACTCTATGTCAACGTTTAGCACCTTACACTTTGGGAATCAGCCATGGCTTCCTAGCTGGAAATGACAAACTCAGGTTAACTGTCCATAAGAACACTAGGGTTAAGTTGGGAGCAAGTTGACCTGAGAGAGGCTGGGTTCAGCAGATAAAAATTCTGGAGTCAACTTACTGTTCATTAAACTTCCATCTTGAACCACCACTGCTGAGTCACTCTATACCCATTGTCTTTTTACTACCTGAACCACTGCTTCCCACTAGATTCCTCCAGTGACTCAGCTACTAAACTGAAAGCTCTTGGTTTTACTCCAGTTTGGCATGTAGGAATGACTGTTTTTTCATGTTCCACCCTGACCTCTATCCCTGATTTTTGCTCTCCATGTATCCTTCCCAGTTTCCTTCTGCTCTGCATCTACTTCAGACAACCAGCACTTTACAACATGGGACTTCAGTTTTCCATGACAATTAACAGTAAAAAAATTATGGATGAATTATGGCTCATCTTGATACTCAGGTATCAGTCACCAAGGGAATTGTTCTAGTGATTTGTCTTCTGTGTACAATGTTTGTTCTCTTTTTGGAGATATTCACCAATTATGTTTTTATAAATGCAAATTGTTCTATTGGAAGGGAAGATGAATGGTATTAAAGATTTTTTTTTTTTTTTTTTAGTCTGGTGAACTATCAGAATCTATCTAGAGGGTTTCTAGATAGATTAGAAGAATCTGCCAGGTTACATGATATCTTTTAGTGCAGTGGCTTTTTATGTTCTGTTACAATTTATTTTAAAGAAATAGTCAGTTCACAACACATTAGTAGTGCCATCCATTCCATGACCTTGCCACCTTTATTTTTGTGTCTTCTGATTAATCATTGAAGGAAGCATGTTATATGGTTTATGGCATCTTGATCTTTGGGTCTTTGTCTCATTCCTCCCTGTTCTGTCCTGGGTGCTCTGCTCTGCTCTTGGTTTTATACAATCTTTGCTTTTTTCTTCTGGTATCTTTTGATACCAAATAAACCACAGACATGTCAGCCCTTTAGGCAAAAATTGCCAGTCACCTTCCTTTCACTTTGCCCTTATTTAGCCTGGCTCTTGGTACTCAACTTATCTCCCAATTTTGACCCATCTGCTATTTTTAGACATGTCTGCTAATCTGCTTTCCCCAGCTCTGACATTCTTTATGGTTGAAACTAATTCCTCTGGCTCTTTTCAATCTCAGTCACATGGGATGGGATTTCCTTTTGCCCTGTCCCCAGTTCTTGAGACCTTAAAATTTGATAAGGTTTACTTTTCTGGTCCAGAGACTCTTGATCCTCCAGTGAGGGCCTTGTGACATGAAATGCTGATTAATCTTCATTTCCCTCTCCAAATTCATTCTTTACCCTTCTCTGCCCAGCTTTGTTTCTTGAAAGTCTGACCTCTTTATGGATTGTGCCACCTAAGCTCTCTTGCTTTCTGGTTTCCATGTGGGTTCAGCAATGATGGAAATTAGCAGACAGGAAATAAAAGAAAGTGAAGTTTTACTCTCTCTGCTTTTCTTCACCTTGTCTGGGCGATGGCCATCTTCCTTTACCTATAGTTCCAGGTATTTTAATTAGGTGGCCCTGCTCTTATGGCTCTGGTCCTCACTGGGTAACATGATCCTCTTTTTATCTCATCTAGTATGGAGAAGGTAAAAGCTTTCCACTATAGCTGGTCTTTGAATGTTTCATCATTCTTCTTTGGTAGTCTTAATCTGGTCCACACTTTTGTCAATAGTTAAGTCATTTAAGTTTCTTCAATTAGTCCTTTGTACCATCTGTTTCTTGCAGGATTTCTGACTGATGCATGGGTTTGAGAATAAGACACAAAGCATATATAATTGATGCTAATAGGTCTTTATAAGTGTGACTGCCCTTTAGGGGATGGTGATGTGAAGGTCACAATATATGTCTCAGAGTTATATGTACACACATTTTAGGCAGATGGCAAAACATATTGTGAAGAGAGGATTGCCTGAGAAATATGGAGAGTTAGGATTTTCTCTCTGAGGAGATGAAATATTAGGATGGGCACACTTGGATAGCCTTCTACTCTTCTGCTAAGTTAGTACTTTATAGAACAGTTGCAGTAACAGACAATAGAATAGGCATAGGGAAGGTTAGAGCAGAAGTTGAAGCATATGTGCATGAATCAGCTAGTCCACCCAGAGTGGACTTGGACTGCTTTTCTCCTTTGGGGATAATGAATGTCTGCCATGCTAGAGTCAACTCATGAATTAAGTATAAAACTGCATAACTTTGGGGATTGGCTTCCCCCTTTGATGGGCAAAGCTCCATCAACACCTCAAATGGGGACTAGGTAAGAGGATTTTAGCTGAATAGTACTTTGAGGGTAAGCAGAGTTGTTTCTGGTGGTGCTTAGACTTTAGTATCTCTGTGCTTCATAAGCTGAGCAGGATGAATTACCAGGGGCATGCATTTTGTAAAGAGTAGCGACAAAGGATGCTGAGACTTTCTGCAAGAGTGGTGAGGCTATCAGAGCAACAGGAAAAGTGGGACCAGTAAGAAGCTAGATCATTCTGATGTGCACTCACTTTCTGGGGAGGCCTCCCTAGAAACATGGCAGTGGTGCTACTGTCAAAGTTCAGTTGTGGGTTACCAAATTATTGCCTTAATCCAACTGGTCTACAACCTGAACATGTCTTGTACCTTTAAGCCCCATCAGATTGCAGAAAATTTGGGGTATTCAATCACTGTGTGCGGACTCCAGTATTTTTGTCAAAAACATTGAACTACACACCCAGATTTAGGTGGGGAGTTAGGAATTATCTGGCAAATTACTTTGTGCCAAAGGTTAAATGGATTTAATCTGGACCCAAGTTGATTAATTTTTTAATTTTTTAAAATTTTTTGGTTTATTCAGCCAATTTAAACTGGCTGTCTATGGCAGACCAAAGGTAACAGATCATGAGCTTTTAGACAAGGGACTATCACTAGCAGAATGAAATGGAGTCATATTCAGGGAAATCATGAAACCCCTGTGCTTTAGCTGGGATTAAAAAAGAAGAGTGAAGAACTATATTTTTGTAAATTTTTTTTTTTTTGGTACTAAGTGGTGAAATACTGAATGAAAGTTAGTGTTAAAAACAGAAGTTCCATGTTCTAAAATTTTAGGTCATAGAGAAAAGTTAATAGCAATAAATATTAATCTTTTGACCTGTGTCATTTGAAATGGCTGATGATATGGACCCAATTCACCAGATTTTTGTTTCGTGTTCATTGGGCAAGTGTGATTTCAGACAAGTTCAGACAAGTCTTTGCCCCGAATTAAATCTCTATCCTTTATGTTTCTCCAGTTCTGTCCTACTCAATAAAGAACCACACAACCCACACTCACAGTGAACAAAGCTATTATTTAATGGAATCTTTCCACTGTGAAACCAAATTATTTTAATTGGCTTAAAATATTACTAAATGCTGAAAGCCAAGTACATGACCTCTGGCCCTGCTGGTGTTTAAGATATCATACTCTTCATACTTTCTAGTGAAAGTCTCAGGCCCCTTTCTGAAGAAGAGCCAAATGTAAATAAATTCATAGTGTTTAGATCAGGGTTTTGCCAATGTATATTATGTCTCACATAAGCCTTTATTATATAACTTCCTTCTTTGGGTTTTATAGAGTTCCTGTTTGTTGACATTCAGGGTGTGTCTAGAGAGTATATTTTTGATTTCTCCTACTCACCTAGGCAGAGTGCCCTGGACATTAGAGGATCTGATTTATACTTCATGGTTTATTTTTTGTGGTTGTATATTTCCTACATTTTGTTCATGTGCCCTTGGACTTCTTAGGAAAAGCTTGACAGCTCATTTTTATATATCAATAAATAAGTAAGTAATACATCATGGATCAAAGGCTGCAGCAGCAGCACCGTAGACAGAATTATATTGTCCTAGGCACTTATGTACTTATAATGATGATATCCTTGGACCCAAGGCCTAACACATTTTTCATTAGGACTATTAGATTCCATACAAGATCAACAATTACAAACACTCTAGTGAAGATGATTAAAATTCAACAGGCTTCTTTTACAGGCTTCAGAGTTTAGTATTCTCATATCTTCCTCTTTGGCTTGACTTCTTTCTGTATTTCAGAATTCCCTTGTTTGATTTCCAAAAACTACTCTGTTAATACCTCTTAAACCCAGGGGCATAATTGAAGAAGAATGAAACTTGAAATTCTCGAGTCTTTAATGAGCCTCCCAGGAGCCAGGTCCAGTTTAGGAATTCCATCTCAGAGCAAGCATGCCTATCACTCTACATGCTCCAGGTCAAACTTTAGAAACTCTAGTCCAAGAGGGGATTTTGTCTTTTGTAAAATCTACCAGGTTTCCTTTGGGAAGAAAAGAGCAGGCTTGAGAGGGGTACTCCTCAGAAGCTGTAATCTAGAATGTACCTCTGCATATGTGGATATTCATCTCCTTATTTGATACTGTCTCCTAGCCCCCAGTACAGTGCCTGGCATAGAGGAGGACTCACACATTATTTGTTGAATGCATGATTGAATAAATTTAATTTTTAAAAGCAGGTAGAAATCTTAAATCTTTAACTTACACATATATCACCTGCATTTCAGTGCAAAACAAAGGAAATTTTATGAATAAAGGAAAATAAAATATAGAAAGATGGAAAAAAAAGGAGAGACAAAGTGGAAGGCAGAGAAGAAACCAGATTACAGCACTTTGTTCTGATAACATGATTGAATATTTTGGTATGATAGTATGCTTAGTTATCTGTTAAATTGTCTTGTTTTGGCTTTTTTTTTTTTAAGATTTTATTTATTTATTTGACAGAGAGAGACAGCCAGTGAGAGAGGGAACACAAGCAGGGGGAGTGGGAGAGGAAGAAGCAGGCTCCTAGCAGAGGAGCCTGATGTGGGGTTTGATCCCAGAACGGTGGGATCACTCCTTGAGCCGAAGGCAGACGCCTAACGACTGTGCCACCCAGGCGCCCCTTGTTTTGGCTTTCTGTTTCTGGTTTGTGGTCAGTAGTACTGGGCAGACTTAAGCAAAATCATGGTCATTGAAATTTGTCTTAAAAGCATCTTCATCCCTTTCATCATTTTATTCCCAAGTAATTAGAGTAATAGTGTCAACATCAATAAAGATAGCTCATATGTTTAGAAGCACCGAGTCCTCATGACCACCCTATAAAGTAAATTCTATGATTTCTTAAATTCTGCAGATGAGGAGATTGAGATGAGGTGGTTTAAAGGTTAAGTTCCTTTGCCCAAGGTCACATAGTATGCATGTAGCAGATTGGAATCTAGGTAGCCTTTCCCCATACCTTCTTTCTTGGTGTCCAGGATCCTTAATGCATCTTTCCAGTATGTAAAACCCCATTACATTGCTCACTCCTGCTGTGAAGCCTCAGGGGCCCTACAGTGTATCTGGGCTCTCCTAATCTTACACCCTTCAAAACTTGTGTGCTTCAGAGCCCTGCACTGAGAAATAAATCCTTGCTAATGGATTAAGCGCTGATAATGAGTTAATTTGTCATCATTCCAAGATTTATTTATATATTTAACAGAGGCGCCCTGAAGATTGTGCTTTTGCCCAAAGGAGTTACTATAATATTGAGAAGTTTAGATAGTTGGTAGATCTTTGGGAGAGGGACACTAATTTGGTCTAGGCTGACTTTTTAGTGCCCCTCACATCACACTAAAAAAGCAGACGTCTTTTTAGCATATGCTCTGGGAAGATGTGACGAGAGAGTAAGTGTTGCATGTTCCTTCATTATTTATAAGTAATTCTAGTCAGGCTCATTCATATGTATGTACTCATTTCCCCTTTTGGCTATGAGAGCACCCAGGGAAGTTTTTGCCTGTATCCTTTGGGGTTTCTTGGGAGAGAGGGCAGTTTGACACTGGAGAAGAGACACTACATTGCTCTTTTTGATTGACATTTGTGCTGATGCAGCAAGCAAACAAGCTTCTCTATGGGTGTGTGTGTTCTGAATCAATTCAGAATTCCTTTTTTAGTGGTATTGTTTGTTGTGGTATATGTGTATGGATGGAGAAAGAGAGAGAGAGAGAAGGCAAGAGAGTGGGGAGAGAGAGAAGAAGGGAGAGAGAGAAAGAGAGAATAAAACTCTGGATTGAACTAGAATTTAGTTACATCTGTGCCTTTCTAAGAGAACCCTCCTGTATCCTAGCTGTGAGATCTTGGGCAAGGTAACTTGCCTCTCTGATACTCAATTAGGAGACCTTCTCAGTTTGGAGATGCTATAATTCTATGATTCAATGATTTAAACCTTTGCCGTTTGTAAACTTTTACTTCAAGGGCTTCACCAACTGTCTTAGGTTGAGTTCCCAAGAAGCAGACCCTGAGACAAAGATTCCTATGCAAGTGATTTTTTAAGGAAGAGCTATAGGGAAGAGCAGGAAATGGATGGGATGGAGGACAGGAAAAGTAGGAAGCCAAGCAAAGATCTATCTTGGGCAGAGTCCTGCAAAATGTCTATCAGCCTTATCCACAAGGGAGCTCTGGAGTATTAGCTGTGCCTCAGAGTTGTCATGACATGAGGCAAGGGAGCTGGGTTTTCTACCTCTGTCGCTTGTTAAAGGCCACCTTGTCTCCCTGTTCAGCTTCTCCCCAGTTTCCTGAAATTCTCATTTCTCCCAGGCATGCATGCATACATGCAAAGGGACTCTAGCAGACTGAGGACAGTTCTTTTGAAAAAGAGTGGGTGCTAGCTGTTAGAAGTAAAAGCATATTCAAAGGGGAATGGTGCACAAAAGTGCTGGCAGGAGATCTGAGAAGAGCTGGATGGAGCACTATTCTGCTCCATTCTACTATACATTGTGAAAATGCCTAAGTTTGTGACATAGCTGTTATTGTCAACAATCAGTTTACAAAGAGAGAAAGATGGTAAAATAAGACTCCAAAAGCAGCCACTCTCTTTCCAGGACTCACCAGTGAGGCCAAATGCCATAATCAAACCCAGTCAATTCTTAGTTTCAAATCTGATTGCTAGCAAAATTTCAGGAGACATGGGAAAGGCACCAACCACATCTGTTGCAGTATAGAACTTTGATTCCCTCCTAGGTCAGTATAACATGTTTCACGTAAGGCAGCTTAGGACAAAAGTTGTCTGCTGTTGAGTTGTCTGGGTGGCTCAGTTGGTTAAGCATCTGACTCTTGATTTTTTTTTTTTTAAATGATTTTTTATTATATTATGTTAGTCACCATACAGTACATCCCCGGTTTCCGATGTAAGGCTCGATGATTCATTAGTTGTGTATAACACCCAGTGCACCATGCAATACGTGCCCTCCTTACTACCCATCACCGGTCTATCCCATTCCCCCACCCCCCTCCCCTCTGAAGTCCTCAGTTTGTTTCTCATAGTCCATAGTCTCTCATGTTTCATTCCCCCTTCTGATTACCCCCCCTTTCTTTATCCCTTTCTTCCCCTACCGATCATCCTAGTTCTTATGTTCCATAGATGAGAGAAATCATATGATAGTTGTCTTTCTCTGCTTGACTTATTTCACTTAGCATTATCTCCTCCAGTGCTGTCCATGTTGTAGCAAATGTTAAGAACTCGTTCTTTCTGATAGCTGAGTAATATTCCATTGTATATATGGACCACAACTTCTTAATCCAGTCATCTGTTGAAGGGCATCTCGGCTCCTTCCACAATTTAGCTATTGTGGACATTGCTGCTATGAACATTGGGGTGCATATGGCCCTTCTCTTCACTACGTCTGTATCTTTGGGGTAAATACCCAGTAGTGCAATGGCTGGATCATAGGGTAGCTCAATTTTTAACTTTTTAAGGGACCTCCACACTGTTTTCCAGAGTGGCTGTACCAACTTGCATTCCCACCAACAATGTAGGAGGGATCCCCTTTCTCCACATCCTCTCCAACAATTGTTGTTTCTTGCCTTGTCTATTTTTGCCATTCTAACTGGCGTAAGGTGGTATCTCAGTGTGGTTTTGATTTGAATTTCCTTGATGGCTAATGATTTTGAACATTTTTTCATGTGTCTGTTAGCCATTTGTATGTCTTCATTGGAAAAGTGTCTGTTCATATCTTCTGCCCATTTTTTGATTTGTTTATTTGTTTCTCGTGTATTGAGTTTGAGAAGTTCTTTGTAGATCTTGGATACCAGTCCTTTATCTGTAGTGTCATTTGCAAATATATTCTCCCATTCCGTGGGCTGCCTCTTAGTTTTTCTGACTGTTTCCTTGGCTGTGCAGAAACTTTTAATCTTGATGAAGTCCCATAAATTCATTTTATCTTTTGTTTCTCTTGCCTTTGGGGATGTGTCATGAAAAAGGTTGCTTTGGCCGATGTCGTAGAGGTTGCTGCCTATGTTCTCCTCTAGAATTTTGATGGATTCCTGTCTCACATCGAGGTCTTTCATCCATTTGGAGTTTATTTTTGTGTATGGTGTGAGAGAGTGGTCAAGTTTCATTCTTTTGCATGTAGCTGTCCAATTTTCCCAGCACCATTTATTGAAGAGACTGTCTTTTTCCCACCGGATGTTTTTTCCTGCTTTATCAAATATTAGTTGCCCAAAGAGCCGAGGGTCCATTTCTGGGCTCTCTATTCTGTTCCATTGGTCTATGTGTCTGTTTTTGTGCCAGTACCATGCTGTCTTTGTGATCACAGCTTTGTAGTACAGCTCGAAATCCGGCATTGTGATGCCCCCAGCTTTGTTTTTCCTTTTCAACAGTTCCTTGGAGATTCGGGGCCTTTTCTGTTTCCATACAAATTTAAGGACTATTTGTTCCAGTTCTTTGAAAAATGTCCTCGGTATTTTGATCGGGATAGCATTGAAAGTGTAGATTGCTCTGGGTAGCATGGACATTTTAACTATGTTAATTCTTCCAATCCATGAGCATGGAATATCTTTCCATCTTTTTATGTCTTCCTCAATGTCTTTCAAGAGTGATTTATAGTTTCTAGAATATAGGTCCTTTACGTCTCTGGTTAAGTTAATTCCAAGGTAACGTATGGTTTTTGGTGCTATTGTAAATGGGATGGATTCCCTAATTTCTCTTTCTTCGGTCTCGTTATTCGTGTATAGAAATGCAACTGATTTCTGAGCATTGATTTTGTATCCCGCCACGTTACTGAATTGCTCTATAACTTCTAATAGTTTGGGAGTGGCTTCTTTTGGGTTTTCCATATAGAGTATCATGTCATCTGCAAAGAGAGACATTTTGACTTCTTCTTTGCCAATTTGAATACCTTTGATCCCTTTTTGTCGTCTGATTGCTGTTGCAAGGACTTCTAGTACTATGTTGAATAATAGTGGCGAGAGTGGGCATCCTTGTCGAGTTCCTGATCTTAAGGGAAAGGCTTCCAGCTTTTCCCCATTGAGAATAATATTTGCAGTAGGCTTTTCATAGATGGCTTTTATGAGATTGAGAAATGTACCTTCTATTCCTACACTCTGAAGGGTTTTAATCAGGAAAGGATGCTGTATTTTGTCAAATGCTTTTTCGGCATCGATTGAGAGGATCATATGGTTCCTGAGTCTTTTCTTGTTGATATGATGTATCACGCTGATTGATTTGCGAATATTGAACCACGCTTGCATCCCAGGTATGAATCCCACTTGATCGTGATGGATAATCCTTTTAATGTACTGTTGGATTCTATTAGCAAGTATCTTGTTGAGGATTTTGGCGTCCATATTCATTAGGGAAATCGGTCTGTAATTCTCCTTTTTGAGGGGGTCTTTGCCTGGTTTGGGGATCAAGGTAATATTGGCCTCATAGAATGAGTTTGGTAGCTTTCCTTCTGTTTCTATTTTTTGAAATAGCTTTAGGAGAATAGGTATTATTTCTTCTTTGAATGTTTGGTAGAATTCCCCAGGAAAACCGTCCGGGCCTGGAGTTTTGTTATTTGGAAGGTTGTTTATCACTGACTCAATTTCTTCATAATTAATTGGCCTGTTTAAGGAATCAATTTCTTCCGGTTTCAATCTTGGTAGTTTATAGGTTTCCAGGAAGGATTCCATCTCTTCCAGATTGCTTAGTTTATTGGCATATAGCTGTTGATAAAAATTTCTAATAATCCTTCCAATTTCAATGGTGTTCGTCGTGACCTCTCCTTTTTCATTCATAATTTTAATAATCTGGGTCCTTTCTCTTTTCTTTTGGATAAGTCTTGCCAGTGGTCTGTCAATTTTATTGATTCTCTCAAAGAACCAGCTTCTAGTCCTGTTGATCTGCTCTACTGTACTTCTGGTTTCTGCTTGATTGATTTCAGCTCTAATTTTGGTCAACTGCTTCCTCGTGCGTGGATTAGGCCTGTCCCTCTGTTGCTGTTCCAGCTTCTTGAGGTGAGAATATAAAAACTGCATTTTAGATTTTTCTATTCTTTTGAGTGAGGCTTGGATGGCTATGTATTTCCCCCTTAGGACTGCCTTTGCAGTATCCCATAGGTTTTGGACTGTTGTATTTTCATTCTCATTGGTCTCCATAAATTGTTTAATTTGATTTTTGATTTCCTGGTTTATCGAGTCATTCCTGAGCAGGATGGTTCTTAGTCTCCAAGTGTTTGAGTTTCTTCCAAATTTTTCCTTGTGGTTGAGTTCCAATTTCAGAGCGTTGTGGTCTGAGAATATGCAGGGGATAATTTCAATCTTTTGGTATCGGTTGAGACCTGTTTTGTGTCCCAGAACATGGTCTATTCTTGAGAATGTTCCATGGGCATTAGAATAGAATGAGTATTCTTTGGTTCTGGGGTGTAGTGTTCTATATATATCTATGAGGTCCAACTCGTCGAGTATGGCATTCAAAGCCTTTGATTCTTTGCTTAGTTTTTGCCAGGGTGTTCTGTCTATTTCTGAGAGTGGAGTGTTGAGGTCCCCTACTATTAATGTATTTTTATTTATATGTCTCTTTATTCTGGTTAAGAGTTGGCTTGTGTATCTTGCTGCTCCCCTGTTGGGGGCATATATATTTATAATTGTCATATCCACTTGTTGAATACTTCCCTTAAGAATAATATAGTGCCCTTCTGCATCTCTAACTATAGTCTGTAGTTTAAAATCCAATTTATCTGATATGAGAATTGCTACCCCAGCTTTCTTTTGAGGTCCATTTGCGTGAAAGATGGTACTCCATCCCCTTACTCTCAGTCTGAATGCATCTTTGGGTTCGAAATGAGTCTCTTGTAGACAGCAAATGGATGGGTCATTTCTTTTTATCCAATCTGCAACCCTGTGGCGTTTTATGGGATGGTTCAAACCATTTACATTAAGACTGATTACTGAGAGATATGATTTTAATGTTGCCATGTTGCCAGTAAAGTCTTTGTTTGTATTGGCTGTGACTTTCTGTTCTGTATCACTCTTGGGGCCTTTTTACTTTTATAGAACCCCCCGTAATATCTCCTGTAGGGCTGGTTTCGTGGTTACAAAATTGGTTAGTGACTGGCGATTCTGAAATGTCTTTATTTCTCCATCAATTCTGAATGACAGCCTTGCTGGATAAAGGATCCTTGGCTGCATGTTTTTCTCTGAAAGAGCTTTAAATATGCTCCCCCAACCCTTTCTCTCATTCCAGGTCTGTGTAGACAGGTCTGACGTAATTCTGATGCTTTTGCCTTGGTACGTGAGAAATTTCTTTGCCCTGGCCGCTTTCAATACTGTATCCTTGCATCTAATATTTGCGAATTGCACTATGACGTGACGTGGCGTAGGTTTGTCGTGGTTGAGCTTGGGAGGGGTCCTCTCTGCCTCTTGGACACGAATGTTTGTTTCCCTTGCTAGATTAGGGAAGTTTTCAGCTACAATTTGTTCAAATATCTCTTCTAGACCTCTGTTTTTCTCCACCCCCTCGGGGATGCCGATGATTCTAACATTGGATCGTTTCATTGAGTCAGTAATCTCCCGTAACCTACATTCGTGGGCGTGGATTTTTTTAAGACCATCTTCTATTTTCATTTTTTCCTCTATTAACCCATCCTCCAATTCACTAACCCGTTCCTCTGCTTCTGCGACCCTGGCCGTCAGAGCCTCTAGTTTTGCCTGCATTTGGCTCATAGAATTTTTAATTTCTGTCAGATTCGCTCTCATTTCTGTCCTTAGGGATTCTATATTCTCAGTAACCTTTTCGTTAATAGTTTTTTCAATTCTACTCATCATTTTGACCATCGTTACTCTGAATTCCATTTCTGATAATTTGGTTACATCCATATCCATTATTTCTGTGGCAGAGGCCACAGAATCACTGTCTTTTCTTTGCTGGGGGGGGCTTCTCCTTCTTGTCATTCTGATGAAGAGAGGTTGCGGGGTTTCCAGAGCCCAAATTATTGACTGGGTCCCAGGCCGTGCCCCTTGTTTTATAGGGATCTTAGGGATGTGGGCTTCTTCTTTAAAGATTTTATTTATTTATTTATGTGGCAGCCAACCAGCGAGAGAGGGAACAGAAGCAGGGGAGTGGGAGAGGAAGAAGCAGGCTCCCAGCGGAGGAGCCCGATGAGGGACTCCTTTCCGGAACGCCGGGATCACGCCCTAAGCCGAAGGCAGGCGCTCAATGACTGCGCCACCCAGGCGCCCGGGTTGTGGGCTTCTTGATTTTTCAGCCTGCCTTCTGTGTTCTGGGGGAGGGGCCTGCCGCGCCAATACTCAGGCAACCCTGTTTGGGTAGAGTCTCCGTGTCCCCTGCGAGGGAGGATGGGGATGGGCACTCCCTGAGCCGGTATTTCCAGGCTTTTGTTCTCTGGCGGCTTTCCCTGGCGGTTTGCTGTGCCTCTTCTGAGAGTCAGAGCAGCAGCGGCCAAATTTCAGCCTCTGTCACGGAACAGAAGGATTGCGGCCCGTTCTCTACTAATGTTCTGGCCACTTTAACTCTGTTTCTGTTGGTGCTGCTCAACCCTGCAGCGTCCCGGGATGTGCGCCCCACACCCGCGTCAGCCCTCACTTCCAGGGCCGGCGCGTCTCTGTCCTTTGTGTTTCCTAATGCCGCCAGCCGCCACCGCCCGCACGCTCCCGGATCTCCCGGTCTCAGTCTGGATCCAGTGAGCGCACCGGGATTCCGGTGTTCCGCGAGATGCCTGGTGGCGCGCGCACCCGGCTCACGGTCTCAGTCTGCTGTTTTGCGGGTGCCGACCGCGAGCCCCGCCTGCTCTCCCGTGCAAGTGGCTACCGCTTCCCGGCGCCCGAAGCACGGCTCCCTCCCCTTCCGTTTATCTTCGATATCTGTGCACAGTTTCATGGCTCCCCGCTTCGTACCTCAATACTCAGCGCTGGAGATGTTCATTTGTAGAGATCCAGATGCGTCTTCCTGCGTCTCAGGCTGGTTCCGTGGTTGTTTAGGCTGGTCTGGTACCTATCCAGCTCGACTCGGAGGACCGGCTGAAAACGGTGTCTCCTACTCCTCCGCCATCTTAACTCCCAAAAAAAAGCTGACTCTTGATTTTTGGCTCAGGTCATGATCTGGGGTCATAGGATTGAGCCCCATGTCAGGCTCTGCGCTTGGCATGGAGCCCACTTATGATTCTCTCTCTCCCTCTGTCTCTGCCCCTCCCCACCACTTGCTCTCTTTCTCTCTCAAAATAAGTAAATAAAATCTTAAAAAGAAAAGTTGTCTACTCTTTGTGTATGATGTCCTGAATCTTATAAATTAGAATATTCTAAAAAGTAATCACATGAAGGGTAAAAACTAGAAGGTAACTGGGGGAATCTATGCATATTCAAATATTCTTAAAAGCCAAGATATTTATGTTCAATTTTCAGGCAATGGTTTTATTCTCTTCTCAGACATACTTTTTTTTAACGAGTTACTCATTTCTTTCAAAACATCTACATACTTAAAATGTTTTCCTTATGAATCAATTTTTTATTTGACAGAAGTGAAGATACTTGTGCCCATAAAAAATGCCATGTGTTTTTGAAGTGTTAGAAAAAACAGCTCTTTGGCACTAAACAAAGCTGAAGCAGGAACATAGGAGAGCAGCTGCAGAATGACAGAAAAAATGTAAGATAATGAGACATGTGAGAGAATGTATAATTTAATGTGGGGCTTGAAGCAAATGGCGGGAGGAGGAACATAAATGAGAAAACAGTTAAAAATAGTGACTAAAATGACTTTAAATCCAATAAAACATAAAATGAATCAATTAGTGCTTAAACGTTGGAGGAGGCATGAGGCTATGAAACAATCTGGAAAAGGCTGACAGATTTTTAGTCTATGAATTTAAATTCATAGGACCAACAATTTCTCTGCCTGGAGAGATTTATCTGCTGTTTTTTTCTTCTTATACTAGTTGACAAAATGACTTCCTTTCTTTTCCACTTTCTGAGATGTGAATCAATCTGTTATAGAAGCCTCGGTTTTTAGTTTTCTGAAAACATTCCACAAGATGTATGGAAAAATGTGTTCAAGTTTTAGAAAATTCTTGGAACTCCTGCAAAACTGTGGATCTCCCTGCATATGGATATTAGAGGTACTTCTTAGTTGTTGACCAGAGTTGGCTCATTGTGCTAGGTTAATGGAATTCTGGGGATGATGGCCAGTACGATGTGACTCCCTGTGATGCCTATTTATTTCTTCCTGGTTTTTAATGATATTGTCCATGAGTCTGTGTATTAGAGCCTGAAACAAGAACGTCCAGGTCTTTGCAGTGAGTGTGTATTCCATGGGAAATTATGGAAAGCTTTTAAAAACCTGAAAGCTTTTAAGAACAGGCTGGCTATCTGTCTTCCTGGAATAGTTTACCTGAAACTTGAGTTCATGGAAGTAAAGGCCTGAATGATTTCTGGAAACCCTTCCTATTTCTAGGAAAATAGTGTATTCTTCATAACAAGTACTTGCTCAGGGTTGGTTGGATACATGAAGGGATAAAGTAATAGGAAATTGAGGTTCACATGTTATGCCAACAAAATGACAGATTTTCACTTTAGAATTGGGGGACAATAAGAAATCTTTTATTTTTAACTAAAGTCCAGTCTAACAAACATCTTTCTCATACTTAGGTTTTTACATTTTCAATGATCTAACCATTGATTCATCTTATACAGATGTGTGCTTCTAATGGGTTAGTTTTCTAGTTTTTCCCCAATTTTACTCCTTATCGATAGTATGTGTAACAATCAACTTAGCATTGAGGAAGCATAGTAGATAACATGTTTCTTTCTAAGAGCTTTGAAAATTTCCCCCTATTATCTTATTCATTGCAAGGATACACTTTGTGCAGAAATCTGTATCAGAATGTTGTGACCAGCTGGTTTTCTACTACTATCCATTTACATGAAGGAAGTATTTTAAAAAAATGGTCTATGAACCCACTGCCTCAGAATCACCTTGAATACTTATAAAAATCCAGATTTCCTGGACTCCAAATAAGCCAATGAAATAGAATTCTAGGGCCTGGGCTATGAAATCTGTATTTTTCCAAGATCCCAAGGTAATTCTTGCAAAAAGTTGAGAACCACTGACCTAAAGGGTAGAGGGTACCCCAGGCAAAATTGTGCAGTAGGTTTTGTCTTCCAGGATGTTTGGCTACTCTTCCATGTCCCTTCCCTGCCTTTAGCACCTCTGGTTGCAATGTTAGTTCCCCAAAACATTTTACAGTGAATTTATATTATTACGTGAATGATATGATTTGTTGTCCATTCTAGATTGCGTATTTTAAAAATAAGGCTGCTAAGGATAGTAAGCTAGGCCTAAAAATGACTGGTTCTCTAATGGTGGATTTTTACCCACTGTAACAAAAGAGTTATTTGGGGGGATGGGAAACCTCCCCAGCAACCATCACATCACTAAGGCAACCTTCAACCATTCACCTACTTACCAGATGGCCCTTCTAAAGTCACGTAGTGCAAGGTCCCTGACTAAATAGGATTGAGGCAAAGCCAATAGCAATCTTTTGTTTTCCACTGTCCCTTTAAAAGTATTTAATTTGGGAAAATTCTTTCCCTATCCCAGATAAAAACTTGTGCAGTTTCATGACATTCTGGTCCTTTAAAGTAAAAAAATGCAGTCTCGATGGAGTCATTCACAGCATCTAGTTTCATGTAATAATCAAAACTTTGAACTTGGTTTAAAACTGAATCTCCCCTTTTCCCCAGTTAGGCTTTGCCTTGGGCAGTCTGCTCACAATGGCTTTTCTCCTTTTTCTCCGTCTGGTGTTTCTCCTCCTCTCTTAGCTTGATAACTACTACTCCTTATCCTGGCAGGATTGAGCTAAGGAGACACTGGAGAGGTAAGAGGGCTAGGAATGTTCTTACTGGATTGGTACTATCTCAGGTTGGTTTGACATTCTGAACTATGGAACACTTCAGTCAGTTCTTCGGAAAATGCCACTGGGCGCATTGAATGCGTATCTTGTGAATTGGATGATGCATTTTTCTCAAGTTGGCTGTTCCCTCCTCAGCCCATGGTATGCTCTCTCCCCATCAACACTTCATTCCTTCCTTTCTGCTTTTCTTTTCTCCCTCCATCTTTTCTTTTACTTTTTTCTTTTTTTGATCATTCCATACAGATGTGCTTACCCCAAAGTGATCCTAAATGGCCTCAAATAAAATCAAATGTTCCCTTCCTTTTGTGTTAACACACATGGCTCTTTTTCCTCAATAAATCCTGGGAACACAGGCAGATTACAGTACAGCTGCAGGCTCTCTTTTGCATTGTACTTGTTAGCCAGCTGTTTCAGATATCTATTGCTGCATAACAAACAACCCACACAGTGACTTAAAATAACAATGATTTATTATTTCTTTCTCTTTTTTTTGCCCTCTTTTTTTTATAATAATTTCTTATTATGCTATGTTAGTCACCGTACAGTACATCCCTAGTTTTTTTTTTAATTAATGATTTTTTATTATGTTAGTCACCATACAGTACATCCCCAGTTTCCGATGTATGATTTATTATTTCTAATGCTTCTTTGAGTTGACTGGGTGGTTTCTTTGCCTGTTTTGGCTGGGTTTGCTCATGAGATGCATTTGGCAGGGGGATTGGCTGGGCTGGAACACCCCAAATGGCCTCATTCATATGTCTAACAGTTGGTGCTGATTGTTGCCTGGGGTGACCCTCTTCTCCTCCCAACCAGTGTCTTTCAGCCGGTGAGATTGACTTTCTAAGTGGCAGTCTTGGTATAGTGTCCCAAGAGAGAACAGTAGAAGTTGCAAAGTCTTTTAAGGCTTAGACTTCTAAGTCACTTAATGTCACTGTTGTCACATTTTATTGGTCAAAGTAGTCCAAAGGCCAGTCCAGATTCAAGGAGTAAGGAAGTAGATGCCATGTCTTGATGGAGGAACTGATAAAATCACAGTGCAGAAGAGCTTAAATATCACGATGAGAGGAATCTGTGGTCATATTTTGCAATTACCACACTGACTTTTTAGAGTTTTTCAGATCTGTCAAATACCAGTGCACTGTCTCTATGACTTGCAGAAGATATATATCGAGTTCTCTAAGTGGTTCCATTGAAGAAACTCCCTCATCCTGGGCTTGAGGGCAAGCAAACACATAAAACAGTTCATTCCAAAGAAATCCTCTTTATAAACATCTCTCTAATTTCTGATACCCCCATCTTTTTATTTCATCTGTGTGACTAAGAATCAAGTAACCTGTTTATAGAACACTTCTTTGTAAATTCTTTATGTGGTGTCATACCTTCTTTCAAATTCAGTATTGCCTTTCGGTGTCTTCACCCAAACTTTATCTTAACATTCTCTTATACTTATTTGAAAAAGATTTCCAAAGCAAGCTTCTCTAACTTCTGAGCAAACGATAACTAATAGTGTAGCTTTGGAGTCATATGGGCTATGGTTTTACTCCCATATTTGCCACTCACTTCTCTGTCTGAACTTTACACGATCATCTCTGCAGTGAGACTAATAAGAGCATACCTCATGTGAAGCTTAAGTGTGTTTTGACAATCCTATTCCTTTTTCTCAGTGATTTGTCTGCTGTGTTGTGTGACCCAGTTCTAGCTAATTACATGTGAGATGAAGTCTGCTTGGGGTTTCCAAGAGAGCTCTAAAAGACAAAGCCTCTTCCCTCCTTTTTCTTAGGATGCTATTATACAAGGAAATGATGTCAGGAGCTAGGGTAGTCATGTCATGACTGTTCATCTCATGAGGATAGTGGAGATGTGAGACTGGAAGAAGATCCTGGATGAGACACTGAACTAACCAGGAATGTCACTTCCAGAATCTTACTATGTGAGAGAATTAAGGTTCTTTATTATTTTGTTCCTGATTGCTGAGTATTTTACTTGCAGCCCAAAGCATCCTAATTGATAGAGTGCTTGTAATTGTATATAGAGAAGGGGTTAGTACCCAACTTTTTCAGGTAGATTAAAAAAAAGAATAAGTAAAACAAGGCTGAGAGAGTTAAATAATTTGACTAAACCATGCTGTTAATCATTAGCATTTAGGACACTAGGGACTCTGACCTTTAACTTTCAGGATACATTTTCAGTCAGCAGATATTTTACTGAGCACCTACTAAATGCAAGTCCTTAGAAGTCACCTTTTCTATCCCTGGGCTTGCATATCAGGAGGCGGCATGATGTGGGGAGAACAAGGCGGCAAACTAAAAAGAACACAGGCATTGGATCCATAGATAGCCCATTTCTGCCACTTAATCAGCATGTGATTTGGGGCAAGTCCCCTTCCTCTGAGCCAAGTTTCCATAGTTGTCATGTGTGGTTGTACTGACCCAGCAAGGTTGTGACAAGGATTATACGCAAAATTAAGTAAAGTAATATCTGTGAATCCTGTCTCAGGATTGTGTCCAAACTAGCTTTAAGATGTCAGCAAAGTGGTTGGGTTGGGATTTGTTCCCCAAAGGATGGTAAAACAGGACAAAATTCTTCTGAAAGGCAGTTTAGGGTCTTTGGAGTAGGAAGAAGCCAAACCAAGCCTGTCTGGGAAATCTTTATCCTAAGGGCAAACTTAGGGGCCAGAGCCCAGCTCCAGTTGATGATAAGAGTGGTAGGTGGAGGTGCGCCTGGGTGGCTTAGTGGTTGGGTGTCTGTCTTTGGCTCGGGTCATGATCCCAGGATCCTAAGGTTGAGCCCTATATCTGGCTCCCTGTGTGGCGGGAATCTTGCTTCTCCCTCTCCCTCTGCCTGCCACTCCACCTGCTTGTGCTTCCTCTCTCTCTGTCTTGTCAAATAAATAAATAAAATCTTAAAAAAAGAAAAAAAAAAGTGGTAGGTGAACTGGGGCCAGAAGGAGCTGTTTGGGAACTAGTGTGAATGAAGTTCCAGGAATGTGGCTGCAAATATCCTCAGGGTATCTCTGGCCTGCCTCTTGCTGCCCCTACGTCCTGGATGTGTTCACCTGGTATAGAAAGCCGCCAAGGCAGATAGAGTTTTCAAGTGTGCACAAAGTACTTTGGACAGAGAAACTCAGTAAGCTTTCTTTTGGAACTGATCCAAATGTCAGAAAATCCTTCCTCCTCCTTCTTCCTATTGTTGGGGTGGGAAAGAAGCTACACATACTGCTGGAAGAATCTGTACTGGGAAGTAGAAGTATGTTTTGGGAATCAAGGAGTTTGAGATAGGCTTTATCCCCAGGTAGAGCAGAGTTGTACTGTGAGTGAAGGGGAACTGTGTCAGCCTGCTAAGAACTGACCCAGAAGCCTTGGGTAAGGGCTTAGATGGCAAGGATTAGGAAGAATTTGTCTACAATTGGGATCCTTGAAAACAGATTCTGAGCTAGACATATGCATGTAGGAAATTCATTGGGAATGCTTTTAGGAACACTAAGCAGGATTAGTTAGAAGGAGGAGAAAAACTTTAGTAGGGTGGCAACAAAGGCCTCAGCCAGTCCTAGCAGAGCTCTGGAGCTGGAAGCACCCTTGTAGAAATGGGGCCTTGCTTTAACCAAGTATTGGATGCAAGCTTTCCAAGGGGTTATAACCTTGCACAAGGCAGCTTCTTTTGGCTGAGCACAATTCTCAGAGAGGGACACAGCTCTGAACCATTGGCAGCCATTCTCTATAGCTGGAAGAATGAGTGAGTTGGTCTTGAGTAGGAAATCTGGATGTCTCATCATAACATCCACTATGAAACCCCATTCATGCCTCCTGCTAACCAATGCGATGCAATACGAGAGCCTCATTATTACTGTCAGCTCAGTCTGCCTTAAACCATATAAATTCATATGTAGCTGTTGATAAATAAAAATGCTCACAATGTTTTTGGGTGTAAGTTCCCAAGTACTTGGCATATCTGTCAATAACTAGCATCTCTTATTGTTTCAGGAAGGGATTCTGCCCTAGCCCTGGTCCTAAGGCACCCTATCCACCCACAGGCAGCTCCTAGCTGAAGGGAAGAACTCTATGCAAGTGTGCCATGTGTCACACCAAGAGTTGTTTCTATACCCAGAGCTCTCATTTGGAGGCACATGTCCATAGATGTCAATTAATTATGGAGGGGATAGTCAACTTCGCCCTGCCTATAATTAGGGAAAATTTATGACTACTTTTTGGAAGATCCATACTTCTTATTAAAGAATCTTAGCCTTTCTATGATCTATTGCATTATCTTAAAAAGGTATACATTAAAAGTTTTAGGTCCATTCTTTTCTTCTCTTCCAACTGTCATAATAACAATCACTGTATAATACACTTGGTTTCTAAGATTTGTTTTACCTGTTATTTTGACATTAGCCCCTGAGATAAATACTTAATGAGTGACTATTATGTTTTCTTTACTAAACACTTTCTGCGTAGTTTTTGTTTTAATCCAGGCACCAGCTTTATGAATTAGATACAACAATACCCCCATTTCACATGATAATACTGAAATGTAGAGGTGAGGCGATTTGCCCAAGTTCGTGCAGCTAGTGGCATAGCTGCGGTTGGAACCCAGGTAGTTGAAAGACAAAGCTTGAGAGCTTTCCTTCTACAGCACATTGATGATCACCCAACCCTATTCCATAAGAGGCTAATAAGCAGGATGTGAGCAAATACCTTGGTCTCTAGAAAATAGAAGGCTACTACATTTAAGCAAATGAAAATTAAGAAATAAACTTAAGATCTTTTTTAAGTGCATGGGAGTACTACTTGAAGATCATTCATACATCAGCTGCTTTGCATTTCCAGCATAGTTTGATATCATGAATGACTGGTGCAGACCCTCCATCTGAAGCAGACCAGACAGAGACCTAACAGCAATAACCTTTAAATCAAGAAAGTTTACTCCAAATGTTCCCAGCATAGCCCAAAGCCAGAAAAGTTCACAGCTCTACATTAAAATGTTAGAAAAAGATCACATTGCAGCAGCTGCTTATGTGGATTACCTAGTCTAGCCATTCTGCTAAGACTTAAAAAAACCTGTCTGAGTTGTAGGAAGAAAAAAAAGTAAGCCTCTAAAATATCAAGCTGATGCTTGTTGGTAGAGCTGTGATTTCCCATTTGTTGCCCCAGAAGACTCAGGTGTATCTGAAATAGAGTCCAAGATGTTTTTCCAGACTCTAAGGCAGTGGAAGGTTTCATTTCTGTACTTACCCCCACTGTGTCCTATGCTATTTCCAGAACCATAGCTTCCCTTGAAAAAAAATTTAATCCTTGAAATGTTACTCAGTGATCCAAAGCACATTAGGAAATCACAGTCCCTTCTTATAGCCATTTTACGCAACTTCTCTTTAATACTTTACAAAGAAATAAGATGAAATGGACTCTGCCCTCTAATGATGTCTTCTGAATAAAGGCCAGTGATTCCATTTTTGTGTGTGTGTGCATGCTCGCACGCATGTGCACACACCTGGCCCTTTTGAGATTTAATGCACCTTAACATTGATTAAGATTTTTATCTTTAAAACATCAAAGCATGGTCTATGAGACATGGTATGATCTCCATTTTACAGAAGGGGAAACTGAAGTACAGTCTTGGAAAAGCTCTCACAATGAAATTAGAAACTGTGGTGGGGCTTTTCAGCTATCAAACTGTATATCTCTTAATTGAACGCCTTACATTCCCATTTCTCTCCGTAAAGGTCTTTTCAACAACATTGGTTTCTTGCCTTTCCTCGTTACTGTGGTTATTGTTGGGGTTAATTACAGTAAGAGAAATGATGGAAATAGATCCTACAATAGAATATTTCCTTGTGTGGTGATGTTAAAGACCTGAGTTCTGAGATCATAAATTTAATTCTAGTATTACCATCTAGACTCAGAGGTAGAAATGATACTCTTTTCAGAGTTAAGAGATTTGTTGAGAGGGAAGACAGTGTTAGAGTGTGAAAGTTCTGGTCCCCACACTACAACATTTTTATCACAAGGAACATAGTGAAAGTTAAATTGTCAATCCAGTTTGAGGATGTTTATGAGAAGTTGTGAATTACCTGTAAATTATCTGTGAACCTGAAACAGAGAGATCATGTTTCTCATTTTGCTGCTTTCAATTTTAGGGTATTTAGGCTTCCGTTGTGAAATGTTTTCTCAACTTAAAATCCCAGGGTTCCTCATGCATGGAGAGAAGTGGCATAAAAATATACACAACTGATGTCACTTCAAGAAAGGCCAATGAAATTCATGGTGTTGCTCCTGGAAGATAAACAGACTAAAAAGAATCCGCATGCTAGATCTCTTGGTTTATCCTTTGCATAGTTTATTGGTTGAAAATTTGTTTGACTGCATGTAACCTATAGTTGAACTACAGTGGCTAACCAAACAAGGGTTGAGTTTTCAGAGTGTTCAAGGGTTATGGAGGTAGTTATTCCAGTGTCAGTGTTTGAGGATGTCAACGAGGAATCAGGATAATTCCTTTTTTTCATTGTTGTTCTCCCATCCTTAATACATGGCTTTCATCCTCATGGACTTAAGTTTCACTTCTAGGCATCATATTCAAATTTCAGGCTAAGGACAAAAAGCAAAAAAACAAAAGGCACATGTGAGCTTGCTCTACCCCTTTTAAATAATAATTTTTAAAAAGTTTTTCAAAATCCCATCTAATAAGAGTTGCTTTTATATCTCATTGGCCAGTTGGAGGAGGTATTTTAAAGTGGTAATATAGCCACCCTGAATTTTGATTTTTGTTATTCAGGAAAAAGTAGAGAATAGTTATTGGGTGGGAAGACAGAATTAGGAATAGGATTTATGCCTGTGGGAAGGAAAGGACATTCCTTTTCTTTCTTTTAAACATTATACTTGATGCATTATGTAAGTTTCTATGTTCTGTCCTCCATAAAGTTTTTCTTCATTCTTCTGCTCTTTCTGGATTCCTGTGGCACTTTTTCTTTTCCTTTAAATAGGGTATCATTGATCCCATTCTATTCAGGTTAGTTGTTTACATGCTTATTTTCCCCATTTAGATAGAGCTTCTCAAGGATTAGAGACCTCATCTAATTCACTTTGGTAATCTCATCATTTACTACCATGGCTGGCACACTAGGAGACACTAAAAAGATTACTCAAGTAAATATAAGGACAAGACAAACATGGTAGGTCGTGATCCCCGTCTATATACCTCTTCCTTGGTCCTTCATTCTTTTTCTTCCTAAGCACTTGACCATTCATAACCACCTTCCCCCACCTGCACCTCTTAGCCCAAGATTCTGCATACATTTAGCTTGGGCCAGTTTCATTCTATACAAAATGGATGCCCAGCATTACCTAATGTCCTGTCCTTTGAAGGATTACCTCTCACCTTGAGTAGGATCATAGCACAGCAATAGCCCAGTGTTGGGTTGCACCAAACACCAAGTTGATTCATCAGCCAATAAAGCTCATTTGTTTTTCTTCAAAGGAGGTTCCCACCCCCATTGCACCACAAGGTGCAAGCTGAGTGAGAGACTTGGATGTATCAGTTGTAGATGATGTGGGGGTTGGCTGTTTGCTCAGGCCTCTTTCTTGTACTTTCTGGCCCTGCTTTTGCTTGATATTTACTGTTCCACTTCTATCTAATGATTTTAATTTGATTGGTCTGAAAAAACTTTGGCCTTTAGGCTGAACCTGGTCTATTTTTGTAAATAAATATTTATCGTATCAGAGCCACACCTTTTTATTTATCTATGGTCTCTGTCTATAGCTGGTTTCATGCCACAACAGCAGAGGTGAGTGGATGTGATAGCAACCCTATGGCTCACAAAGGCTAAAATAGTTACTATCTGCCTTTTTATGGAAAAAATTGGCTAATCTCTGGTTCAGGGAATCTGGAAATTAAAGATTTTTGACCAAATCAACTTAGACGTTCTCATTCCAATTTTCAGGGTTCCGTTCTTTCCCAATCAGGGCCTTGACCTTGGTAGAACAAAACTGCTGAGACTGAGAATTCAGCTCTCTTTGGGGCTATGCTACTACAGTTATTAAGTACTCAGTCTTTTCTGCCCTTTGGTGGCAGGAGATGAGATTCTCATTTGCCAAAATCTTTTGCATTTCACCTTATATTGGTGATTAATCACCCTCAGCTTTCCATTGTCTTTCTCCAGTGCATCAGTGGCTCCCAGTAACAGCCATGTAATTTCATAGTCCTTATGAACCTAGCAAATGCCTGAGATGTTTCTGCCTGTGCATTTCCTTCTCACAATATCCTGACTTAGTTCACACTCAGGGCTGGCATCATGGATTTGCGACTAGCAGAATTGCACAGGGCCGTGTGCTTAGAGGAGTCCCAGGCTTGGTTTAGTGCTGTGCTATCACCATCTTGAAATTCTTTTTTTTTTTTTTAATTCTTAATAATTTTATCTTTGCACTGTGTTTTGTAAGTGAAGTCAAATGGGGTAATGGATATGTGCATAAATAGCAGAGATAGGTGCATTATTTTTGACCATCATTCTTTGCTATTCCATTAGCACATGTCATGTTTCAAGAACACAGAATTCTTCCAGCATATGTGGGAGGTCAGGGAGCTGCAAAGCAAGTAAAAGATAAGCATTTTAAGTTTGCAACTAAGAGGTGGGGACTGGGATGACAGAAGGAAAGAGAAAGATAGGGCATAGTTTCTTTTCTTTCTAGTCCTACCTTACTCATCAATAAGCCAAAGATAGTGTTGGTAGGATATGCATATATCAAAAAGTGAAATGAAAACAGTCAAGTTATTTTTGTGCAGTGTTTCCACTGCTCTGCCAAAAATGAAATACAGATGCGTGTGTAAGTAAGGAAATACTTTCACTGACTCTGCATATAAGTTAAATAATCTTATCTTTGCATTTTAAAATAATATTGCACAGTATAAAGATAAGTAGTAAGGCTCATACTAATAATAAAAATTTTAAATTGACAGTAGCAGATAGCAAATAAAAGCTCTAAGTCAGAGACTGCAGAGAAAATGAAGAAGCCTTACATTTTAGCAGGACTTCTGCCCTGCCCCCTTTTATTTTGAACAAGGGGCCCCACAAAATTTTAATTTTGCAGTAGGTCTTGCAAACTACATTGGTGGTCCTTTCACCCCTGAAGTTTTTCACAATGCATTGCATGCTAAGGGCAGTCAGTGTACCACCTACCACTAATCTTCATTGCTGGCCAGTTGGTGAGAAATCCAGCTCCAAAATCTTATTTCAGGGTGTGGTTCCCAGAACAGCATCTGGGAGCTGTTGTCAGCTTGGTTACCCAGGTGAAAAATCTGGGATGGAGATTTGCGTATAGGTGCACCCAGATAGGATTTCAGGACTGTCTGTGAGAGGTGAGGGAAACAGGAAGTCAGAGGGAGAAGTTGCATTGTAATGCAATTGCAAGAGAAGCGTCAGGTGATCTTATGGGGAGTTCGGAGCAGGGATGGCCCTTTAGAGTTGTTCCCATTGAGGTAAGGGGCCTGGGCCTTTCTAGCCTCGCAATAATCAAGCATTGGAAGTAGGCTGTACCTGGGGGAGGGGAAGTATCATAATTTTTGGTCAGGCATTCTCCTTCAGCTGAGGGCAATTTCGAGAGAACCACTTGGTTGAAAACGCCTTAGTTCGAAAGCAGTTTGCAGCAGCTGGGGAATGAGCACCTCAGTCCTGAAAGGAATCTGTGTCTCACAGAGTTCATCCACTGAACAAGGCCTATGCAAGAGACAAAAACAGGAAGGTATCAACAGATTCCAAAAGAAGCAAAAGATTTTCTCTCCATCTTCCAGTTTTTAAACATTCATGCAATGTATATCAGACAAGAAAAATGATTGTTAGATATACCGTAAGATTTTTTCAGTGGATTAACTATGATTATTAAAATAGAGTAGGGCAATACCACTTTTAGTACAAGAAGACTAGTACTTTTTTTTTTTTAAATAATTCCCTTCTACCCCTTTTTTGTTGTTATCGTTCCAGTGTTTCAGGCTCAGAGCCTATCCTATCTAGACTTACAGAGAAATGTGGAAGCTAGCCTACTCTTCTTAAAAAGTGTTAACAAGTTAATAGGAAACAAGTTAAGCATATCAGCTGCAAAAGACAAATTTTGGGCCCCATAATCCAAAGGGTACAAAACCTTCTGCAGTATATACTGCAGTTTTAGAATTAAAAATAAAATACTTCCCTTATGATTGATGAGATTACATATGGGATGGGCTGAGATGGCATGGGAATGTGTGCATGTGTGTGGGTATGTTGGTTGGGGGTAGAGCAGAGGGGACACACCTTACAAGTTTGAACTGGGCAAGCCCAAAGGAATCATGCTTGGCCTAAGTCCCATGGTACAAGTTTGTACTGGGCCATGAAAGATGATGCTTCGTCCCGTGTGTGACACCTGGTATAGAGGTTGAAAGCAAGGCATGCCTTGTCAGGGATTTTCCCAGATGCTTTCTGGCTTTCTCCACCATTGTCAGTGGCTCCTTTTAGACATACAAATCATGTGTACCATTCATTGCCAGGGCACCGTTCCCTCTGGGAGAACCTGGCAATTGTTCTTTCTTATTGGTACAACCTGGGTAAAGGAGGAAAATCAGCAAGAAATCAACCTTTTCCTTCCACATAATCAAGAACCCTGTATTTTCTGGTTTGAAGGACAAAATCAGATTGGGCACTGGACAGAGTATCCACAGTTATGGTGAGAACCAGGCCGTGTCTCTCTGTTGGCCTGACTGTTCTGCCCAGGGTGGTAGGGTCAGAAGAAGACATCTAACTTCCAAGGCAGTGAGGAAAGCTCAAAGTCCTGGCTTTGAGTAGTAAAGACAGGCTGGACTTCTCAGACTTTTTTTTTTTTTTAATCTTACCTCTCCACCTCCAGCTATGGGCAGGGAGTAGGAGGAGGGGTGCAAAATTATACCTAATCATTAGTTACAATTTTGATAAAAGAGCAGAGTATTACTCATTTTAGACCTTGAGACTGGCTGGTTTCATATAGTTGGGTGTGAATTGCTATTAAATGAACTTAAAATAGGGGAAATATGTTTCATGAGGTAGGGAGAGTTGCTGGTACATTACTGGTGCATTTTGAAAGGCCAAACTTAGACTAAAATGTATCATTATGAGCAGAGCAGAGTGTCCATCCTGGTATCCAGTGGAAGACAGGACCATAGAAACATCCCCCAGTGTTTATATGCATCTTCATTGCCACAGAAACAAACTTCTGACTCAAAAGATGAATAAAAATTCTCGTGGAAGTGGGAAAGATCTCATAAATGCCTCCTTGATCAGGCATTTGGCCATTATACTCTTCCCTCATTGGATACTGTGCCCCTCTCACCTTCTAGTTTTTCTGGCCTCTAGGAAATAAAATTGTCATAGCATTCAAGATATCTTCTCTTCTCATAAAACAATAATCACATTGTAAACCCCCAAGAATGCTGCAATAGGTGTCTCTCTGGTCCTTTATTAATGCCGCTGGTATTTGTCTAGGCTTAGAAAAGCTTTTGGCTCAATATCCTACTCATATTTTTGGGCTATAGCTTGCTAGAGTTGTCAGGACAAGTAAAACATTTCCCTTTCAACATTCATTACAAGAAAAAAAATCCTATTGTATTTTTTAAAAGTGGCTTGTGACTCATCTCCTTTTTTGGGATAGAGTTATAGCTTAAGATTTATTTGGTCAGTGGTGTACTCTTTGGTTGTGAAAGTAATGCAAATGTTTAGAGGGTGAGAGTTGCTGAAATTGGTATGAGTTTTAGTCATTCATTTGCCACACCTACAGGATGCAGGAGAACTGTATAGAAATGTTTTAATGAATACATTTTATAGGTTCTTAGTATAATTTCCCAACTTACAATTGAACTCTAAATTCCAGGTGAAATTCATATTGGGGGAAAATAACTAATTGACGGTTTAGTGCAGACTTATTTTGACTAATATTTTTTCATTTTATTTTTTTTAATGAAAAAAATTTAATTTTTAAAATAATATTAAAATAATAAAAAAATGTTTATATGCTTAAATTTAAAAAATACTATATGTACAAGCAGGAAAACCCATCATGCATGCTGTTTTAAACATTTCAGAAAAGACACTGACATATAAGGAAGAAAATATCAATATTCATAGTCACCATTCAGAGATAATCAGCATTAAGGTAGTGGTTTATAGCTTTGTAGTCTATTTTTTGTTTTGTTTTGTTTTGTGGTTTGTTTTTTTCCTTTTCCTTTTTTTTAAGATTTTTTAAAAATTTATTTGAGAGTGAGTGAAAGAGCACAAGTAGTGGGGAGCAGCAGAGGGAGATTTTTAATGTATATATATGCAGGTATATTTTCCAACTTGAAATTGTAGGGTACGTGTTGGTTTGTGGCTTGCTTTTTAAAAAATTCATCAATAAGTGAGCCATATCACTTCTCATCTTTTTAGATGAATAGATAGACTTATGAATGTATCCTTCTTTAGACTGTTTGCTATGATAAAAGTGGGAACATTTTCATAGCAAATGAATTGTTCATTATTTTGTTAGCAATTTAATGGAAAGACTGGATTGGCAGGAGGAAACAATTTAAAACTTAAATTTTTTGCTTTGAACATCTTAATTATATTGAAGGAAAATTTCTGCGGACAATAGGTTTTTGACTGTCATAGAGCCAAACAAAGTGACCAAGAATTGTCAAAGACTCTCAAGATAGGCTTTCTGGGGATGTCCTGGGCTTTGTTAGGAAATAAAAGGGTGTATTTCTTCACAGACATTAATCTGGACCTTCTATCTGAAAGAAAGCATGTGAAATATATTTTTGAGTCTTTTTTTTTTTTTTTACTGCCAAGAGTCTATATCTAACTCTATAGTATTATTTGCTCCCAAATTTTTTTCTTTTATTTTTATTTCTAGCTGTGTATAGAACCAAGACTGAATTAAGGTGAGGGATGGGGGTGTGGAGGTTATAGGTGTCTTATATTTGAAAGTGCTTGCCTTATATAGATAAGGTCAAAGTTCTTTTTGGTCAGAATGTAGTGTACTTTTTTCCTTGAATCACGTGTTGTTGATGTAAACAAAAAGAGATTATACACTGAAACTAGAATCCAGTAAAAATTTACCTGATTGGGTTTTGTAAAAAACCACAGTTGACCAAGCTTGTCAAATATTGCCAAAGGTGAGAAATGTAAATTGGTTGAAATTTGGCTATGTCTCCTGAGTATGAACTCACTTATTAAGTGAATATCTGGATTGAGTCATGATGGGAATGCTCAAGAGCATATAGGTATGGCTGCTGATTTATAACTGCACATGCCCACATGTCCTTCCAAGTGGGATCCACAAGGAATGCGCCTTTGCTTTATCATGCTCATCTCCCATATTTCTAAAATGAAGCTTATAGCCCAGAGAGGATAAAACTCCTGGGAGAATAGTTGAAAGACTTTGAAATTACCAGCAGTCTTGGCTTATGCTATCACATGACTCTGAAAGCCTTTTGCTGATAGAATCGTAGGGCTGGAAATGATGGAAGGAGGTCATTTAGTTTATTTTCCTGCCCAAGGCAGAACCATAAATGTACCAGTGGTGGCCTTGCGCCTTGTGAAAATGGTGTTTCTTTATTAAGAGAATAACTTTTTTCCAGTAACTATTAACTTGTGTTTACTTTGGTTTTAGTCATAGTAATTCTGTCGCACTGTTGCAGAACAAAAAAAGAGATACTGGATACTGAGTGATTAGGTTTCTCAAAGAATTAGTTTGTAACACCAATGAAACTAAATAGTCAAAATGATCTAATAGGATAATAACAAGTTAAGGTAGTTAAAAATTCACACACACACACACACATCATATCTTCAACAATAGCATATTGTCACAGACACATTTTCAAAAACCAGTTTCCTAGTAATTACGTTAAAGTTTAGGAAAAAGTGTATGAAAATCTCCTGGAGCATTTTACCACATTCAAAGCTTTTTCCCTACATTCAACTGTGAAAACAATCAGGTTTTTTTTTTTCACTTTTCTCATTCATAAAAACAACCAATTCTCGAAGAAACAAATGGAATTCATAAAATTTTTTGAGGTTTTCCTAAGTTGAATTCATACTGCTAAAAAAAAAAACTTTCATGTTTTGTTTCTTCTATTGCTGCCTCCAAAATGTATTTTGAACAAAAAGTTTTGTGCACATCAATGCCAGATTTTCTGGTCACTTGGAATGAACATTCGACCAAAATAAAGTTTCACGTAAACACTACCTACAAGAAGATTACAGTTGGATTTGGGAATTAAGACAGGTACGTAAAAAGTTAAATAGAAAACTAAAAGCACAATACTGTTGTAGATAGCACATAATGAATTAGCAGTGGTAAAGACAATTGTTTGAGGTCAAAGGTGGAAGTAGATCAATCATATCATCTCTATTATAAAAGAGATTCAGAATAGATAACCTTTAAGGCCCCTGTCAGGTAGTAATTGAGTGATACCCATTCAGTCAGTATGATGCAGTGTGACTGCCCTCTCTGAGATTTTCTTTCTTTCCTTGGAACTACAGAGAAAAACATAAAGAAAAGGCTCCTTCTTATGGAGTTTATTGCCTGTCCTATTTATTGTTTATTGTCCCTTGGGGGAGACAGACATTTAAAGATATAAATAATGTACAGAATTTGTCTCGGTGCTATGCCTTTATATAAGCCAACCATGAAGCCCATATTCAGTAAAAATAAGCACAGAGTTTTCAATCCCCTTTGGTGATAGCCATCTAGGCCCACTTGTTTGCTTCTGTTTTTGCTCTTCATGCCCTGTTTCACCACTGTTTACTGTATCTCCCTTACTTAGATCTTTTTGGATTTGTCCTATATTTCTTGCATTGTGCTTGCCCTTGAACTTGGTAGCAACTTGGGCTTCCTTACTTTTAACTCTGGGCAGCCTCTGGGGCACGTCAGCTACTGGCTTCTGACTTTTCTGGCTGTTGAACCTTCTTCTTGCCATTGAATTCTCCCCCAGTCTCAGTACCTAGGGGGTTGTATTTGCATTGTATCTTAAAGGATGAACTGAATACACATAAGATAAAATAGGAGAGCATTCCAAACCAAGGCAATAACATATACAAAGATAAAAAGCAATGAAAGAAGTTGGCACATTCACTATGCTGTGATAATATATTTAGATATTAAATCATCTTCAGAGGGACTTGTATGGCTCCATATGCAATTTGATGGCTTGTATCTTGGCAGAACCTACAAAATGGGCTGCTACAGTTGCTTTAATACCTAGATATCCAGAGTCTGAGCTTTAGAGATGTTATCTTATTACCACAAGTCTATCTTTGTCACCTTTGTCACTTTGAACAAGGTTACTTACTTTGAAGCTTGCTGTAGGTCACCCATGATCTTTTGAGATGTTTTCTAGTTCATCTGCCACCTTTGCCACATCTCTTCAGAGCAAGACCTTCAATTTCCCCCCTATTTCTAAAAGGTTATCTTGAAAGAACTTCAGGTTTGCATGTGCTGCTTCACCTCTACCCTTCCATGAAAATTAATGCCAGAGGTTTATCGATCTTATTAATCCTTTCAAAGAACCAGCTTCTAGTTTCGTTGATCTGTTCTACTGTTTTTCTGGTTTCTGTTTCTTTGATTTCTGCTCTAACGTTGATTATTTCTCTTCTCCTACTTGGTTTAGGCTTTGTTTGCTGTTCTTTCTCCAGGTTCTTTAGGTATTAAGGGCCAGATTTTCTGGTCACTTGGAATGACCTGAAAACCCAACTAAACTCACATGCAGACACTGCCCACAAGAATATTACAGTTATATAGGGGTTATATTCCGTACAAAGTATCTTCCAATATGTGATGCCTACTTGTAGAACCACTGACCCACCTAACATCTCAGAACAAAAGTATAGCAAGTTAATACATGCCAGTTCTTTAAACAATACTTTTTCTTGTAGTAATAGTGTAACTCATCCCCTACTTCTCAGCCCAGTTGCTGAATGATCCCCAAATACCTAACACACTTTAGAGAAATCTTAACACATCTTTCAAACCACTTCGTAGTCTTTTAACAGTTAAAAGGCCACAGCCAAAATGCACTGCATGCCAATAGAAGTTAGGTGTCCACAACAGAGGAGAAACTTAAAACCCTAGAGCAAGAAATGTTTGAAAGCACTACAGATATTATGGCTGGAGATAGAAGGAATACAATAATTGTTTTCAAGTATTTGAAAGTCGTCATCTGAATGAGGGACTAGACTCATTCTGTATGTTCTTCAGGGATAGAATTAGAACTAGGAATAAAATTAAAGACATAAGGAAACAGATTTCAGTTCAGTATGAGCATGAAATCTAATAGTATTGTAGAAACATTAAATAAGCTAAGTTGGAAGCCCCCATCACTGAAATTATGGTAATGCTGGATTCAACATAAGGGGAAGTAAAAAGAGTTGGGGGTGCATATTTTCTGTGAGAGCACGTGATTGCTCTATAACAATCTGCTACAGATTTGGGTTACTTTACGCACTTACTTAAAACAAATATTTGGATGTTTATTATACGCCTGGAATAGTGTGAAATTTTAGGAATACAGAAGTGCGTAAGTCATTTTTCCTGACTTCAAAAAACTTCCTATCTAGTGGGAGAAACACACAACAATTTAGATAGACATATAAGCAAGTGCAAGATAGTGCCATCAAATTGTAACTGATGTTTGATTATCTGTCTCCCTCACTAGGTGCTAAGCTTCTGAAAGGCAGATAGATACACTGTGTTTTGCTCACTGTTGTGTCTCCAGCACTTAGAACAGTACCTGGCACCTGGTAGGAATTGAATAAATTTTTGTTGGTTGAATTTATTGTATAATACAAGTGTCTCTTCTGACTGTGATTAATCTAGTGGAGTACTAAGGAGGGAATATTTAATGTTATCTGACAAGTTGGGAAAAATTCAGAGAGAAGGTGATTCTCCTCCATCTCTAACCTCAGAGCAGGAGTGTGATCTGGCATGAGGAGAAGTTCACAAACAAGAAGACAGGCCGTTGTAGCTTGTTCAAGGGCAAGGATATGAAACTGTGTAATACATGCTAAGATTATAAGCAATTTCATATTATTGGAGCATATGATTTAGGGCAGTGAGTAGTAGGAGACAAGTCTGAAAAGGCTGTAGGAGATTGAATCATGAGGTACATTTTCATCTATTAAAGACATTTAATGAATAGAATAGCATGATCAGATTTTCCTTTCAGGAAGAAAACTGCAGCAATGCAGGGGGAATGGAATGGCAAATTGAATAAGACCAAAGTAGAGATATAGGAGGCTGTTGAAATAATCCAGGTAAGAGGTAAACAGTGTCTACAAGAGAATAGTGGCAGTGAAGAAAAAGGGATGGAGGTAAATTTGAGAGATAGTTAACGGACATAATTTATGGGACTGTGTGACTGATGGGTGGGGCTGGTAAAGTGTTATGGTACAAAGTAAGAGAACAACAACTATGGTAGTGAGTCATGGCAACATAACAAGTATATATGGAAATATAGGAGGTGGAGGATTTGGGAGCCCATGACTATTGAGCAGAGAGAGACTAGTATTGATTTTATGGAATAATGGTCTATGCAGAGAACATATATTGTAAATCATCTACATATTACCAAGCTAAAGTAAGTGTGGGTAAAGTCACGAAAGGAGAGTGTGCAAAGAAAAGTAAGAAGAGAAATGAGGAAAGCATTTGAGGAACATAAATGTTGAGGCAGTTGAAACGTAATCAACTAGGATATCATCAACTAGAATATGACACCAATATAAGCCTTAGTGGTTAGCAGGGACATCGCTAGAATTTGGCATTGAAACATGAGATAGAGTAGATTCATGAACAGATAGTTAGTTTTGATTGACAATATTTATCATTAATAATACCATCAGTAAAGTGAGGCATAATTATAGAGTGATGTCAAGTGGACAGATGGTAACATTTTTAAAAGATCTTTCATGGGAAACTTCAAACTTCAAAAAGCGACATTCCTAAATGTACAAAATAGCAATAAGATCCAAGGTAGGAGTAATGAGATATTAAGGGAAAAGTCAGAAGAAGAATGTGCTAATCATGTTTTGCTACTTTTTTCAAATTCTCACATTCTGACTTTAGTACATATGTTGACATATTTTCTTTTCTTTTTTATTATTATGATATGTTAGTCACCATACAGTAAATCTTATTTTCTTTTCTTAGGCCATCCTTTCTCCAGAAGGTTACGTGTCCCTAAAATTTATATTCTCACTCTAGGTTGAAGATAATGGCAGTCAGAAACTTTATTAGGAAAGGTCAACTTATTTAATCAGTTTTCACAGGCAAGGAGTAGGGTTAAACTTTGGTGTGCCACTAAAATGGACATCATCTGATAATAAGATGCCTCATTGCCAAGCTTCAGGGGTCTTCAGAGCTCTCTCTAGTCTACAGGGCATTCCTTGGTTGTCTCTAATTCTTGCACAAAAACAAATACACAAACAATATGGAAATATACTTATTTCTTTTTTCCCAATATACATAAGGTTTTTGATTCTTCATTGGCAGCTAGCTGGTCTCTTGAGACATGGTACTGGACAATATCCAGAAACAAGTTTAGTGTCTGAGGAGGAACATTGTGAAATCAGTAAGAAAGATGCTTTCTGATCCAAATGAGCAAAAAAGTTTTTTTGAATGGTGGGTGCTCCAGGCAATAAAGCTTGAAGGAACCTGAAAGTTCTACTTCTCGGTTGATACAGGGTCAGTTAAATTTCATTTCTGTTGAGTCTTGGATCATGATTGGATAGAACTGTTGCTCGCTATAGGGTGGCTCACTCATTTCCTTTGACACATGCTCTTGTTTTGCCATGAACACTAAATGACCTCAAACACATTTTTTTCTAAAATTGTAGCAACAAGGGACTTGAAAAAAAAATGAAACTCATGAGACAGCTATCTCTCTTGGCTCCTGAAAAGGCTGCTTCTTAACTGCCCCAAGAAAGATGAAATGATGTTACTGACCCTATTTCTCAGGAATGATAAATGGATGCTTCAGCAATAAATGCAAGAATAGATACTGGCTAAGAATGCTTTCAGAGCTTTATTTTTGCCTTATATGTTTATTATGGACTCAACCAATTAAAAGCTGAACCGAACTAGAGCTTAAGACATCATTCTTTTTTTAATGTTGCAAGGATTTCAAATATAAAATCCCTAAAGACCACATATGCACTTTGAATATCTCTTCCCCTCTCCCAGGTTCCACGTAAAAAAAGTATGTTTCTTCCATTATACCATTAACTGTGCCAGATTATCAGTTTTTCTCCTGAGCAAAGTTTGGATGCTTTTCTTACAATTTCCTTGTAATATAATTATGATATTTTGAAAGAAATAAAAAGTCATCAGGAAATATTTTTTAAAGATTACTGGCAAAAATATCTGCTTAATTCTGGAAGGAATCAGGTTTGGAGCTTAAGGAACAAAAATGATAGAACTATATCTCTTATTTGCTCATCTAGAGAGAGAAGACAACTTTATTTCCTGCAAAAGGAAAACAAAATCTTTCATTTCTAAAAAAATCATTAAGTAAAATTCTTTATGTGGAGTGGTGATAGTAGAAGGGTTCAGAAATTTTTTTTGTTGTATATTTATGTGTTGATGATTGAAGGCCATTAGGAGAATATGCTTGAAAGATTCAAAAGGTTTGTTACAGAAAAGATCAAAGTATGTTACTTACCAGTTGTGGTTCAGAGCTATATGTGACCTTTTTTAATGGAATAATTTGAAGGGCATTTTCTTCTATCTAGGTATCTGTGTTTCTTTCTTTCTTTTTTTTTTTTTTAAGATGCTGTGGGGTTTTAAAAAAAGATTTATTTGAGAGAGAGAGAGCATGAGAGAGAAAGCACGAGAGTGGGGAGGGTAGAGGGAGAAGCAGACTCCCTGCTGTGCAGGGAGCCCGATGTGGGACTCGATCCCAGGACCCTGGGATCATGATCTGAGCCAAAGGCAGATGCCCAACTGACTGAGCCACCCAGGCGCCCCTGTATCTATGTTTCTATGTATCTAATCTATCTATCATCTATCTATCTATCTATCTATCTATCTATCTATCTATATATCTATATCTTTCTATCTACTTTGGTTTTTGTTTAAACAAATGTTTATTGAGGAATATTACTCAGCCATCAGAAGGGATGACTATCCACCATTTGCATCAACATGGATGGAACTGGAGGGGATTATGCTAAATGAAATAAGTCAAGCAGAGAAAGACAGTTATCATATGGTTTCACTCATGTGTGGAACATAAGGAATAGCATGGAGGACCATAGGGGAAGGGAGGGAAAACTGAAGGGGGAGAAACCAGAAAGGAAGATGAACCACGAGAGACTGTGGACTCTGGGAAACAAACTGAGAGTTTCAGAGGGGAGGGGAATGAGGGGATGGGGTAGCCAGGTGATGGGTATTAAGGAGGGCATGTGTTGTGATGAGCACTGGGTACTATATGCAATTAATGAATCAGGGAACACTACATCAAAAACTAACGATGTACTATACAGTGGCTAACTGAACATAATTTTAAAAAATCCCCAAAACAAAAAACCCCCACAGATGTTTATTGATTCTGTTCTTTGCACAGTTTTAAGCACTGGGTACCAAAGAAAGTACAATATTGGGACAGGCCTTCAGCCATTGTATGTGGGAGATGAGTTGAGTGACTCGTCTTCACTTTGCTGATAAATTGCATAAATTATTATTTATGATCAAAGAGAAAATTGTTCTCATACTCATCAGATGTAGAATTGTTTCACTACACCAGTGTTTCCCTTTCCCCAAATTTGACTAATCATCAAATCATCAGAGACATCTGTAAAACGTTAAGATTTCCAGCCTCCTCTTTGGACCTTTAATCTAGTGGGCTTGTGGGGTGGGGATGGGAATCCCTAGTTTTAACAAAGAGCCACGTGATTTGGATTCTTAGCACAAGGTAAAGAGCATGGTACAGAAGTATGAACTCAACCTGGGTAGGGACCATGACTTGTTTACCTTGGTATTCAGTGCTTAGCATAGTGCTAGGCACATAAGAGGTGCTCAGTAAATCTTTGTTAAACAGAATAGTACACATCTGTACAAAAGGCTTTCTGGAAGGACTCATTTCTTGTTATAGTTCTAACTTCATTGCTGTCTGGGCTCTTCATCTCTTGATGCTTTTCCCACATGGTATAAATACTCCTCTCTGCTCACCATGTCTTAGCAGCCTCATGTCATCTGGATCAATAGCATCAGTTTGAATAGAAAATTAATGACCTAACAGGATATTACTCAGTGTCTTTTGGCCTTCAGCTGGAAGATCTTCATGTAGCAAATCAGTGTCTACAGAGCTGGGTGTAGATCAGTATTAATAATATAGTAACCTGTGTTTATGTAATATCTTTTCTCTGAGGACTGAAATACTTCTTCAGCCATTATTTAGCAAGTACAATCTATTCATCCCTCTGTAGGTGTGTATGTTGTCTTAAGGATGCCTTACACATGAGTCTAGTTGATTGGACCACCAAGAATTTAGTGGCAATGATTCTTCCACCTGGCTGCTGAGCCTCCAGGTGCCTGAAAAAGGTGTGTCCCAACAAGCAAAGGCATCTCCCTTTCAGACGGGCAGTAGTTTGACACTTAGTTTATAACTAGGTGTTACCTTAGCTAGAGGGGTGAAACAGGGCTGGGTCAGGCCGAGGGAGGGGTGTCTTGGCAAAGAGGATGTGGTCGATGGTAGAGGCTTATGACAGACTGACCTGAATCTCAGAAGGGAGGACAGGAAGAATCTGACCCAACAGGTCAAAAATGACAAAAATGAAAGTGAAATTGAAGATTGGCATGCTGAAGAGATTTCCCTGAGGTCACTGACTGGTTGACATACCATGGATAAAACTGAACTCTGACCTAAAATCCAGTCACCAGACCACATCCTGTAGAGGGAATACTCAACATCCTCAAAGGTCTAACCAGTGAACTTGGCTGGGATATGATTTGACATATCTCTGTGTTGTCTGGGCAAGGTTAATTGAAAGTTTGTCCTCTGAGTTTTGTTTTTCTTTTCTCCCTATTGAGCCTAGATTCTAGGAGAAAAATTCCTGGGGTTATTCATTCTGTTGCTTCTGGGAACACATATGTGGAAGAACATGTCTTAGTTAAGATAAATTTCCATAGAAAATTATCAAGCACTGAGGCTTTTCCTGATAAGGCATGTATTTCTATACTGTTGGTTAGTAATTGATACCAGCTAGCATCAGATACTACATCAAATTTCTCTTTATTTGTAGATGGACTTTTGCATATTCTGAGAAGACAAGTATGAATCACAGGTATTTAGCTATCTAACAAGTTCCCAGTATTTGCCAATCTCTGTAGTAACTTGAAATTTTCCCAGTTGGCTTATAGCCAATGGGCCCTGTAGGCAATATAAGATGCTTATGGAAACCTAGTGTGCAGATTACTTCCAGGATCTTTTAACCCCAGGGATAGTAATGTTTTACATAGTAAAGAATACTAAGGAGATGTCTAGTCCACCCCTCTACAACTTCAGCCTTCTCACAGGTATAAATCTTGCTCAGTATTATCATTTAACTCATTAACTCTCTATTAAGGCTGTGGCTGGTGGAGTGAGAATTAGCTTTCTCAGAGAGTTTATACATAGTTACCCCTTCAGAAACAAATCTAATGACATAATCATTAAGGAGGATTGGTCTTAGAATGGAAAACAGAAAGTCTCATTGTCAGTACAAGGGGAAGAGTCAAACGTTGCATGTAGCAGAGTGACAATCCCATATATCATTTTTGACTCATTATGTGATATTGCACAAGCTTTTTTACTCTTCTCCCTGTTGTCTGATAAACCTTAGGAAAAGCCTACTTTAGAGTACAGTGAATCTAAATTTGTTAACTATCTTCTAAGAGCAGGGAATTAATTCCTTATCATAGCCCTGTAGGATAGATACCTTCACTTTCATTTTACTGCAAAAACTAAGCCCCAGTGAGGTAAGATAATTTTCTAAGATCACACAGTTATCAAGAGGCAGTAGGACAGTAGTAGGTCTTGAATCCAAGTCTGCCTACCTTCAGAAGCCAAGCAGCACAACTGGTAATAGGAGTTTGGGGAAATAGATGAGTTGAAGACTATAGTTTTTGACTTGGTTTCATAACCAAGTGTGTGGACTTAATGGAATTTTATTCTTTCCAGTATCTATCCCCATCTACACACTACAGCTCTCATTTTATCCCACTGATAAATGTGATAGTCCTATTGACAGCTCCGGTACTAAAGTTTCAACCATAATGAGAGACCCAAGGAAATCAAGGAAAATTCAAAGCAGCAATATTCAGTTACAGAAGACAGAGACTAACAGGTTTGACACAGAGGATACTCTCCAAAGATGAATGTTTAGGTAAATGTCCATCTGTACCTTACATTTTGTCTCCTAAACTCCTGTGTCTAGTAGCTAGGTGTAGCTCTGAGAGTTGTTCTGTCTCTCTAAAGCCTTTAGGGAATTTCTAGGCCTGCCTCGATGGAGTAAAGCAGTGGTTTCATGCAGTAGTTAATTTAAGGACAGCCAGCATTCCCTTTTAAGGTTTTCTAAACTATGAAGTGGTCTGGGACCTCGTATAAATTGCTCTAAAATTTCAGGTATCATCTTTGAAGAAAGTGAAGGAGTATATGACCTGAAAATAAAAAAATAAAGAAATCACTATATGTTAACTTCTCTGAACAAAAAAATATTTTTTTTTTGTTTTTCATTTGATTTAGGATATTTAAAAATAGGATTTAATTTTCAAAAATTTGTTTTCACACAGCTCTAATGGGCCATACCTGCCTTATACAGCATCTTGCAGTGGCAATTTCTATGTAGTCTGTCAGAAGATTTATGTTTTTGTTTTGACTCTCCCGTTAGTTACTGTGTGTCCTTGAGTAAGTCACCTAACCTTTCTGAATTTCATGGTCATTATTTGTGAATGAGGAGACTGGGGTCTTTGAGATCTTATGGTCTCTGCCAGTTCTTAAATTCTGTGATCTTATTTCATTTGGTTTCTGGTTTAAAAAAAAATCCCCAAACTAATGGTTTCCCTGTAGAATTAGATCATATATACTATCGGTATTACTAATTCCTTGTTAATTGTTTTCTAGAATGCTATGGTATGAATTCATTAGTCATTAGGAAGAGCTCAGGAAATAATAGCCTTATGTATACATTTAAGGGGAGAAGAGTGTGATTCCAAGTATTTTATGAAGAATCAAGTGTTGTACTTTTCTGTTAAGCTCTTTTATTCATAGAGAGATGAGAAATACACAGGCTGTGGGAAGCTGGGAGTAATTTTAATTTTATTCAGGAATGAACATTTTATTTTCCAATATTTTAGTGTTGGAATTGTAATCATGCCTTTGTTCTCTTCTTCTTTACTTTTTGGCCAAATAAGCATACACGTTGTTTTACATAGCAAGGGTGTTGATGGTGTCTGAAAGGAAAACAATCTGATTTTTGAGCAGATTGTTTTTTATGGGTCAGCACTTTTGTGACTATAACAGACCGTGACTGATTAAGACAAATGGTTGTTGGATGACTTGAAGGAAGGAGAGGTTCATTCAGTGAGTGACTAGAGAGGATAATAATTCTGGGTTTTGAGAGCTGCCAGGAGTCTCCAGCCATCGAGCACAAGTTCCTAGCTATAGACACTGACGCTTGGCAAAATCAGGCCTCGTTTGGAAAACTTACACTGCAACATGTCTGATTCTTAGTTGAAAAGAAGTAATACTGATGATATCCTAATTAATGACGACTCTAGGGGCACCTGGGTGGCTCAGATGTTTAAGCGTCTGCCTTCAGCTCAGGTCATGATCTTTGGGTGCTGGGATCGAGCCCCACATTGGGCTCCCAGCTCAGCAGGGAGTCTCCTTCTCCCTCTGCCATTCCCCCTCCTTGTGCTCTCTCTGCCTCTTTGTCTCTCTCAACTGAATAAGTAAAATCTTAAAAAAAAAAAAAAGACAACTCTGATAAGCCTAAAGAGATGTGATAACTTAATGCAAGTCATGATGTTGGGATGAATTCTGGACTGAAAAAAAATTGTATAAAGAATATCACAGGGACATATGGCAAAATTAGATTATTGATTGTGGATTAGAAAATAAAATTATGAATTTCCAGATTTTAGTTATACTGTGATTATTGTCAGAATGTTTTAGTTCTTAGAAAGTACACACTTAGGAAATATTTAGGAGGAAACTTGATCATGTATGTAGCTTATTCTTAAAGAGTTTATAAAAAATACACACACACACACACACACACACAGAAATAGTAACTCTTATGAAGCAACTTTTGCAACTTTTTGTAAGTTTGAAAATAAAAAGTAAAAAAAAAGATAAAAGACTGTTTGATCTTGCAGAATTGTTGGGGGTGGGGGCAGTTGTGAACAGTTCATCACATTCCCTTTGGCCAGTGCTGGTAAGCTGGTGAACTTCTAACTAGAAATTCAAGGATTTAGGCGAAAATAAGAGCCTTAAGCTTATCGGTACCATGAAACAATAAGCCTCACTCTCTCTCCTTACTCAACATCACAACCTGTTCTTTTGCATCATTATCCTTTGTCCTTGATCAGTCTGGGTAAGAGCTTGAGTTAATCAGTTCCACTCCTTAAGAAAGTCTTTCTAATACCTTGACCTAAGTCAGAAGAAATATGTGTAAAATCTCCACAGGAATTGGAGGATAACTTCAGTATTTTTCAAACTAGTGAGTCTTTTTTTTTTTTTTGTAAGCCAAGGGTTGTAGATTGTATTTCACTTCTCTTCCACTCCAGCTTAGTCTTTTCCCTTTTCTCACTGTAAAAGGAAAAAAAAACAAAAACAAAAACAAACCCTGGCTTTTATGGAACTTTTTTTTTTTTTGTCAATTTTCAGCCACTCCAATCACCAGGAACAAAACTGCACAACTAATATTACACAGCAATCTGTTGCCCTACTAAGGGTCAAATTAAAATTGACACATCTAATTCTGTTTTCCCTAAGACTCATCCAAGTTGTAGGGGGAAGGCATTGATGGGCTAATAGAAGGAGGGCAACGTGTTAGGGTCTTTTATTTTAATGGGACTTTTGTTTTTACATGTGGATTTTCATTGCTCCTGAAATATTAACAACATAATGCTGCAGATGCCAGTCTTGTATTTGCAATTCCCACCCAGAGAGCTACCTTTGATCTCATTGGAGTTCATATTCTTAGTCTTGCGGAATAAAAGTTTTTTCTTGCTACTTCATGGCTGTAAAAGCATGTCTGATTTGGGGGCTTCATATAAGCTGCCTATGAAGTAGAGGCTGCTTTGAAGGAGTCTGGTCAGCTGTAACATTCCTGGAGGAGCAGGATGTTCAGAGGGTGTGATTTTTTTTTTTTAAACAAAAATCCCCACATCAGAGTTGTGAGGCTGGAGGAGGTTAGAAGTATACTTTTGCCTTCAGGGTGTTCCATCTCAGCCTCTGGGTACTAGTCTGGGCAGGTAACTAGTCTGAGCAGGCTACGCTTTAGTTGACACCTTCAGGATGAACAGACAGGGAGAAACTTGTAGTCATTTTTCTTGGCAGAAGCCACAACCCAACCCAAGTTAATTATGTCTGAGAAGAAGAATAGTGTCTGGGCACCTGCAATTTTCAATTTGGTACCTCATTTTCCAGTGCCAACTATTATATCAAACCATTCAGATGTATCTTCACAAAGTTTCTTCCTGGTTTCACATCAGACAATGGGAACACCGAGTTTAGAAACTCCTATATAATTGTCACTGTTTACTGAGAACTTCATATGTGCCAGAGCTGATTAAATGCTGTACATGCTTCCTGTCATTTAATCTTCATAACAACCCTGTGAAGGAGGTATGATTACTGCTCCCACTTAATAGTTGAGAAAACTGGGGCTTAGATAATATCTTGCCCTAAATCACATGACTAAATAATGCAAAACTGATGCTTGAAATCAAGCCTACCAGACTGAGACACTCAAAGATTTGTATAAAGTTCTACCTAGGAATAAATATTTTTTTCTCTTAACATTCCTATGAATTAAAGTGTGGGCATTATTGGTTCTGATTTCATAGCTGACTCTTACCTAGGGATATTTGTCCATAACTGAACTATAAACTTGTTGGAGTTTAACCCAGAACTGTTATTCTCTATGCTATTTAAATCTGTTTCTTTTTCATAATAATAAACATTACTGACAATGTATTATCTTTGGAAAGGTTCTGAATTAAGGATTAGGAAAGGCTGAGAAAATTACATTCAAGAGTATTTAACTTGCCTCTTCCCCACAAACCATAACTATGCAAGTTTCTCATCTAAAACAAAACAAAATAAAACAAAACAAGAAAGCGAACAATAGTTACCTATCTTAATCCTGCATCCTCCTCTCTTCATAGTCCTATTTGTCTTTTTCTCTTAGCAGTCAAGTTTCTTGGAAAAAATGTCTACAATTATGGTTTCCATTTTTTTTTGGCATCCTGCTCATTCTTAAACCTACTGCAATCTGTTTCTTACATATATCTCCCAACTGCACTAAAACTTCTCTGGAAAGGTCATTAATTTACCCAATGTCAATTCAATGGATCTTTTTCCCTACCAACATTTTATTATAAAATTTTCAATCATTCAGAAAAGTTGAAACAACTATACAGTGAATACCCCTATACTTAATACCTAAGTTCTATAATTAATAATTTACTGTATTTTCTTTATCTATTGCTCTATCCATCCGTCAGTCCACCCAATTAAAAGTAAATTGCATACATCAGTTTACTTCCCTCCTAAGCACTTCAGCAGACACACCATTGACTACAGTTTAATGCTTTCTTTCTTTCTTTCTTTCTTTCTTTCTTTCTTTTCCTTCCTTCCTTCCTTCCTTCCTTCCTTCCTTCCTTCCTTCCTTCCTTCCTTCCTTCCTGAGAGAGCAGGGGGAGGAGAAGAGAGAGAGGGACAAACAGATTGGTATGCTGAACATGAAGCCTGATGTGGGGCTTGATTCCATGACTCTGAGATGATGATCTGAACCAAAATCAAGAGTCAGATGCTTAACTGACTGAGCCACTCAGGCACCCCTAATGCATTCTTTTTAAAATTCTTCTCTCCTGACTTTAATTTGGTGTGGTGTCCTATTACATCTTTATGGTAAAACTCCCAAATCTAGTCTTAACCTCTCCTGTTTCTATCATCCAGTTTCCTAATGAATAGTCAGATATCAGAGTCTTCATATAATTCTGTGTTCCTTATCACTGTTTCTTCTTTACCTCTATGTCCTTTTCCCTTTCAATATCTTTTCTGTCCTTTTCTCTTTTGCCCACTCCTTAAACATTGGTGTGTTCAGTCTCTCTGATTTTGGCTATATACTCTTGTATCTCTGTGCTTTTCCTGTATCTTAGATTTGATTTCCCAAGAAACATTATAAGATGGAGGTTTACATGTAAGAAGTTTATTGGTGTGCTCTTAATAACAACATAGAGTGAAGGAAGCAGGATTCCATTATTACAGAGGTCACAACTGATTCCAAGAAGAGCCCTAGAATTTGGATAGCTCTTCAGAGCTGTCCCAAATCAAGGCACGATGGCTAGGCCTTTTACTCATACATCAAACAGGGATTGGAAATCCAATGTCCACCTTGGGCCTTTCTGCTGAAGCCTCTGTGGTGTTGTGATAAACTAAAACCCAGATGCTGGGAAATCACTGCTTTGAATTGTTACGTCTATGGCTTTCCCTGGTTAGAGACTGCACTATCTCTGAGAATTATTGTTTGCTCAAGAAAACCTGTGTGTGAGTGTGTGTGTGAGTGTACATGTGTGTGCACACACCTATGTATCCATTCAGAGTTACCAGTGAGAAACTAAGGGATTCAAGAAAAATCTTGAGGGAAGGACATATCTTTATCACTCACTAGCAGAGAAGCCCTGAAGTGTACCGAGATTGGGAAATGGGTATGTCACATATGATAGTGTAGGCTGTGCACTGCAGAACTCCAGGGGTTGCCTTTTATCTTATAACTAAACCTATTACTATCCCCTTCAGATGATCTGTCTTCCCTCATTAGCTTATAAGACAAGCTCACAGTCTTGAATTTTATATTTCACTTCCCCTCATTTTTATCCTTTCTGATTTTTTTGTCTGGTTGCTTTATCAATCATTGAAAAAGAGTATGTTGAAATCTCTGACTGTATAATTATGGATTGTATATTTCTCATTTTAAGTTCTATTCATTTTTGCTTCATGTATTTTCAAACACTGTTTTTAAGGTGCTTATATATTCATGATTATTATGTCCTCGTGACTCCTCTATCATTATTAAATGTCCCTTTTTATCCCTGATAACATTTTTTGTTCTGAAGTTTACTTTCTGTGATACTAGTATAACCACTGCAACTTTCTTAAACTTAATGTTTTCATAGTATTCGTTTTTCCATCCTTTTACTTTTAACCTCTCCTAGCCTTTTATTTAAAGTGAGTTTCTTGGAAAAAACATATCTTTGGGTTTTGCCTTATTCTCCAATCTGATGATCTCTGCCCTTTTTAATTGGAATGTTTAGGCCATTTACACTTAATGTGATTGTTGTATAGTTCTATTTAAATCTATCATCTTGCTATTTGTTTTCTGTTTATCCTATGTCTCTTTTGTTCCCCTTTTTTCTTGCCTTCTTTTAGATGAATTGAATATTTTGTATGATTGCATTTTCTTTACTACTGGTTTATGGTAATAACTCTTTGTTTCATATTTTTGGCAGTTGAAACAGGATTTATAATACACATCTTTAATTTATCACAGTTTACCCTTAGATAATATTATATTACTTCATATTTAATACAAGAATCTTACAGCAATATTTGTTCATTTTCACTTACCATCCTTTATGGTATTTTATATATAAGCCCTACAATACAATGTTATTATTATTGCTTTAAACAGTTATTTAATTTTTAAAAGAGATTTTAAAAAACTTCCTTATATTTACTTACACATTGACTATTCCTAGTGCTCTTTATTCCTTTGTGTAAATCCAAATTTCCATCTGGTATCATTTTCCTTCTGCCTGAAGAACTTTCTGTAGTGCAGCTCTGTTGGTGATAAATTCTCTCAGCTTTTGTTTGTCCCAACAATCTTTATTTTGCCTTTATTTTTGAAAAATATTTTCACTGGATGTAGAATTCTAGGTTGACAGTTGTTTTCTTTCATCACTTTAAAGATGTCATATCATGAAAAGCAAGCCCTGGAGTTTTGTGTTACACAGCCTGCATCACCATATGTGGCAATCCCATGTCCCAATTCAGGCACACTTCAGGGCCTCTCTGCTAGTGTGATAAAGATATGTCTTTCTCCCCCAATTTTTCTTGAATCCTACTAGCTTTCTACTGGCAGCTTTGGATAGAACACACACACACACACACACACACACACACACACACACATCATAATTCTCAGAGATAACACAGTCTAATTCCCTACTAAAGCAGAGAAAGATTTTTTTTTCTCAAGTCAATGTTGTCTGCCTCTGCAACATGGTCTCTCATCATGCAGAGAACATTCAGTTCCCCATTTCTGATGTTTGTATTCCGTATTGTGTATTGCCTTGCATAAGATATTGGATTAATAGTATAAATAGATAACAGGGTTACCTTCTAATGTCCTCTTTTCCTTATACAAAGAATTGGTAAGAGTTTTGAAATAATAGTTCTTCCTTATACTGGGCCACTTCAAATTCTTAATCTGTTCCTAATTGGAGGAGATTTGGCCGTGTGTATGTTTTTTTACTTTCAGTTACAGTTATATAATATTGTTCCTCTTCCCTTAAAGATAGAACTGATTATTCTATCCTTTGGGTTCTCAGTTTATCCTGAAGATCAATCATAACACCTGTAACACTTCACTGCATTTGTTTATTTACACATCACTTTTTATTCTATATTATAATCTTTAGAGATATAGAAGAAAATATGTAATTTATTTTGGTTCCCAGAACATTGCATAATGCATAAGACTTAATCCTCCAAGAAATATTTGTTGGTTAAATTAATGAATGATTGAAGTCCTATGTAATTATTTTGGCGCTATTGTCTGAATCCTGATATTAATCAAGGATATAATGATGGTCAGTTTTGTTCAAAGTGTTTTGATTTTAGCACTATCAGCCTGATTTTGTAATATGTATACTCAGTCTATTCTGTGAAGTCAGTATGAAGATTATAGTAAGGAGTATGATTGGTGAAATAAATCTGTGCTTTCTGGGAAAATCTTTCAATGTAATCAAAACACTTGAAGAAATCAGTAGTTTCTTTTTGAGTATGTTTGCTATTAAAAAATATGAAAAGATCGAGTAGGAACTGGATGGAAAAGTGGTTTGAAGTGGTTAAATTCTTTAATACATGAGATCAAGACATGACATAAAAATGTACAAAAAGGGATTGGAAACATGGCAATGGTGTAGATCCTTTGAGAATTCAGCTTGTTCATTTAGACCTCTCCAGATTGGTGCCAGAAGGGTCAGGAAATTAGGGCAAATGAGTCTTTACTATCTCCTCTTTTTTATTGCCTGGAGTCCAAGTGGAATGCTTTGGCAGAACCCTAGAGACTAATAGGTTGTCCAATCTAAATATGTTGTATTGAAAGTTACCCTTAGGAATGAACAGTAGTCGAGTTCTTGATGCAGTCCAGAGAAAATTTAATTTGTTTATTTTATAAGGTAGTCAAATATCCATCCACAATTTCTAGAGTTAACATCACAGAAGCAACACAATAAAGCTCATGTATATGAAACCATTTGAAAAACAAAAAAGGAAACAGAACATTACTGTAAGCATATTATCAATGGACTTCTGGGAAGACATTTATTGAAGGAAACAGGGATGTTCAAAATTTTGTGTAATTTAGTTTGGAGCTGTTTGTACCGAGAGAAGCTTGGTAAGGATTATAAACTACAGAATTAGACTTAACTTTATTTTTCAAAAAAGAGTCTTGCACGTTAAAAGGACAACAGAATTAACACTATTCTGCCCACTTTGGGTCACATCTGTGCTGCAGATTTGTCTGTCAGTTGAGTGGTTGCATTTTATAGTTACAGATTTGGGAAAACATAGTCATGACTTGTTATGATTATAAATACAGTCTATGTAAATGCACATATGTGTATTCAAACACAAGCATAGATGCCCTTACATGCTCCTCCTGATAAGTGGTGGTACAGTTCTAACATAAGCTAGATGTGGTAGGCTGACATTTATGTGTTTGTTTTTTTCTCCCAACAAGTGGCTGAAATTCAAGTTATTTGTGAACTAGTTATACTTAGAACCATAAACTCAGAAACTTTTACAGTATGTATTTTAATTTGATGACCCTAACTTTTGAAGTGTGTGTGTTTGTTATATTTTATTGCTGTGTGCAAACAAGTCAAACTGTATTTAATGTTGGATCTTCAGGATGGAGCACAGCTCAGGCCCAAATAGGAATTCTTTTCAATTGTATTTTAAAACATTTTAAGTCCAGAAATTCATTTCCCCTAATACCTGATTAGAAGAGATTAAATAACATGCCCTTGACCTTCTTGAAAATGTTGCATAGTGATTAAAAATGTGTTCTCTGGAGTTAGCTTGACTTTATGGGCTGGGACTACTATTTATAATGTCTCTATTTTCTTATTATGGATATGTGGCTATTAATGACATCAAAATCAGAAGATTATTTCGAGAAAAATGTGAAGTGCCTCTCACAGTGCTTGGTACCTGGTAAGCACTCAGTAAACATAAGCTATCGTAATTATGGTTAAAACAGTTATTATTATAGTTCTACTACAAGAAGGGCTTAAGTAATATCAATTACCTATTTACTCTCTGAAAAAGTAGTCAAGTCTGTTGAAGTACTAGTAAATGTCTAGCTTCATGAAAAATCAGGTAAATGTAAATTGTTGTGTTAAGCGCATCACAGATACAGAGTAAGAAGCCAGATATGGCCATAAATTTCACTAGAGCTTTTTTTTTTAAAGCATAATGATATGAGAAAGTTAAGTCAAATAAAGAGCGCTATGAAATCAGCACTGTTTTAATATCACATTAGCAATTACATGGGATTATGCTGGAGTGATTTCCAAGTGACTTATTCTGTAACACAAACCAGTGCATTTTGTACACACATTTACAAGTATACACTTGCACATGAGCATTGATTTAGGAACAAAGACTCCCTGAGGGAGTTTCAGAAACTGCTATGTCCCAGCGTGCTAGTCTATATTTTACAACCATTTCTGAGTCAGCAGAAATGTGTGTAGAGTCATATTAAGTCTGATAACTCCCCTGCTAGTCCATGAATCCATAACCCATGTATGGGGGTGGTGTGAATTACTTATCTTATCCTAGGTCTGGAACATATCATTATCACAAAATTCATTCCCTATGCAATCATCAGGGCTGATGGTAATATAAGAACAGTTGGGGCATGAAACCACAGTAGATTGTCAGGATTGTCTAGCATATGGTAGATCAGAAACAGTGGTATTGCCTTCTGATCTTTTTGGAAGCAATATTTTCCTGTAGGCTGGGCAACAGGTATTAACTTGGGGGCCTAATTCTAATAGTTTCTTTGTCACTAACCTGTGGCGTGATCTGCAGCTAGTCACTTGGTTTATTTGTATGTAGATGAACATACACTCAGAGGCCCATCTATATGGTTGCAAATAGTCTTCAGAGCAAGCATTAAAGTAAACCAGGGAGACTCATTCCAAAGTCCTCAGATTGTAAGGGCCAAAACAACAAACCATTCCAGTAAGGAGCAATGGCTATCCAGTCCCACTTCGCTTGGTAAATATTGTGGTAGGATGACAATAAACCTTTTATTCAGCTCTCTTTATACCATGGAGTGGCATTCCTGCAGACTTATCCAATTGGTATGGATCTTATCATCTTTTTCAGCAGCTCTCAGTTTGGTCAGGGCATTGAGGAATAATGAGAATCAATATAATACAATGGTAGAGAACTTGGGCTTTGGAGACAGATGGTCAAATGTTTGAATCTTAGTTCTGCATATACCATTGCCTGACCTTGGGCAAGTCACTTAACCTTTTAAAAACTGTTTGCTCATCTATAAAATGGGAAAAATAATAGAACCTTCTTCATGGTGTAATTATGTGGATCATAGAAAATCCTTGGTATATTGGTTAGCTTATAGTTAGATGTTAATAAATGTAAAGTGATGCTATTGTCTGCATTCAAATGGGTGAGGTAGTTATCATTTTGGACTATGAAACTATAGTTCAGATTTTACAGGTATTATTAACAAGGGGATTCTTAGGATTATCTGTCAGGAGGATTCCATGAGCCCAGGAAAACACGGTGAGATTTTGAGAATAGTGATGATCAGTTAATGTCAGCATTGTGAAGTATTGTGGGAAATCTCCAAACCTGAAACAGTTTAATAATATTTATTCCCAGAGGTTGCTGTGAAATGTAAATGAGATAAGGGAAATAAAGTGCTAAGCACAGTGTTTGGTATGCAGTAAGCACTCAAGGACAATATTTTCCCTTCTTTTATTTCTTGGATGTAGTTGCCTTGGACCTGCAGCTTGGATTTGTCTCAGGGTTGCCTGGGCCACTGTAGGATCTGGGGTTCCCTGCAGGTGCTTGGGTCCAAGGTGGAGTCCACCTGGAGAACTCCTGGGATATTGAATTGGTTACAAGATGGCTTCAGAGAGAGGGATCCTATAAGAGGGAGGCAGTATGATATACAAGAAAGAGCCTAAGGAAAAGTATTCAGAAATATTGCTTTTTAATCTCAGTTCCACCACTTATTGGCCTTGTGACCTCAGTGTTTTACTGATAATCTCCTAAACTTTGTTTTTCCTCCTTAAGATGGAGGAAATAGTCTATGCCATAGTATCTGTGGTGATAGTATAAATACCAAATGTGAAAGGTAACTTAATGAGAGTGCTCTGAAGATGGGAAAGCATATAAATAAATGGAAAGTGGGAAGTAAATATGTTGAAATCAGTCTGGAGCCCCTCAAGTAGGACAAAGCTATATCTTGATCAGGTTGTTGCAGTGGTCATGGATGATGTCAAATTCAAGTTAATTCCTCCTGAAATCTCTGCCTGCATTTCTCATATGGGTCTAAGCTTGAGAAAGTAGTTCAGCTCGAATGCTAGACTCCTCCATGGTGGAGGATCCTCTGCTTTGATCCTCTGCTCCCACCTCCTTTGATCCTCTGCTCCCACCTCCTCTGCTCCTTTGATCCTCTGCTCCCACCTCCTCAATGGTGGAAGTAATTGTTAAGATTTCTAAATATCTATAATCCCTTATCCATATTAGCACTGTCCAATAGAAATATAATGTGAATCACATATGTAATTTAACATTTTTTGGTTGCCACATTAAAATATTAAAAGAAACAAGATTGAGTAGTTTTAATATTTTACTTAATTAAATACATTAAATGTTTTATTTAGTTTTAATATTTTATTTAAACATTTTATTTATGCCAAATATTATGATTTCAACATATAGTCAATATAAAACATTTTAATGAAATATTTTACATTGCTTCTCTCATATTGTCCTCAAAATCCAGTGTGTACTTTACACTTACTGTACGAGCCGAATTTTAAGTGCTCAGTGGCCACATATGTCTAATTGCTATCATATAGTCAATACAAGTGTCTGGCTTTCATGTGATATTGAGGTGTGTCTTGTATTTGAAGTATGTATATAAATGCTACAGATGTATTATTGGACTATGGACTTCTTGAGGATAGGATTCCTGTGTGGTTGGTCTTTGTTTCCTTCACAATGCATAACACTTCATTTTGCATATAGTAGGTACTTGCTCAGTGGATTGAATAAATTAATATATTAACAAAGGAACAAACGAATGAATAAGATAAATGGAAACCCTGAAGAACTAGGTTGTTTTTTTTTTTAATCTGGGAAATATGACTTTAATCAGTACAATCACATGATCTCTAAGTATTGGGCTTTTACCACTCAATGCAACCAATATCTACCAACTACCTACTATACATAAGGCATGTGCTAAGTGCTGCAGGGTCTATCATCTTGGATAAAGGTACAGTTCTTGCTCTAAATGACCTTAGCTGCCATGGTCACCTAAGTTAGAGATAAATTAGTGTTCTGTATACCAGCTTGGAAAAGGGAGACATAATTCATCATGCTTTTCAGCAATCTAGGATTTTACACACTTAACAAGTTACATGTATTTGCCTAGAAATTTGCCATTTTAACTACGCCAAACATTCGTAAAAGATGCCCCCCCGCCATATACTGCCATTTTAGAGGCGAACAAGATGAGGGAGTATTTTAAATTCACATTACTAACTTGCAATAAGTTATCCCTGAGGAACTTAAGAACTTAATATTATTTTGTGCTTCAGGGGAAAAAATTGACACCGAGTGCTATAAATATATCAAAATCTAATCCAGTTTAATGGAATGGGCACAAAAATTTCCCTGGGGGAGTTCCCGAATTCCATGTTCTGGCCTTGAATACTTGGTTTTGTCTTTGGATTTTTAGTCAGTAAAAAATGTTTACTTGTTTGATGACTTTCTTGATGTGAGAGTTCTTGGGGTCAGGAGTGTCTGTCTATCTGTCTATCTACTTACCTACCTATCATCTATTTATCTATTCAGTTATGTATGCATCTAGCACAATTCCTGGCTCATATTGGGAGTTCACCAAATGTCTTTTGAGTGAATAATGCAAAGCAAAACCCATGATGATTTTCATTTGTGATTCATTTTGTGTATCCTCTGAGATTAGTAATCTGCATTTGCCAGATGAGGAGAAAATGTGAATGACCAGGGTTGTGCACCCTATATACTCTCTTATTCATGACTAATCATGTTCACAAATTTGTAATGTACTTTCCTATGATGTTTTTATTTCCTCACACCTTTTCCCCTTCATATGACTCATATTGTTACAACTCTTACATATTAATCATTTTGAAACCACAGTACTCTGAATCATTGATGGATCCTGGGTTACAATGAAATACATCCACTTGGAAATGAGAGCCCTTCTAGGAAACATCTTGGTGCCACGTGGCTCTTCTGATAAGTTTCCAGGGTACCAACTTGAGTCTATCTAGATGAAAACATTGAATTGATCTTCAGTATTCTGTAGGGAACTAAGAAGCACAAGAGTGGTTATGAAAACTGGCAGTTTCTCAGGACTATTGTAGGAGTGTGAATGTACTGCTGCTTAAACTTATTTCAACCAGGTTATGCATTTTATAATGGACGGGTATAGTATACGAGTGGGGAATGAGTTTTATAGAGCAGCTCTCTAGTGGACATCAAACAACTTTCCTTTTCCTGCTTTTGCATGTCATTAGATGCTGAACTTCCACGGTTGGTTTCTAGACATAAAACTTTATTGTCAGAGCCTCTTAGGCTAGAAGTCTTTAATCTTCCTATCTAACCATCTTAACATAGGTTATGTTTGTTTTCATAAACATACTAGTACGATTTGGGCTTCATGAGAGAGAAAGATGCTGACTGAATAACTGGATCATTGGAAGGTTGTGCAGTGTGTGTTTTACTGCTTGTGAAATCAAAGGCTATATAATCTCCGTTTATGTTCAAGTGTCATACTGTGCTGCCTATAAACTGGGGAGGTTACACATTGAATTGACCTTGAATTTTAAGACATTCCACATCTTTATATGTTATGACTCACCATTAGTATCCCAGCACTTTCAGTTTGCACAGTTGAAAATTTGCTTTTAATTAAAAAATATGTAATACATGAACCAATTCTTTGGAAATATTTTCAATTTGTTCTGGGATTATAAAGCTCTACAGGATCTCAACTTTCTTTTGAGCCAATTTGGTAAAATAGCATATGTTGCCAGAGTATTCAAATTGGGACTTATAGCTTATAATCAAAACCAACATATTCCCATCCAAACCCATTCTGTGGGTCTAGTTCTTCATTGTCCCTGATCCCATATTTTTCCTACTCACTCTTAGAAATATTTTTCCAGGGCGCCTGAGTGGCACAGCGGTTAAGCGTCTGCCTTTGGCTCAGGGCGTAACCCCGGCGTTATGGGATCGAGCCCCACATCAGGCTCCTCCGCTATGAGCCTGCTTCTTCCTCTCCCACTCCCCCTGCTTGTGTTCCCTCTCTCGCAGGCTGTCTCTATCTCTGTTGAATAAATAAATAAAATCTTTAAAAAAAAAAAAAGAAAGATTTTTCCTACTTACTTTTAGAAATATTTTCCCTTTCAGTTACAAGAGCAGTTTCATTTCAGAATGTATATGTCATGACTGTTGTAATAATTAAAATACAAACAAATGCTGGGCCTCAGTCCAACTTAAAGCTTGGTTTCTTCCTAACTTAGGCCTGCTTCAGCCAGCCTTCAGGACCAAGGAGGGGCTGGTGGCTTCTCTAGTTCCCCTGCCTTCTTTTTCTTTTCCTCTGCTCCCATTTCTCTGTGTAGTTTTGGCTCCTGCAAAGTGGAGGAAGGATAGGGGCAGGAGGGTCATACTTGCAGGACATAGTGGTAATCTGGCACTGAGTTCCTCTGTTAGAAGAACTTTGCCCTGGGGTTCTTTGTAGGCATTTTAGAGATGTCACTTCAGGGCCCCCTGATGCATCCCTCTTGACTCAGGGAGAGTCTTGTTCTCAGCTGGGTTACATGATCTAATATGACTGGTGTCTATAAGAGGAGAAGATACATGCAGGGAGAGCACTATATGACGGCAGAAGCAGGAATTACAGCGAGGCAACTGCAAGTTAAGAAACACCAAGGACTTGGGAATGCAAGTTGGTACAGCCACTCTGGAAAACAGTGTGGAGGTTCCTTAAAAAGTTAAAAATTGAGCTACCCTATGACCCAGCCATTGCACTACTGGGTGTTTACCCCAAAGATACAGACATAGTGAAGAGAAGGGCCATATGCACCCCAATGTTCATAGCAGCATTGTCCACAATAGCTAAATCGTGGAAGGAGCCAAGATGCCCTTCAACAGATGACTGGATTAAGAAGTCGTGGTCCATATATACAATGGAATATTACTCAGCTATCAGAAAGAACGAGTTCTCAACATTTGCTGCAACATGGACAGCACTGGAGGAGATAATGCTAAGTGAAATAAGTCAAGCAGAGAAAGACAATTATCATATGATTTCTCTCATCTATGGAACATAAGAACTAGGAGAAAGAGGAAAAAAGGAAAGGGGGGGTAATCAGAAGGGGGAATGAAACATGAGAGACTATGGACTATGAGAAACAAACTGAGGGCCTCAGAGGGGAGGGGAGTGGGGGAATGGGATAGACTGGTGATGTGTAGTAAGGAGGGCACGTATTGCATGGTGCACTGGGTGTTATATGCAACTAATGAATCATCGAACTTTACATTGGAAACCAGGGATGTACTGTATGGTGACTAACATAATATAATAAAAAAATCATAAAAAAAAAAAAGAAAAAGAAAAAAAGAAACACCAAGGACTGATGGCCACCACCAGGAGCTGGGAGAGGTCAGGAAAGACTCCCCACAGGCTCAGGGGGAGCACGGTCCTGCTGACACCTTGATTTCAAACTAATAGCCTTCTAGCCTCCAGAACAGGGAGAGAACACGTTTCTGGTTTTTTTTTTTTTTTAAGATTTTATTTATTTATGTGACAGAGAGACAGCCAGCGAGAGAGGGAACACAGCAGGGGAGTGGGAGGGGAAGAAGCAGGCTCCCAGCGGAGGAGCCTGATGTGGGACTCGATCCTGGAACGCCGGGATCACGCCCTGAGCCAAAGGCAGACACTTAACGACTGCGCTACCCAGGCGCCCCCACGTTTCTGTTTTTTAAGCACCCAGTTTATCGTACTTTGTTACAACAGCTTTAGGAAACTCATACAGATGGGATCCCTTTTGAGAGGACTCACTCCACCATGACATTCCTACTTCATGTTTCCCATTTGGTCTCCAGAAATTATGCATCTTTAACCTGCCATTGGCAAGAAAGCAGTAACTTCTCAGTTTTGCAGCTCAAATCTGTTTTCAAGGATGAGTCAGGTAGCAGTCCACTGTGTGTCTTACATTGCAGGGGACACACTTCTCCGCATGGAGTAGGAAGAGGAACTGCCAATGAGCCAACACCCTTTAATTTCTAACAGTTTCAGCCCTTTCAAAGCCTTTCTTTGGTATTGGGCTGCAGATAAGAAACATCTATTGCAGGCTCTGCACAAGTCATTTAGCACCTCACTTTGGCGATTAGGAGTATTTGCATCTGTTCTTTTAGTTTTTGCCTCTTGGAAACTCCACCAAAACGGAAACAAAAATGTCCCATTTTAACATTCTGATTTAAGTCTAAATTAATTTCTGCCAGATTGTCAAGTTTATTGATACTAAGTTGGACAGAGCTTTTTTTTTTAAGTTTTAAAAATTTCTATATTTGTAGTTATGTTCCTTTTTCAGTTCTTAGGTTGCTTATATATTTTTCTCTCTCCTTTTTTCCTTGTTCAAACTTAGTACCCTTTATTTTGTATACTGTATTAGTCTTTTTAAAGAATCAGCTTTTGATTTTATTGATACTTTTGCTCATATATTTGTTATTGTCAACTTCATCTATTTTTTGTTTAAATTTCGTTAATTTCTGTCTTCTTTCTTTGGCTTATTTGATTGTTGCTTAACTTCCAGAGATGGAAGCTTAGTCACTTGTTATGAGCAATTTTTTTCCCAATAAGTGCATTTTTCCCCCTGAGTATCAGTGTGGCTGTGTAGCAGACATGTTCATTAGATGTTCATCTGCTCTGCCTTTTCCTCCTCCCCACTTTCTGAGACCTTGCGTTTGCTTAGGAATCTTTCCCGCACTTAGATATATAGGTTTGTTACATTAATTTTTTTCTAAATATTTTAAAACTTCCATCTGAGGGGCAGCTGAGTGGCATAGTCGATTAAGCATCTGACTCTTGATTTCAGCTCAGGTCATGATATCAGGGTTCTGAGATCGAGCCCTGCATTGAGCTCTGTGCTGGGCATGGAGCCTGCTTAAGATTCTCTCTTTCCCTCTCCCTCTCCCCCTCTGCTCCTCTCCCCTGTGCACCCTCCCCTGCTTGCAACTCTCTCTCTCTCCCTCAAAAAAAATAAACTTCTATTTGATTTCTTCTGTAATCCTAGTTATTTAGAAGACTTTGGTTTTTCTGGTTGATACTTTAGAACTGCTACTGACCTTTAGTTGTTACTTCTTGGGTGGCTGACCTTTTCATATTAACTTTTAATTTTTTAAAAATTTATTATTATTTTGTTCAGTTAGCCAACATATAGTTTTAAATCATTAGTTTTAAATTTTAATTGGATTTTGTTACTGGATTTCAATAGCAAGTTATGGGATTACAATCAATTAATATGGTTTCATGACTCTGCCTTGGAAATTTATTGTTTCCTTTATTTTTTAATACCTGTAAATTTTTGTGACTGCTCCATGTATTTGAAAAGAACATATGTTCTGTTTTTGGGGTACAAAGTTCTATAACAATTTATAGATTAAGCAATTTAATTGTGTATCACAAATTCCCTATATCCTCATTTGTGAATTAATTTTTTAAGCGATTTTATTTATTTGAGAGAGAGAGAAAAAAAGAGAGAGAAAGAGAGAGAGAGTGTGTGTACAAGTGGCGGGGGGGGGGGCAGAGGGAGAAACAGACTCCCTGCGAAACACGGAGCTCAACCAAAGGGCTTGATCCCAGGACCCTGAGATCATGACCTGAGCTGAAATCAAGAGTTGTATGCTTAACTGACTGAGCCACCCAGGTGCCCCTTGTGAATTAATTTTTAAATATACACGTGTTAAATACTGTGATTGAGTCAATTTTTATTTGTATTTTTATAAGATTTTGATTTCAAAGCCTGTCAGGAATACAAATATCCATGACCTTAAAGTTTTAAGTTTCTTTGTCACCTTTTAGTAATTTTTATCCTGAATTTATTTGATTTCATATTAATGTTATTATACCTGCTATTCTTTTTTTTAAATTTATATTATTGTGGTAAGGATAGATCACTTAATATGAGATCTACTTAACATAAAATATACTCTCTCTCTCTCTTTTTTTTTGAAGATTTTATTTATTTGTTTGAGAGAGAGAGAGACAGAGACAGGGAGCACAAGTGGGGAGGAGAAGGAGAAGCAGACTTCCCGCTGAGCAGGGAGCCTGATGTGTGTCTCGATCCCAGGACCCTGGGATCATGACCCGAGCTGAAGGCAGATGCTTAACTGATTGAGCCACTCAGGTGCCCCTGAAATATACCCTCTTAACAAAAATTTTAGCAAAGGAAACAATCAATAGAGTGAAAAGGCAATCTATGGAATGGGAGAAAATATTTGTAAATCGTATTTGATAAGGGATTAATCTCCAGAATATACAAGGAACTCTTACAAATGAATAGCAGAAAACTAAATAACCTGATTTAAAAATGGGCTAAGGACTTGAACAGACATTTCTCCAAAGAAGACATACAAATGGCCAACAATTGTATGAAAAAATGTTTAGTGTCATTAATCATTGGAGAAATGAAAATCAAAACCACAGTGAGATCACCTCACACCTGTCTGGATGGCTGTTGTCAAAGAGCAGAAGACAAGTGTTGGTGAAGATATGGAGAAAATGGAACCCTTGTACATTGTCTGTGAGAATGCAAAATGGTGCAGCCATTATGGAAAACTATTTGCTATCTTTTGTTAGCATTTGTTTTAAATTACCTTTTTGCCTTTCTTTATTTTTAAATCCCTGAGTTGTTTGATTATCCTTGGATCTCTGAAAAAGATCATATATGGCTGTAATGTTTCCCCAGTATGAGAATCTTTGTCTTTTAATACATGAATTTAACCCACGGCAATTTATCACGGTTACTGATATACTAGAATGGGTTTTTGCAGTTGTATTTTATGGCTTTCTTTTGTATGCTTTCTTGGTGTTTCTTTTTCTTTACTGCTTTTTATGTGATTTGGTTCTCTGTTCCTTTTTCCCTCCAAATGGTTTGGAAATAGTATGTCACAACTCTTAATGGTTAGCCTAAAGTTTTTTTTTTTTAACAAGCACACTTAAATTTGTAAAGAATATCAACAGCTAGAGTTGATCAGCATCTATATGTCTCCTTGTAGGACAATAAGAATATCACCCCTCTTTCTGCTATACCTCCCTGTTCTTCTTTGTCACATACCCCTCACTTCTTTCACTTTCTTTTTACCTTCTGTAACCCTCCAGCTTTCAGTCAATCATTTCACCTGCCTTTTTTCCTCCATGGAGTAGGGTAGGTGGGTCAGGGGCAGGGTAATTTCAGGTTCAGTTCTGCTTTGCTGGTGAAGGTCTTAAGTGCTTAAAGTTCTGAAAATAGCTAAGATAAAACTTTCCCTTGATAATATTGATAATCTTGTATATATAGTTTTGAGGAATTATTTACTTCAACACAATCATTGTCTGTATTCTCCAGCTAACCAAAGATTCAGTCTTGTAAATCCAAGAGAAAGGGATGTAGAGAGAAAGGAAAGGGGAGAAGTATCATTCACACTGCAGCACTTAAAATGTATGTACCTTAAAATAAATTGTAAACAAAATAAAAAGACTAAAAATATAGGCAGAAAAAGATTTGTAGCACCTAAATATATAAAACCTTAATAATAAGACTGCTTTTGAAAACATTAAGAAATGGAACATGACATGAAAGATAATTTGCTGAAAAATACAAATAGCTAATATATGTAAAGATAATGACTATCATTAATAAGTAATGACAAACAAATTTAAGCCACAATGAGATGCTTTTTTTTTTCCACTTATTGGGTTGGCAAAAAAATTTTTAAATTAATGAAAATACCAAGTGTGGATGAGGATGTGGGAAAACTATAATTAATTGCTGAAAGGACTATAGATTGATACAGACTTTAGAAAATATGGTTATTTCTGTTAATTTAAAATGTAAATAAATTATAACCCTGGAGAACTAGGATTTCACTGCTAAGAATTAATCCCATAAAAATAACATTGACTATTTAAAGACATCCATTCTCCTTTCAACAAATTTTTATAAAGTTTTTATTTATATTCCAGTTAACTTTCAGTGTAATATTAGTTTCAGGTGTTCAATTTAGTGATTCAACACTTTCATCTACCCGGTGCTCATCACAAGTGCACTCTTTTTGACTGCCTACCAAATGTCAGGCATATTCTATGTACTTGAGATATATCAGTAAGTAAAACGAAGATCCCTACTTTTGTGGAAACATACATTCCCATGAGGAATCCTAGAATCTAAGCAATTATTTTTGAACTATTCTCAGTTTTCATGTGTAGGATGTGATATTACTTGGACAGGAAAGCATCTATAAATAGCCAGAACTAAAGAAGTTAATGATGCAGATTTATTTAAATGTAAGTAAAATACTTAAAAGGTATGTGTTGTAATGCGCACTGGGTATTGTATAAGACCGATGAATCACAGACCTGTACCCCTGAAACAAATAATACATTATATGTTAATTTAAAAAAAAAGGCTACCAGAAATACTTAAGATACCTTGACTAAAATCCAGAGATAAAAATCTTACATGATTTATTTCCGATTTAGTGTGTTTTATTTAATATGTCAGTTAAAACTTTATATCAAATCTCATCACAAGATATTCCGTTTAGTCAATTATCTTATTCATCTAATGGAATAATGAATATCATTCCATATCTTAGCAGCTGATGTTCATTTAATATGTTAACCTTAAATGATATTCATTCTGTATTTTCAGCCTTTTGTTAAGAAAAAATATATGCTGTCTACTTGTCTTAACAGTTTTTTTAAGGTATGCAATTTTATTTTTGTTTTATTTTTTAAACAGATTTTATTTATTTGAGAGAGAGAGAGTGCGCAGGAGCAGGGGGGAGGGGCAGAAGGAGGGGGAGAAGCAGACTCCCAGCTGAGCAGGGAGCCTGATGTGGGACTCCATCCCAGGACCCTGGGATCATGACCTGAGCCAAAGGCAGATGCTTAACTGACTGAGCCACCCAGGTGGCCCTGTAAGTCAGGTATTTCTAATTTTTCGCTTTCAACAAAATTTCAGAATATCTTACTCAGGTTGCCAGCTGATGGATAAAAGTAATTTTTGGTAGTGATTGCTATGAGATATTTGGCATTGCTAATAATTTCATATTTCAGTTTTTCTTTTCTTAGAATGACCTTTAAATAGTAAATAAAAGCCCTATGACAAATAGAGTGAGGTCTCAGAAGAACAGAGAAGAGTTTAATATATTACTATCTTTAACAGCATCCTTTCCCTGGTTTTGAGCAAAGGGCCCTACATTTGCATTTTGCCCTGGGCTCTGTAAATTCTATGTATCTGACGCTGGTACTCCTTTTATTTGGGAAAAGAGTGAACAAATAAGCATAACATAGCTCTTTCTGGGGGAGTGAAGGGGAGATGGAGAGATACGGATTGACCAGGAGAGCGTTCAGAGTTCCATAACTGGTTGTTTTTCCAGGTACCGGGCCAGTAAGTTCAGTACAGTGTGGGGGAGTATCCTCTTGACTCCAGGCCATGTTCTCTAGTCCAGCTATACCAATAATACAGAGACAGTTTGATGGCCATCTGACTTCCATGTTGCTTTCTAAAATGGAAATAGAGTAAAATTTCAGCAGGGAAATTTACTTTCTCTCTCAAAAAGAACTCAAAGCCTGAAGATGTGTTTGTTGTAAAGAGTATTATTAGGAAACAATAGAATAATAACCCTATTCTTTTGAAAGTACTTTTATAGTTGTTATTACTGGATTCAGAGGACAGATTTTAGCATGAAGACAAGGAAGCTTCCTTGCTGGAATGGTTCAGTGACACTGGAGCCATACAGTGTAGTGGTTGAAATTTATTATGAGCTTATGGAATCAGCTAGTTGATCCAAGCTTCTGCCCCTTTCCAATTATGACTGAACATCTTTTCTGTCAGGCAGGCCTAATGCTTAGGCATGTTATGAGAAAGAAAAGAATTAATACTAGGACACTCTTAGCACAGTGTATGTTATGGAAATCCTCAATAAATAAATGTTAATTAAATGTTAATTTATTATCATTGCTAAGACTTGGAAGTAATTTTACTTAGGAGGAAATGATTCCTTTCTAGACTCCCCACTCTTCTCATTCCCTATATCCTTGTTCTCCCTTTCCCCTAATGCAGTCACTTATTAAGAATATAGACTCATAGGCCATGATTTCTTTTTTTTCCTTTCTTTTTTTCTTAAAGATTTTATTTATTTGACAGAGAGAGACACAGTGAGAGAAAGAACACAAGCAGAGGGAAAGGGAGAAGCAGGCTTCCTGCTGAGCAGGGAGCCCAATGCGGCTTGATCCCAGGACCCTGGGATCATGACCTGAGCCAAAGGCAGCCCCTTAATGACTGAGCCACCCAGGCGCCCCTAGGCCATGATTTCTGATGGAAGAATGCAGAAAAATATTCAGACACATTTAGATAATGTTCTGCCTCACATGAGTGAAAGTGGTGACTCCAGACATCCTTCTGGTTTTGTTTGATGATTGTCAGTGCCCTTATATAGTATATAGTGGTTAATTTCTCCTCTCATCCATTTTTTCTTCTACAAACATTTGCTGAGTGTCTACTTTCCTCACACTCAAGGAAGTTGTAGTTTAATGGGTGAGCAACCATATGATTTTGATGATGTGTCACTATACAGAAGGGGATAGTGCATACTGGGGGAGCATGTGGGATGTCACCTAGTGCAGTTGGAGTGATTTCTGGAATGCTTCTTGGAATTGACAGCAAGTTAGCTGAATTTTGAAGAAAGAATAGAAGTTAGCCAGGTGGATAAAGATGTTGCTGGCTTAAAGAGTTGCATGTGTAAAACATGAAGTTCTGTGGGTTTAGAGACTAAGAGATTGAACAGTAACCACGTATTTTCCCTTGTTTAGCTAAGCATATTTTTCCATTCATTGTTTTATACATTGTGATTCCCAGAAAGTAAGAATTAAAGACTCTTTTGTGATCACATAAATAGTTAAAATAAACTTAGATAAGAAAAGATCTCTTTGGCCTAAAATGATTTTGTTAGCTATTTCATATACTTAGAACTGGTGAAAAATGGTACCCTGATATTATTGCTTTGTATTTCTTTATTAAATGATTTATTCTGTATTGATTTTGTTTTTCTTGAGAAAAATCTACTTCAGTTGAATGTCATGCTTATGAAGCAATGGATTTATCAAAAATACTGCCATTACCTCACTGTAATGACTCATCATTCCAACCCCTGGACCTTATATTCCCTTGAATGACTTATGTTACTTATTTGTGGAAATTCCAATGGGGTGGAATGCAATTTTTATTTTTACTTTCAATTCATGATTATGTTATTTAGTCATCCTCAACGAGTACGTGTTGACCACTTATTCTGTTTCAGGCACTGCGCCAGACACTGGGAATGAAACCGTGAACAAGAAGACTCTGCTTATCAGCAACTGACAGTCTAATCTCTGTGTTTATCAGTGGAGGTGTGGCTGGGGTCTGAAGGTGGAGTAGGGTGAGTGGGGAGTGAGGATGCAGAGAGGTTAAAAGGCAGTTGCAATGAAGCTGTAATGCAGGCAATGGGGGAGGGGCAATGCACAAGCTAATATGAGAATATACAAGAGAGAAAAATTAAATTAAATAGTTCTCCTCAATTAAACTGGGGAAGAAGGAAAAGAGGAAAAGTTATGATTGCAAGAAACTTTAAAGTTTAGAATCGTGGAGATTAAAAGAAGACCCAGAGGCATGAGTGAGGTCTGGGATTTTATAGTCTCATTGAGTCCTCCAGACAAATCACAGATGCATGAGAGGCAGAGAGATTCTAGATGAACCCAACAACTATAACAAAAGCATTGCTGTGATCAGCCCTAGTGCAGAATCGTGAACAAATAGATGGCTGTTATTTTAGATCACCATGTGTTGGGGTGGTTTGTTACACAGTTAACAGATAACACAGACACCTGGGTTATTGATCTAAGCACAAGTTCCTTCACAAATCGACTCTTCCGTGTCATCCACTTGGAAAATCCTTTTCACAGGCTGTGTCAACATACTATCCTGAGGGAGCTCATGGCTTGGGAACAAGAAAATTTTGTCATTATCTAGTCCCCTTCTTGCTTTCCTACCTTTCCCAGTTTCAGCAAATACTACCCAGCCTGAAATACTCTGGAGTAGGGGGAGATCTTCAGGGATATGGAAGAGTCCAGTCCAAGTTGCAATTTTCCTCTTGGTTTTATTTCAATGCGGTTTATTGTATTCCAACTAGAAGGGCCATCGGCAAATAGGAATGTCTCTAAACAATTAAAAGAATTGTGTTTATTGTCAACAAGGAGGCATATTCTCTTAGGGTAATAAAAGACAAGACTTATTTTTTACCCTGTAGAGCAGTTGATTAGACTGGAGTGTGAACAACCCTTAGAAACATCTCTAGTTCCATCTGGTGTAAATGCTGAAGGATGCCAAAGAAAGAAAGCTTAGACGGGATGGAGCAGAGAACAACTCCTTCAAGGATCAGTCTTTGTATTAGAGGAAGAACACCTGGGCTCCATCTTAAAGAGATAATTTCCTACATATGAAAGTGATTTGACATTTTTTTTTTTTAAAGGAACTGAGGTGTAGTTAAGGGTGGATCATAGGGTCTGTCATCTTTTCCAGGAAGATCATTTAAAAGTTTCCTTAATTATGTACCCCCAAATTATGAGTTGTCTTCAGTTATATTTTGCAATAGCAAATGGCAAGTTTTGCTGAGAGAAGCAGTCTTAACTCTCACAAGGTAGTTCTCCAGAGTCTTATTACACAACAGGAGATTACAGAATCAGCACTTATTCTGGAAATTTGCAAGTTTGTGCTGAAGTGACCCTCCCAAAGCCTTGAGTATTTGGCAGAGAATGGGATATAAAAGGCAAACAGAGTTCAGCTATTTATTTCTTTATTAACTAAATGTAACCTAACCAGAATCCAAGTGTTGACTCTATAGCAATGAACCAGTTTTCCTTTGCAAAGATTTGATGAAATATTTGATCATATGATAACATTTGCCATTACGTCATTGAAACCTGAGACAAGTACGAAAGAACAGCACTGTCTTACCACTTCTAAACACTAGTATAAGTTGTCTTTTATACTGATTTGTATTTATATGACTGGTGTAGTTAAATTTCTCTGGGAAAAAAGTTTATTATGTATTGGACCTTATTCAGGGTGATTTCTCACTTAAAACTCTCTCCTGGCAACATTCTCAATAATTCTGCCCTCTTGCCCTGCTGACACTCATCTATTCAGCAAACCTTTAATCAACTCAAATGTTTGCCTGTGCTCCTACAACTTAACTGTCAGAAGAAGTGATACAATTACACAAAACAGTGCTACTGAAAATTTGTAGACAATTTTCATTTTAAATGCCACAAGTTTTTTTTTTTCACATCCTTTGTCAGTTCTTGTACTAACTCACCAAAGGAGCAATTCCAAATTATTATCATTTTGCTCAAGCATAGCACACACTTTTGGCTTCAGTCAAGTGGAGGTGTTGATAATTGGGAACCTTCAAATATGGTCAATATTTCTTGAGCATGATGAAATAATAGTGACTTTACTTTTTTTTTCTATTTGGCTATTTTTATATCTTTATTTTATACTTATAAGAGCTTTAAATATGACAGTACCATTCTTTGGTTTGTCATGTATATTATAAGTATTTTCCATAATTTCGACTTTGTTTTATGATTTTATTAAGATTGGAACTAGTGAGATGCCTAGGGTGAAAATTTTAAGGTTCTGACCTTGCATTTATATGACCCCAAGAGTGAATACCTCTTTTTCTTTTAAATATTTTTTAATTTTTAAGTAATCTCTATACCCAACGTGGGGCTGAGATCAAGAGTTGTATGCTCCACCAACTGAGCCAGCCAGCACCCCAGAGTGAATGCCTCTTTAGGAGTAAGCTGCCAAAGGTTTCACCCTAGTTCTAACCCTGTTATTTACGATATTCATATTCTGCTGTAAACAATTAGAAAATTGAGCAAACGTATGAAATATCTGCTTTTAGTGCAAAACTTTATGTCTAAGAAAAGGAAAACAATGTGTCTGATGTCTGTGATTTTCTGCCTAGTGGCACTTTCTGGATCACAGTGTAGGGAGGAGATCCCAAAAAAGTATGTCAGTTTCATTAAGTTGAGGAAACAGAGATAAGAGTTCAGGGTAGTTGAGACAACAGAAAGTGTGATGCCTCTGGCTTTGCTTTTTCTCAAGATTTCTTTTGTTATTCAGGGTCTCCTGTGGTTCCATACAGATCTTAATTTTTTTTTTCTCATTTCTGTACAACATGCCATTGGATGGTAGAGATTATATCAAATCGGTAGATTGCTTTGGGTAGGTAGTATGGACATTTTAGCAATATTGATTCTTCCAGTCCATCAACATGGGGTATCATTCCATTTATTTGTGCTTCTTCAGTTACTTTCATCAATGTCATATGATTTTCACATGTGTGTACATCTCTCATTTCCTTAGTTAAATATATTCCTAGGTATTTTATTCTCTTTGATGCTATTGTAAATGGGATTGTTTTCTTAATTTTTTTTCTGATAGTTCACTGTTGGTGTATAGAAATGCAATTGATTTTTGTGCGTTTATTTTGTAAGCTGATTTTGTTTATCGTTCTAATAATTTTTTGCAGAGTCATTAGGGTTTTCGACGTGTAAGATCATGTCATCCGCAAACAGAGATAGTTTACTTCTTCCTTTCCAATTTGGATGAATTTTACATATTTTTCTCACCCAACTGCTCTAGCTAGGACTTCCAGTAGTATGCTGAATAAAAGTGGTGAGAGTAGGCACATTTGACTTCTTGATCTTAAAGGAAAAGCTTTCAGATTTTTCACCATTGAGTATGATGTTAGCTGTGGGCTTGTCATATGTGTCCTTTATTATGTTGAGGTACATTCCTTCTGTACCTACTCTGTTGAGAGTTTTTGTCATAAGTGGATGTGGTATTTTGTCAAATGCTCTTTCTGCATCTGTTGAGATGATCATATGATTTTATTTCTCAATTTGTTAATGTGGTTTATCGTGTTTATTGATATGCATATGTGGAACCATTCTTGCATCTTATGGATAAATCCCACTTATTTATGGTGTATGATCCTTTTAACATATTGTTGAATTTGGTTTGTTATTATTTTGTTGACGTTTTTTCATCATGTTTATCAGACATATTGGCTTGTAATTTTCTTTTCTTGTAGTGTCCTTTCCAGGTTTGGTATAAGGATAACGCTGGCCTTGTAAAATGAATTTGAAGGTACTCCCTCCAAGAATTTGGAAAGATTGGCATTAATTCTTCTTTCTATGTTTGGTAGAATTCTCCAGTGAATTCCTCATTTGATCCCAGGCTTTTCTTTGTCCGGAGGTTTTTGATAACTACTTCAATCTCCTTACTTGTGTTTGGTCTATTCAGATATTTGATTTTTTCATGAGTCAGTTTTGACAGGTTGTATGCTTCTAGGAATGTATCTGTTTCTTCTAGATTATCCAACTTGTTTGGCATACAGTTTCATAGTACAGTTGACCCTTGAGCAACATGGGTTTGAACTGCATGGGTCCACTTATATGTGGATTTTAAACTGTATAGTACTGTAAATATATTTTTTCTTCCTTATGATTTCTTCATAACATTTTTTTTCTCTAGTTTATTTTATTGTAAGGATACAGTATATAATACATATAACATACAAAAGATGTGTTAATGACTATTAATGTCATCAGTAAAGTTTCTGGTTGACAGTAGGCTATTAGTTAAGTTTTTGGGTAGTCAAAGTTACATGTGAATGTTCTCTACTGCATAGGAGGGTCGGTGCTCTTAAACAACCTGCATTATTCAAGGGTCAACTCTAGTTTTGTTTTTGTTTTTTTTTAAGATTTTATTTATTTATTTGTCAGAGAGAGAAAAAGCAAGATAGCACAAGTGGGGGGGGGCAGGCAGAGGGAGAAGCAGGCTTCCCGCTGAGCAAGAAGTCTGATGTAGGACTCAATCTCAGGACCCTGGGATCATGACCTGAGTCAAAGGCAGACTCTTAACTGACTGAGCCACCCAGGTGTCCCGCAAATGTAGTTTCTTATGATCTTTCATATTTCTGTGGCAGCAGTTGTAATATCTCCTCTTTCATTTATAATTTTATTTATTTGAATTATCTCCCTTTTTTCTTAGTCTAAATAAAGTTTTGTCAATTTTATTTATTTATTTTGTAAAACTCATTCTCAGTTTCATTGATCTTTCTTATTGTCCTAGTTTCTATTTTATTTATTTCTGCTCTAATGTTATTATTTTCTTCCTTCTGCAAACTTTGGGTATAGTTTGTTCTTTTTCTAGTTCCTTGAGGTGTAATATTAGGTGGTTTATTTGAGATCTTTCTTTTTTTCTTAATATAGGCATTTATTGCTGTATGCTTTACTTTAAAACTGCTTTTTCCGCATCTCATACATTTTGGTATGTTGTGTTTGCATTTTTATTTGTTTCTGGATACTTTTTGATTTCACTTTCAATTTCTTGTTTGATCCATTGGTTGTCTGAAAGTATGTTGTTTGATTTCCACATACTTGTTAATTTCACAGTTTTCCTGTTGTCATTGACATCTAGTTTCATACCCAGCTATTAGATGGGTTCTATTATAGAATACTCCACACAACATTAGGAGATTGTTCATTATTTTCAAGCACACTTGGAATGTCCGATAAGACCATGTGTTGGAACATAAAACAGGTCTCAATAATTTTAAAATGATTGAAATCATAGAGTATGTTTTCTGACCATGATAGAATTAAACTAGAAATTAATGATAAAATATTGCCTGGAAAATTCTTAAATATTTGAAATTGATAAACACTTTAGAAAATAACAGTTGAAAGGAAGAAATCACTAGGGAAACTAAAAATATTTTAACTTAATGAAAATAAAGGCATAGTATGTAAAATTTTCTTGGATGCAGCTAGAGCAATGCTAGGAGACTTTTATAGTTTAATAATGTTCACACTGAAGTGAAGAAACATTTAAAATCAATGATCTAAATTTCTATCTTATGAAGCTAGAAAAATAAGAATGAATGAAAGATAATGTAGAAGAAAAGAGATTAATGAAGAAAGAGTACAAATCCAAGAGAATATGGACAACTAATAGAGAAAAATCAATTAAACCAAGAGTTGGATGCTTAGAAACATAAGTAAAATTGATAAACCTCTAGCTAGATTGATCAAGGAAAAGGGGAAAGGGGCAACTTACAAATATTAGGAATGAAAGGAAGGATAGCACTACCGATACTACAGAAATTAAAACAACTTTCAAATGTGAATGTCCCTATATCTAGTAAAGAAATTGAATATGGGATGCCAGGGTGGCTCAGTTGGTTAAGCATCTGCCTTCAGCTCAGGTCATGCTCCCAGGGTCCTGGGATCGAGTCCCACATTGGGCTCCTTGCTCAGTGGAGAGCCTGGTTCTCCTTCTGCCTGTTCTGCCTGCCACCCCTCCTGCTTGTGCTTTCTCTGTCTCTCTCTGACAAATAAATAAAAAAAAAAATTGAATAAGTAAATTCCTTTCTACAAAGAAAACTCCAGTACCAGGTGGCTTTACTGGTGAATTCTACCAAATATATACATAATATTATATATATTATATTATATATATTATATTAATATAATATTATAATATTATATTTATTTATTTATTTATTATGTTTAGTTAGCCAGCATTTAGTACATAATAAGTTTTTGTTGTAGTGTTCAACGGTTCATTAGTTGTGTATATCACCCAGTGCTCATCCCAACCCATGCCCTCCTTAATACCCATCACCTGGTTTTATCCCATCCTCCCACCCCCCGTTCTGTAACCCTCAGTTTGTTTCCTGGAGTCCAGAGTCTCTCATGGTTTGTCTCCCTCTCTGATTTCTTCCCATTCAGTTTTCCCTCCCTTCCCCTGTGGTCCTCTGCTCTATTCCTTATGTTCCACATATGAAACCATATGATTATTGTCTTTCTCTGCTTGACATATTTCACTTAGCATAATCCCCTCCAGTTCCATCCATGTTGATGCAAATGGTGGGTATTCATCCTTTCTGATGGCTGAGTAATATTCCATTGTATATGTGAACCACATCTTCTTTATCCATTTGTCTGTTGAAGGACATCTTGGTTCCTACCACAGTTTGGCTATTGTGGACATTGCTGCTATGAACATTAGGGTGCATTTGCCCATTCTTTTTGCTACATCTGTATCTTTGGGGTAAATACCTAGTAGTTCAATCACTGGGTGGTAGAGTAGCTCTATTTTTAACATCTTGAGGAACTTTATACTGTTTTCCAACAGTTTTCAGAGTGGCTGTACCAGCTTGCATTCCCTCTACCAAATATTTGAAGATGACATAATACCAGTCATACCAACTCTTTCAGAAAATAGAGTAGAAGGGAATAACTCTCAACTCATTTTACATGTCCAGCATTACCTTGATTCCAAAACCAAAGCATTACAAAAAATGAAAACTACAGACAAATATCCTTTATGAACATAGATGTGAAAATCCTTAATACAGTATTAGCAAGTTGAATCCAGTTATGTTTAAAAAGGGCAATACACCATGGCCATGTGGAATTTATCTCAGAAAAATGTTGTTTTAACATTAGAAAATCAATAAGTGTTATTCACCATGTAAACAATAAAGCATAAAAACAATATAATTAGTTCAATAGATGCAGAAGAAATATTTTACAGAGTTTAGCTTTCACTTATGATAAAATTATCCAGCAAACTATGAATGGAAGAGACTCCCTCAAAATGAAAAGAAATTCTGTGAAAACATATGATCATTATATTTAAAAAACTGATTCCTAAGATAGGGAATGAGGCAAGGCTGTTCACTTTCACCACTTTATCATTTTACTGAAGAGCTTAACCAGTGCAAAAAATCAGGGAACTAAAGGAAGAGGCATATACAATGGAAAAAAAGAAGTAAAACTGTTTTTATTCTCATATGACATGATTGAATGTGTAGAAAATACTAAGGAATCTACACTTACCAACCTGAGGAAAATTAGTAAGGTCTTTAGATACAAGGTTAATATTATAAAAGTTAATTGCATTTATATATACTAGCAGTAAACAATTTGAAAGTGAAATTTCAAAAATTTGATTTTTAATGGCCTCCAAATGGAATATTTTAGTAGTAAATTTAAGAAAATTTGTGAAAAACCTGTATAATGTTCCAGACATGGGTAGGAAAATCTAAGAGCTAAATAATTGGAGAATTATGCTGCCCGATTAGAAGACTGTATTGTTAAGAAGGTCAGTTCTTCCCAGATTGATCCATATATAGTCAATCCATTCTCAATCAAAATCCTTATAGATGTTTTGGAAGAAATGCACAAATCAAAATCCTTATAGTTGTTTTGGAAGAAATATATATATATACATATATATTTATGAATGAATATATATGAATATGAATATATACATATATGTAAAGAACCTAGAATTATTGAAAAAAAGGTAGAACTCATACAACTTTATTTCAAGACTTACTGTAAAACTACATAACTGGCATGAGGATGCACATGTAGGTCAATGAAACAGAAGAGAGAGGCCCATTGGTCAATTAATATTCAACAAGTATGCCAAAGTAATTAAATGGGGAAAGTATAGTCTTTCCAAAGACCAGTACTGAAAAACTGGATATCCATATGGGAAAAAAAAAGATTCTTAACCTTTATATCATACACATTTACACCCCTCCAAAAAATTTAACTCAAAGTGGATCCTATGCACAAACATAAAAGCTAAAAGTATAAAACTTCAGGAAGACAGCATAAAGAAAGATCTTCTAGACTTGGAGTTAAGCAGATTTTTTTTTTTTTTAGTTTTAACACTTATTGAAATGGTATACTCTTTATACTAATGCAAAAGGATAAAACTCTTCTTCCCACTTTAAAAACCTCTTTTTTACTATAAAGAATTCTCACTGCATTGGAACTAAGACTGTAGAGCTTTTGGCAGAGAAATTTGGGATGACTGGCCAGAATTAGTCAGTAGGTTCCCCTCTTCTCAATTAGGTAACTGAAATAGGAAGTCTAATTCTAAATATTAGAAGCAAAGTCTATATATTATAAAAATAAGGAGAGGGAATATAACAAACTGCTTCAAAATACATGCCTGAGGTGAGAAACAGCTTGTACTTTCACCCTGTGGCAGCTTCCAGAAACAATCTTCTTCAGTTTTTAATCTTCAGGTTTGCATTTGGCCAGTCTTCTCCTCAGGTCTTTGATTTGGTCATTCTTCCTGGTGAGAATCTCTTCCATGTTTTGATAAGCTGCTCTTTGTTAGAATTTCTTCTCTAATTCCTTTTCAGCCATGCTCAGCTGCTCCTAAACCCTGAGTAGGTCGTACTTGGCCATTGCTAGATTCTCCTCCAGCGACTTCTGGTTTTCTGTCTTGTTGTTAAGTGTCCTCTGAAACTCACTCTTTAAAGCAGCTACTGTGTTTTCCAATCATTTAAATCTTGGGCCTTTATAAGATCCTTTTGATTTCCTTGGTCAAGCTGTAAATCCTGCAGTTCTCTTTCTAGCTTTGACTTCTCATCTAATGCATGTGTTTGCCTGTATTTCAATGGTCTTCAGTCTTTATTTCAATTTCTCATTCTCTTCTTGAAGTCTTAAAAATTTCCTTGTTCAGAAGTTTTGTTGTTCCACCATTGTTAAGTAGAGCAAGTTTTGGCTTCGTGGTATTTACAATGGGCTTTTTATTTGAAGATTTAAATTCTACTTTTTCAAATTCTGCAACTTGTTCTAATAATTCTCTGTTTTCAAGTTCAGAGATATCCATCTGTAGCTTGAGGTACCACTTCTCAGCTTGTGAGAAAAGCTCCCACAGAAGTAACACATTGGTGTGGGCCGTGTTGATGAGCTCAGTCTCCACCACACTGCAGACCACAGCCTGCAGCCCTCTCAGGACCTTGGACACCTCCATGGTGAAGGTCTCCTCCACCAGCTTATTCTCTTAGAGGTCTTGGAAGCAGGAATCTATAGTTTTGAGTCTCAAGCCTCTTTTTGAACAAGCAAAATGCAAGTAATTAATAACTTCATTTTGATGGTGCTCATTTAGGCCCAGCTGTGCCATGATGGTGGCAGAGGTCACAGCCCAGAGGAGCTGCACCAAGCCCAGGGTCACTGGGGGTGTTTGGGCCACAGAAGATAGGCATGGATTTCATTCTTTCTTTTCCTTCCTTCCTTCCTTCCTTCCTTCCTTCCTTCCTTCCTTCCTTCCAATTTATTTATTTGAGAGAGAGAGCATGAATGGGGGGAGGGCCAGAGGGAGAAGGAGAGGCAGATTCCCCACTGAACATGGAGCCTGATGGGGGGGGTTCAGTCCCAGGACCCTGAGATCATGACCTGAGCCGAGTCTGATGCTTAACTGACTGAGCCACCCAGGCACCCAGACACAGATTTCTTAAATGGCATACCAAATGCATGATCCATTAAAAATTATAAATTGATTATTATCAAAATTAAAAATTTTCATTAATTAAAGATTTAATTTAAGAAATTAAAAGGCAACTTATAGACTGAGAAAAAATTTACAGTACAGATATATTTTTAAAGATTTGTATCCAGAATATATAAAGAACACAACTCAATAATAAGACAAACAACTCAGTTAAAAATGGGGAAAAATCCGAATGGACCCTTAAAAAAGAAGATATAAAAATGGCAAATAAGCATATGAAAATATGTTTGACAGCATTATCTATTAGGAAAATGCAAATTAAAAGCATAATAAGATATCACTGTACATCATATTCCAGTAGAATGGCTAAAATTGAAAAGGCTGACAACACCAAGTGTTGAGAGGATATGGAAGAAATGAAACTCACATTGCTGGTGGAATGCAAAGTGGTAAAACCACATTAGAACACAGTTTGACAGATTTTTATAAAATTATGGATGTATTTACAACACAACTCAGTAATTATACTCCATGATTTCTACCCAAGGGAAATCTACACATCCACGCAGATTTATGTGTGAATAAAGACATCTTTATTTATAATAGTGCATGTTGGAGTTAACCCAATTTTTCATGACCAGGTAAGTGATTGAACAACAAAAAAAATTTTTTAAATCTATGCTATGGAATACTATTGAGTCATAAAAAGAATGAACTACTGATACATGTAATGAGGAAATAAAAGAATAAATTAGAAAGTACATGGAAACAAATGAAAATGAAAACACAATGTTCCAAAACCTTTGGGATACAGCAAAAGTGGTTCTAAGAGGGAAGTTTATAACAACACAGGCCTACCTCAAGAAGAAAGAAAAATCTCAAACTAACTTTACACCCAAGGGAGCTAGAAAAACAACAACAAACAAAACCTAAAACCAGCAGAAGGAAGATAATAATAAAGATTAGAGCAGAAATAAATGATGCAGAAACTAAAAAAAGCAAGAGAACAGATCAATGAAACCATGACCTGGTTCTTTGAAAAAAATCAATAAAATTTATAAACCTCTAGCCAGACTTATCAAGAAAAAAAAAGAGAAAGGACTCAAAAAATAAAATCACAAATGAGAGAGACATATAACAGCCAAAACCACAGAAATACAAACAATTATAAGAGAATATTATGAAAAACTGTATGCCAAAAAAATTGGACCACCTAGAAGACATGGATAAATTCCTAGAAACATATAAACTACCAAAACTGAAACAGGAAGAAATAGAAAATTTGGGTTTTTAGAAAAGATTTTATTTATTTATTTGACAGAGAGAGAGAGAGACAGCCAGTGAGAGAGGGAACACAAGCAGGGGGAGTGGAAGAGGAAGAGGAAGAATCAGGCTCCCAGCGGAGGAGCCCAATATGGGGCTCGATCCCAGGACCCTGGGATCATGCCCTGGGCTGAAGGCAGATGCTTAATGACTGAGCCACCTAGACACTCCAGAAATAGAAAATTGAACAGATTTTTCTTGCTTCTTGAGGTAGGCCTGTGTTGTTATAAACTTCCCTCTTGGAACCACTTTTGCTGTATCCCAAATGTTTTGGACGATTGTGTTTTCATTTTCAATTGTTTCCATGTACTTTCTAATTTCTTCTTTTAATTTCTCGTTGATCCATTCATTGTTTAGTAGGATTTTATTTAGTCTCCATGTATTTGTGGTCTTTCCATATTTTTTCTTGTGGTTGACTTTAGTTTCATAGCATTGTGGTCAGAAAAGATGCATGGGAAGACTTCAGTCTTCTTGAATTTCTTGAGGCTTGTTTTGTGACTTAATATATGATCTATTCTGGAGAATGTTGTATGTATCCCTGAAGAGAATGTGTATTCTGCTGTTTTAGGGTGGGATGTTCTGAATATATCTGTTAAATACACCTGTTCTAGTGTGTTCTTCAAAGCCATTATTTCCTTGTTGATTTTCTGTTTAGATGATCTGTCCATTGATGTAAGTGGGGTATTAAAGTTCCCTACTATTATTACATTATTATGGATTAGTTTCTTTATTTTTGTTATTGTTTTATGTATTCAGGTGCTCCTATCTTGGGTACATAAATATTTACAATTATTATATCCTCTTGGTTGGATTTTACCCTTTATTATTATATAGTGTCCTTCTTTGTCTCTTGTTACTGTCTTTGTTTTAGGTCTATTTTGTCCAACATGAGTATTACTACCCTGACTTTCTTTTGCCTTCCATTTGCTTGGTAGATGTTTCTCCATTCCCTCTTCACTTTCAATCTGCAGGTGTCTTGGGTCTAAAATGAGTCTCTTATAGGCAACATATAGATGGGTCTTGTTTTCTTAATCCATTCTGTCTTCTAATTGGAGAGTTTAGTCCATTTACAGTCAAAGTAATGATAGATATGTATTTATTGTCATTTTGTTATTTGTTTTCTGGTTGTTTCTGAAGATATTCTCTGATCCTTTCTTGTCTTTCTCTCACGGCTTGCTGATTTTACTGACATATTTAGATTTCTTTTTCTTTATTCTTTGTATGTTATTAGTAATTTTTGATGTGTGGTTATGATTAGATTTGTATATAACTTCTTCTGCAGAGGTGCTTCAGTGGCTCGGTCAATAAGCATCTGCCTTTGGCTCAGGTCATGATCCTAGGGTCCTGGAATCAAGCTCCACATCAGGCTTCTTGCTCGGTGAGCCTGCATCTCCCTCTCCCTCTGCCTGCTCCCCCTGCTTGTGCTCTCTCTCTGTCAAATAAATACAGATAAAATCTTAAAAAACAAACTTCTTCTGCAAGTAACAGTCTATATTAAGTTGATGGTTGTTTAAGTTTGAACCCATTCTTTACTCCTCTCTCTTCTCCACGTTTTAAGTATGTGTTGTCATATTTTACATCCTTTTATTTTGTGAATTCCTTGATTGATTTTTTACAGAAATATTCATTTTTACTGCTTTTGTGTTTCTTGCCTTTATACTGTTACTTTTGGTCTTTTCTTTCCACTCAAAGAGTGCCCTTTATTATTTCTCGGAGGGCTGATTTAGTGATCACAAACTCCTTTAGTTTTTATTTGGGAAACTCTTTACCTCTCCTTGTATTCTGAATGATAGCCTTGCTGGATAGAGTATTCTTGGCTGCAGATTTTTCCCATTCAGCACTTTGAATGGATAATGCCCATCCTTTCTGACTTGGAAAGTTTCCACTGAAAAATCCCCTTCTAGACTTATGGGGTTTCCTTTGTATGTTACTGTCTTCTTTTGCTGCTTTAATTTATTTTCTTTAACACTATATTTTGCCAATTTAATTACAGTATGTCTTGATGTGGATCTGCTTTTGTTGATTTTGTTGGGGGTTCTCTGTACATCCTGGATCTGGATTTCTGTTTCCTTCCCCAGATTAGGGAAGTTTTCAGCTATTATTTCTTCAAATAAATTTTCTGCCCCCTTTCCTCTCTCTTCTTCTTCTGGGACTCCTATAATATGAATGTTACTGTGTTGGATAAAGTCACTGAGGTCCCCGTCTATTCTCGTTTTGCATAATTCTTTTTTCTCTCTTTTGTTCATCTTGATTACTTTTCATTTACTCTGTCTTCCAGGTCATTAATTCATGCCTCTGCTTCTTCAGCCTGCTGTTCATTCTACCAAGCATGTTTCCAACGTTGTTGATTGCACTCTTCATCTCTAATTGTTTCTTTCTTCTTTTTTTTTTTTTGGTTTATCTCTGTATTAAGGGTCTCACTAATTTCTTTCATTCTTTTCTCAAATCCAGTGAATATTCTGATGATCATTCCTTTTAATACTGTATCTGGCATGTTACTTATATCTGTTTTGCTTAGATCTATGGCCATGGCCTTCTCCTATTCTTTCATTTGGAATACATTTCTCAGTCTTTTCATTTTGTCTAAGTCTCTGTGCCTGTTTCTGTCTGTGTTAGGAAAGTCAGCTACATCTCCTATTCTTGAGGGTAATGGCCTTATGAAGAAAAGGTCCTGTAGTGCCCTGCTGTGTAGTGTCCCCTGTTCACCAGGGCCTGGTGATTCTGGGAGTATCTCCAGTGTGCTGTGTGTGCTCTGCTGTTTTATCCCATCCAGTTTATCCTTCAGGCCAGTCATATGCAGAAGCTCTCTTTGCCTATTGTGGGCAATATTTTGTCCCTGGCCTGAATGTGGCACTTTTTAACTAGGAGTGCTCTGATCTGTTTGTGAAATGAGTCTGTTGCCACCACCACCATTGGAACCAAGGCCTCACACAACTCCCGGGTTCAGCAAGGCAGTGTGGGCAGGGGTTTGGGCCAGTCTTCGGGGGACAGGAAAATGCCTTCTCTCCAAGAGCTGCACAATGCTCTTTGTGCTCTTTCCCACCCAAGCCTCCCACCCAAGACCTTTAAAACTCCAGACTTTAAAAGTTCTTTTTTCATTTAAATTTAATTTCATTAACATAAATGTGTTATTAGTTTCAAGGGTAAAATTTAGTGATTCATCAGTTGCATATAACACCCAGTGCTCATTACATCAAGTGCCCTCCTTAATGCCTTCACCCAATTATCCCATCCCCCTCACCAGACTCCCTTCCAGTAACCCTCAGTTTGTTCTGTATAGTAGAGTCTCTTATAGTTGCTTCCCTCTCTGTTTTCATCTTATTTTATTTTTCCTTCCCTTCCCCTCTGTTCATATGCTTTGTTACTTAAATTCCACATATGAGTGAAATCATATGGTATTTGTAATGTCCTCTAGTTCCATCCGCACTGTTGCAAATGGCAAGATTCCATTCTTTTTGATGGCTGAGTAATATTTGTGTGTGTGTGTGTGTGTGTGTGTGTGTGTGTGTGTGTGTATCTTCTTTATCCATTCATCTGTTGATGGAAATCAGGGCTCTTTCCATATTTTGGCTGTTGTGAACATTGCTGCTATAAACGATGGGGTGCATGTGCCCTTTCAAATCACTATTTTTGTATCCTTTGGATAAATACCTGGTAGTGCAATTGCTGGATCATAGGGTAGCTCTATTTTTAACTTTTTGAGGAACTGCCATACTGTTTTCCAGAGTGGCTGCTTCAGTTTGCATTCACACCAACAGTGTAGGAAGGTTCCTCTTTCTCCACATCCTCACCAACATCTGCCAGGTCCTGACTTGTTAATTTTAGCCATTCTGACTGGTGTGAGGTGATATCTCAATTGTGGTTATGATTTGTATTCCCTGATGCCAAGTGATGTGGACCATTTTTCCATGTCTCTGTTGGCCCATTTGTATGTCTTCTTTGGAGAAGTGTCTGCCCATTTTTTAGCTGGATTTTTTTTTTTTTGAGTGTTGAGATTGATAAATTCTTTATAGATTCTGGATTCTAGCCCTTTATCTGATATGTCATTTGCGAATATCTCCCATTCTGTCCATTGCCTTTTAGTTTTATTGATTATTTCCTTTGCTGTGCAAAAGCTTTTTATCCTGATGAAGTCCCAATGGTTTATTTTTGCTTTGTTTTCCTTGCCTCTGGAGATGTGCCTGGCAAGAAGTTGTTGTCACTGAGGTCAAAGAGGTTGCTGCCTGTGTTCTATTTTAGGATTTTGATGGTGTTCTGTCTCACATTTATGTCTTTCATACATTTTGAATTTATTTTTGTGTGCGGTATAAGAAAGTGGTCCAGTTTCATTCTTCTGCATATAGCTGTTCAATTTCCCCAACATCATTTGTTGAAGAGACTGTAATTTTTCCATTGGATATTTTTTCCTGCTTCATCAAAGATTAGTTGACCATGGAGGTGAGGGTCTATTTCTGGGTTCTCTATTTTGTTCCATAGATCTATGTGTTTGTTTTTGTGCCAGTGCTATATTGTCTTGATGACTACAGCTTTGTAATAGAGCTTGAAGTCTGGAATTGTGATGCCACCAGCTTTGGTTTTCTTTTTCAACATTCCTTTGGCTATTTGGGGCCTTTTCTGGTTCCATACAAATTGTAGAATTGTTTGTTCCAGCTTCGTGAAAAATGCTGGTGGTATTTTGATAGGTATTACATTGAATGTGTAGATTGCTTTGGGTAGCATAGACATTTTAACAATATTTGTTTTTTCAATCCATGAGCATGGACTCTTCTTCTATTTCTTTGTATCTTCCTCTGTCTCTTTTACAAGTGTTCTATAGTTCTCAGAGTACAGATCTTTTATCTCTTTTGTTAGGTTTATTCATATGTATTTTATGGTTTTTGGTGCAATTGTAAATGGGATCGAGTCTTTGATTTCTCTTTCTGCTGCTTCATTGTTAGTGTGTAGAAATGCAACAGACTTCTGTGAATTGATTTTATATCCTGTGACTTTGCTGAAATCCTGTATCAGTTCTAGCAATTTTTTGGTGGAGTCATTTGGGTTTTCTACATAAAGTGTCATGTCAACTGCAAAGAGTGACAGTTTCACTTCTTTGCTAATTTGGATGTCTTTTATTTCTTTTTGTTGTCTGATTGCTGAGGTTACTTCAAGTACTATGTTGAACAACAGTTCATCCCTGTCATGTTCCTGACCTTAGGGAGAAAGCTCTCAGTTTTTCCCCATTGAGAATATTAGCTGTGTGTCTTTCATATATGGCCTTTATGATGTTGAGGTATGTGTCTTCTATCCCTACATTGCAGAGGGTTTTTTATCAAGAAAGGATGCTGTATTTTGTCAGATGCTTTTTCTGCATCTATTGAGAGGATCATATGGTTCTTATCCTTTCTTTTATTAATGTGGTGCCTTACGTTGATTGCTTTGCAGGTGTTAAACCACCCCTGCAACCCAGGAATAAATCCCACTTGGTCATGGTGGATAATCCTTTTAATGTACTTAGCTTTGATGTTCCTCAGGGATATTGTTCTATAATTCTCCCTTTTGGTGGGGTCTTTGTCTGGTTTTGGGATCAAGGTAATGCTGGCCTCATAGAATGAGTTTGGAAGTTTTCCTTCCATTTTTATTTTTTGGAACAGTTTCAGAATATGATGTATTCTTCTTTAAATGTTTGGTAGAATTTTCCTGGGAAACCATCTGGCCCTGGAAAACTGTTTGTTGGGAGATATTTTTTAAAACATTTTATTTATTTCTTTGAGAGAGAACGTGAGTGGGGGAGAAACATAGGGAGAGGGATAAGCAGACTCTGTGCTCAGCATGGAACCTGACATGGGGCTCAGTCCCAGGACCCTGAGATTATGACCTGAGCCAAAAATCAAGAGTTGGACGATGTAACCAACTGAGCCACCCAGGCACCCCTGTTGGGAGATTTTTGATTACTGATTCAATTTCTTTGATGGTTATGGTTCTGTTCAGGTTTTCTATTTCTTCCTGTTTCAGTTTTGATAGTTTATATTTTTTTAGGAGTTTATCCATTTCTCCCAGATTGTCTAATTTGTTGGCATATAATTACTTTTATTTCTTCGGTTTTTGTTGTGGTCTCTCCTCTTTCATTCATAATTTTATTTATTTGCGTCCTTTCTTCTTTCTTTTTGATAAGTCTTGCTACTGGTTTATCAGTCTTGTTAATTCAAAGAACCAACTCTTTGTTTCATTGATCTGTTATACTGTTTTTTTTTATTTCTATAACATTGGTTTCTGCTCTAATCTTCATTTTTTCTCTTTTCTTTTTACACTGTATTTGATACAGTACTCTTTCTAGTTCCTTTAGGTGTGAGGTTAGCTTGTGTATTTGAGACTTTTCTTGCTTGTTGAGGAAGGCCTGTATTCCCTCTTAAGACCACCTTTGCTCTATCCCAAGGGTTTGAATTGTTGTGTTCTCATTTTCATTTGCTTTCATGTATTTTTAAAATTCTTTAATTTCCTGGTTGATGCATTCATTCTTTAGCAGGGTGTTCTTTAACCTCCACATGTTTGTGGTCCTTCCAAATTTTTTCTTGTGGTTGACTAAAAGTTTCATAGCACTGTGGTCTGACAATATGCATGGCATGATCTTTGTCTTTTTGGACCAGTTGAGTCCTGATTTGTGATCCAGTATGTGATTTATTCTGGAGAATGTTCCTTGTGCACTTGAGAACAATATGTATTTTGTTGCTTTAGGATGGAATGCTTTGTATATATCTGTGAAGTCCATCTGGTCCAGTGTGTCTTTCAAAGCCCTTGTTTCCTTGTTGATCTTCTTCATCTTCTTTTTTTTTTTTTAAAGATTTTATTTATTTATTCAACAGAGATAGAAACAGCCAGCGAGAGACGGAACACAAGCAGGGGGAGTGGGAGAGGAAGAAGCAGGCTCATAGCGGAGGAGCCTCATGTGGCGCTTGATCCCATAACGCCGGGATCACGCCCTGAGCCGAAGGCATACGCTTAACTGCTGTGCCACCCAGGCGCCCCCCTTGTTGATCTTCTGCTTAGATGATCTGTCCATTGCTGTGAGTGGGGTGTTGAAGTCCCCTACTATTATTGTATTATTATCAATGTTTTTATTTAATTTTATTATCAATTGATATATATAATTGGCTGCTCTCAAGTTAGGAGCATAAATATTTACAATTGCTAGATTTTCTTGTTAAAGAGGCCCTTTAAGTATGATATAGTGTCCCTCGTCATCCCTTACTACAGTCTTTGGTTTAAAATCTAATTTGTCTGGTATGAGGATTGCCACCCCAGATTTCTTTTAATGTTCATTAGCATGATAAATGGTTCTCCAGCTTCTCACTTTCAATATGGAGGTGTCTTTAGGTCTAAAATGAGTCTCTTGTAGACAGCATATGGATGGGTCTTGTTTTTTGTTTTTTGTTTTTTTCTTTTTTAAATCCAGTCTGATACCCTGTGTCTTTTGATTGGAGCATTTAGTCCATTTACATTCAGAGTAATTATTGAAAGATATGAATTTAGTGCCATTGTATTACCTGTAAACTCCCTGTTTCTGTTGATTTTCTGTTTCTTTCTGGTCTATGTTACTTTTGGACTCTCTCTTTCATTTACAGGATCCCCTTTAATATTTCCTGCTGGGCTGGTTTAGTGATCAGAAATTCTTTTAGGTTCTGTTTGTCCTGGAAGCTCTTTATCTCTCTTTTCATTCTGAATGACAGCCTTGCTGGATAAGTATTCTTGGATGCATATTTTTCTCATTTAGTATCCTGAATAGGTCATGCCAGCCCTTTCTGGTCTGCCAGGTCTCTGTGGATAGGTCTGCTGCTGGTCTAATATTCCTGCCCCTGTATGTTAAGTACCTCTTGTCTTGAGCTGCTTTCAGGATTTTTTTTTCACTACTGTATGTCAGGGTATTGGTCTATTTTTATTGATTTTGAGGTGGGTTCTTTCTGCCTTTTGGCATTGAATGCTTTCCCAGATTAGGGAAGTTCTCAGCTATGATTTGCTCAAATATACTTTCTATCCCTCTCGCTCTTTCTTCTTTCTCTGTGACCCCAATAATTCTAATATTGTTTCACTTTTTGGTATTGCTGATTTCTCAAAGCCTCCCATCATGGTCCATTAGTTGTTTTTCTCTCTTTTCCTCAGCTTCCTGCCTTTCCACCATCTTGTCTTCTATGTCACTGACTCTCTTCTGCCTCATTTACCTGGCTGTTAGAATATTCATTTTAGACTGTATCTCAATTAAAGTATTTTAAATTTCAGTGTGATTAGATTTTATTTCTGCACTAAGAGATTCTCTAGTGTCTTTCATGCTTTTTTCAAGCCCAGTTAGTAACTTTATAATCATTATCCTGAATTCCAGCTCTGACATTTTACTTATATCCATATTAATTAGATCTGTGGCAGAGAGTATTACCCCTAGTTCTTTCTTTTGTTGTGAATTCCTCCTTCTAGTCATTTTGCTCAAAGAAGAATGGATGAATGAGAGAGCAAAATCAAAAATATCAACCATGACAAAATACACAGTGGAGAAATCCGAAGAGTTCAGAAACCAAAAAGGAAAAGAAAAAGAAAGGGGGGTGGGTGGAAAAGAGAGAATGTAGTCTCCCAGGTGGACAAAACAGGGTGATCCACTTGGTCCTGGGTGTATTTTGGTCTGTTTGTTAGAAGACAGTAAATCCCAAAATTGTAAAGAAAGTAAAATAAATAAATAAATAAGCAAAAATAAAATTGAATGCAGTGAAAAGAAGTCACAAATGAAGAATATATCTATAAAATGTAAATGTAAAAATGAAACTTAAAAATAGACTTAAAAACAAAGTCAATAAAATAAGAAACTAGTTGAAAAGGAAAAAAAGAAAAAAAGAAAAGGAAAATTTTAAACAGAAAGATAAAAGAATCATGAGAAAAGACCTCAAATTCTGTATACTATTTTCCCTTAGTGCTGGAGTTTTGCCGTTCTGTGTGCTCCATAAACTTGGTATTTTCCTGACGTTCCAGCTCTGGGGGGTGGCTTGCTGTGCTGGTTCTCAGGTGTCTGCCTGGGGACTGTTGCACTGCCCCTTGCCAGAGGGCTGGGCTCAGTGTAAGCATCTCCGGGTTGCTTTATGTGGCTTTTGTTCTCCGAAGGTTTTTCTCCCCCCTTTAGAGGATGAAAATAAAAATGGGCCTGATCCAGCCTGATCCAGCCCCAGAGCTGAAAGATTGCTGCCCCCTCTCTTTAGTAAACCCTCAGGGAAAAACAGTCTTCACTTTTGTGTGTGCTAAACTCTGCAGACTCCTGCAATATGCACCCATGCTGATCCTCCTGGCAGAGGGAGGAGGGTCATCATGGGCCTGGAGCTTGCAGGGCTCCTGCGTGGAGAACCATTGCCTGATCATACCTGTGCCCTCACCATCTCCTCCTCTGGGAGGAAGGCGGATGGTCACCAACTTTCTGCCCTTTGTAGGGCCACCAGCACAGAGAATGGTCACCTGATTGTGCTGTGGTTTGCAATTTATGGCAAACCAAGCTGAGAAACCCCTCCCGGGCTCGCTGACTGTAGCCAGTTTCTCCAATCCAATGCTTGGAAACTCTGCCGGCTCAGGCACCCCAGTTCTTTCTGTGACCCTGGGGATCCTGAGGCCACACTGTCCCACCTAAGATTCTGCCCTGCTTCACCACCTGAGCACCTTTCAGGCAGGGATGTCTCTCACTGGAGCAGACTTCTTAAAGTTCCAATTTTGCACTCTGGGGCTGTATCACTTTCTGGTAGCCAGCTTACGGAGGCTCCCTCCCCCTGTATTTATCTTCTAAATAGCCCCTCAGATTCACTTCTCTGTATCTCCTACATTGTAAAAAGTGGTCACTTTTCTATTTGTAGAATTACAGCAATTCTTTTCTTACATCTCAGCTTGAATTTATAGGTCTTCAGAATGATTTGATTGTTAGCTAAATTCAAGGAACCATATAAAATGATGTCCCCTACTCTTCCGCCATCTTGCTTCCCTCTGGTTGTTTCATTCTTTTGCATGTTGCTGTCCAGTTTTCTCAACACCATTTGTTGAAGAGACTATCTTTTTTTTTCCATTGGGTATTCTTTCCTGCTTTGTTGAAGATTAGTTGACCATATAGTTGTGGGTTCATTGCTGGTTTTTCTATTCTGTTCCATTGATCTATGTGTCTGTTTTTGTGCTACAGCCTTGTAATATAACTTGAAGTCTATAATGTGATGCTTCCAGCTTTGCTTTTTCAAGATTTCTTTGGCTATTTGGGGTCTTTTGTGGTTCCATACAAATTTTAGGATTGTAAAACTCTAGGCTTTAAGCTGCCCTGGTTGCCAGAAGTCATGAAATTTGGCCCCTCTCACTTTCTAAGCCAATTGCTATGGGGATTTGTCTTCCCCTTGCATTCCCCTTTGTGCCCTTTGTGGTAGTCTGTCTCTTGCTCTTTTCTGTGAGTGCAGCTCCATCACTGCAACAGTGGCTATAATCCGTTTCTCTCTCAAATTGTCTCTGCACATTCTACCTTCTTTGATGTTGCCTATTCTCTACCTTTAGTTGTGGAATTTGTTCTGTCATCCTTCAGGTCAATTTATGGTGTATTTAGGATGATTTGATAGTTATCTAGCTGTATTCATGGGATGGGCAAGCCTAGGGTCTTCCAACTCTGCCACCATCTGCCAACACCCCTGAATCTGTTTTTAAGTGTGGCATTAAGTAGGCCAAAGACACATGTATAATACCATGATCTGATTTTTAAGGTGATCTAATTCTCCAGTATCAGCTTTAATTGTTATAAGCTTACATTTTGCTTTTCCTCTGTCTGACCTCTGATGTCCATTTCTCAGTTGTCTTTGAATGCCTAATGGAATCTGAGGGTGTGTTATATATTCATATATTTGCTTCCTTCAGTCTTAACAAGGTACACAGATTCAACTCCATTGTAAGATGAGTAGGTATTTTCCCTCACCCCCATTCCATAAATCTTGGCTGCATATCTGCTGATAGGTGTCAGAGTTGTCACATCATTACATTGTTTGTAGATGTCCCACAAGAATGCTGTGAGCTATAGCCCTCTTGACTTTTAGGATATTACAAACTTAGTGAATGAGAATAATATATCATCACCCTTCCTGTGTGAGTTCCTATGTGAATGTTTGTACCTGTAATGGACATGGGCATGGATGCATCTTTTGGGACTTCTCTTTATACTGAAGAACAGATTTTCATAGCATCAGGATAGTCTTATGCTCATTTTGTAGAGGTATAATTCAAGTATAGAGAGGGTAAAGCTATATGTTTGCTCATTTAGAAAAAAGTTTTCTTTCCACTTTGCCTATAAAACTGTGCTTTTTTTAAAAAAAATAAGAGGTATGTACATTTCAGTGCAATCTTATTCAAGAATTATGTTCTTGAATAAAATTATTAGTGTATGAATTGAGCAATTTGCATATAAGGATGTTGCTTAATTCAAAGCATTCAAAACTGAAGTCAGAATATTAAAGTACCAAATTCATGTATAATCTATTCAACTACTGGGACACCTGGGTGGCTCAGTCAGTTAAGCATCTGCCTTCAGCTCAGATTGTGATCCCAGAGTCCTGGGATTGGGTCCTGCAGTGGACCCCTTCTTCAGCAGGGAGCCTACTTCTCCCTTTGCCTGCCACTCCCCCTGCTTCTACTCTCTGTCTCTGACAAATAAATCAATAAAATCTTTTAAAAAATTTAAAAATCTGGGGCCCCTGGGTGGCTCGGTCATTAAGCATCTGCCTTCGGCTCAGGGTGTGATCCTGGAGTCCTGGGATCGAGCCCTGCATCGGGCTCCCTCCTCTGCTGGGAGCCTGCTTCTTCATCTCCTACTCCCCCTGTTTGTGTTCCCTCTCTCACTGGCTGTCTCTCTCTTTGTCAAATAAATAAACAAAATCTTTAAAAAAAATTTAAAAATCTATTCAACTACTGTTTCTTTCAAATGGATAAAATAGAATTTTTAAAATTTCCATCCACATTATTTTGTGCACTCAAGAAAATCTTACCAAATCTTATAAATACACATCTACTTTTTTAGCCCATTACATTTTTTGTGCAACCTACATTCCAATAAATGCACCCCTAGGTGCTAAAAATAAAAACTGGTATTCTTTCCTAGTCATCCAACAGAAATCATTATTAACATTAGAAATTCAATGGATAGCTATTGGTAAGGCAGTACATGATTTAAAATATGGAAAACAATGAAACCAACTTTAGTATTGTTAGTAACTGAGATGAATATTATGTGTCTTGGGAACTATGTTTGTATTACATGTCACATCCCATTACAAAATATGTCACTAGAATGGAAAGGTTCATAGAAAAGAGTATGTCCACACCCCTGGCCAATGGCCCATTTATTTCAAGCAACATTCAATATAAAACAGAGATATTTCCACTGTCTTTGGAATTCACTAATAAAATTTGGCTTGCATTGCCATATACCTCCTGCCAAAGGATTCACATCTAGTACACGTTTTCCTTTGCACTGATCTTAGAACTATATTCTTTGTGATCCCTTTCTACATTCCCTTGAATTCCCTCCCCACATTCCTGCTAGACTCTTGAACTAGACCATGGATTTGCTTCTATTGAAATTTTCAAAATGGGTGAAAAGTATTTAAGGCAAGCCAGGAATTCTCTAAGAGCTTGCTGCGATTTAATTATTCCAGATGATAAAGCATTACCTTCCAATACATGTCAGGATTGGGTAGCATAATCTGGTGATATCTAAGGAATGTAGCTCAGTAGTCACTTTAGTCTTAGGGTTTTCAGAGGATTGATTTAGATGGGTAATGGTTCTGATGCTGAATCAGAATCCAATTTTAGTGACACTTTTCTGGGAATAAACGGAGAAAGATATGACGTAAATGTTCAATTGAACAAATTTCCAATATAAGAGGAAGCATCTAAATAATTCCTGGGAACTAAAACTTCTTCTTGAACCCACTGATTTTACATAAAAATGTTGTTACCTAATTTGCCACAACTGGAATATGAGAAACTAGATCTCAAAGAGGAAAATACTCCTTGGTATTCAGATGGATACAAGTAGAAAAACACTAGAATGCCATCTGAGAGGCTTGATTTGAAAGAATAGCCAAAGCATGGATATAGCTACTACAGGACAGGAGTTGTACTTGCTGACACAAACTACAGAGCCTTTCTTGAATGGAGATTACTTTAAAGAGTGGCAGCATTTTGGAAAAATAAAAGTATAGACTAAATCTTAATTTAGAGCTATCAGTTCATTGCATCATTCTCAGCAAAACATTGAATATTTGCTTGTCAAATATGTCTAAAGACTCTTTTGGTAGAGGTATAAAAAAATACAAAGGTATGTGGTAGTTCTAAGTAATTCTTATTGGGGAAAAATAGAAAACAAACAAGCCTTTTTTGATATTGCTTTTGTGTAATGAGTATTTTATTATAGCATGTTGAGGCTGTATGAATAGATTTTTTCTAGGTGGAATAGTTCTGTAGCTCCATTCATTAATGTTCCAGGAGAAAAATGGACAGGAGAACTAAGAAAGCAATATTTCTACATACCCCTTTGCCCCAGGATGACATTATTATTTCCACTGTCTGTGAGCCCTCAAGGTTTTGCCCTCCGATTGATCATAGCATGATTTATTGCTCTTGATGTCCACTAACGTATTGTCCTAGTTTTCTGGTCCAACAAATAACAATGGTTCATTGTGTCATTTCTCATATAATAGAAATCTTGGGAAGGCACAGTCCTACTTATATGTTAAAGGCCAATTCAGATGCTTATCATGAACCTGAAAGTCAAGAATGCAAATCCAACACCCAAAGTCCTTTATTTTATTCCTGGAGGTTTTCCAGACTGACCCCTGACAGCTTGGACAGTTCCCAAAACACAGCAGGAAAATAACAGCTTCTGTCCTAAGTGTTTGTCTGTTTTTTGTCAATAAAGATCATATCATGGAGATTCTGCTGGATAGAGAATCACTCCTTACCAATCTGTTCATTTGATATTAGAATCTTCTCCCGATAGCACTTAGTGTGATTTCTTTGGACATTTACTCTACTTTTATTTTTCTTGTTTGTGCTTTCAGAACTTTCAGTTTAACCACTTAACATTCAGGGCATTAAACTATTCTCTAGATCTCTTAGAAAACTATGAAGAACAACTTTCATGCAGTGTTTCATATCTCAAAGGAGGTAGATCATATCTTACATATCATAATTTGATTACTCATTAGTATAGAATTGTTTAAGGGTTCACTGTAGGTCCATTAAATATATTTGTGGATATCTCAGGCAACTAAGGACGGAGCCTATCTATATCTGTTGCTGTGTAGAGTTGCTCTATTTAATACAGTAGCCACTAGTTATATGAGGCTTGTTAAATATAACTTAAAATTAAAAATTTAGTTCATTGGTCACACTAGCCACCTTTCAAGCTCTTAGTAGCTTCATATATCTAGTGACTACTGTATTAGTGTAGTTATAGAACATTTTCATCATCATGGAAAATGTGTTGGACAGTGCTATTCCAAAGCATATAAGATTATCACATTTTTTACTTTTTTATAAAATGAAACAAAACCCACATTATAACATTGTGTTTTTAAGATCTCTAAGGTAAGAGATGTGGATCCCATTGCAAAAATTCTAGGCTTCTAGGCAACCGATAAGAAATCCTTACACAATCATGTGGATTTTACTCTGCATTATTTATCTTATTTTACACTTCAGGAAACACCAAGAGGTCACAGGACTTGTCCCATCATCCTCACAGGGTTAGTGAGTGGCTCAGGTAGAATGAAAGCTGACAGCCTAGACCACTTAATCTGTGGAGAATCTAGGTGCCAGACACAATGGGGATAGGCATCACAAGTGAAGACAATCTCAAATGGGCCTCTGGAAAACCCTTCAATACACTGCGCAAGTGTTCTTTGTTACAGACTAAAATAAAGAGTGCTTATTTCATTTTCTTTTCAAATTGTCCTTGGAACCGAGAGCTTATTCACTTCATTACATTCAGTAGACTTTAGTGATATAGAATTCATCAACAAGTTATTTAATACAGAAACACGGAAATATAGGAGATGGTTTTACATTTTTAAACTTGAATGAGGATACTCAGGCACTAGGAAAAACTAATTAGCTCAACCCTTGGTAACAGAATAACTGACTTGATTAGAAATTGAGGCATGACATACAGGAACTGGCTTGTACTGGCTCACAAGAGCCCATTGTTAAAATTTCAGGAATTCTCCAAACTGGTTGTTAAATACAGCTATTATTAAAAGTTAAATTATGTAAACTTATAATTAAATAAATTATATTAAAAACAAAGGTAAAAAATACTCAAGAATCATGTTTTCTAATTGTTTTACTACATTTTACTATTAGTTATGCTCTTGAGGTTGTTTATGCTTACTATGTCTGTACAGCAATCATACTATATAAAGGTGTGCTGTTGCACATTTCCTCCCAGTTACCTGTAACTGAAATGGTCTGTCTACTTACTATTTCAATTCCCACTACATTTGATGCTTTTTTTCCCAAGGAGTCATGCTATACAGCAATGAGGAAGAATTAGAGATGCTTTCTGAAGTCTTACATCTGCAATTTCTTTCTGTAAATTGTTAGAGAGCAAAGTGAACATTTGAATTGAATCTCCAAACATATAGATGATTCTAGGAGTCAGAGAAAGGGTTAAAGGATGGTATTCCAGGTTGAGGAAATAGCATGGTCATAAAAGTAGAAGAGGAGAATCATAGAATATGTGTAATGTTCAAAAAGATTTCTTTAACTCAGGCGTTACCTACATCTTCCCAGCCCTTTTGATAAAATGGATTCAACACCCTAGTCCACATCATATAGAAGACCAACAACCTATTCCAATAAGTCTCTGAATTTCTGGGAGATTTACAGTATCATGGAGATTCAGAATTTGAGCTCCCATTTCTTTTAAATTAGCTGAGTTTAGGGATTTCTCTCTCCACCTTGTGCAGGTTACTCCCTATCCACATTATGTCATCCAGATACGGTGCTTAGCCTCTTCTCATCAATTCTACCAAAAAAACCCCACACAAACAAACAAACAAACAAACAAACAAACACATCAAACCTTTGTGTATGTTCATATGTGTGTATGTATATGTTAGGTCCTTGCTATGTGTGAAGTGTGACCCACAGACCAGCAGAATCAGCCTTGACTGGGAGTTTATTAAAAATGCAGAACCCCAGGCTTCTCCTCAAGTCTACAGAATTAGAATTTGATTTATATGTACATTGAAGTTTGAGAACCCCTAAAGGTAAAATGGTGGTAAGAAGTGGTATGTGGTATGCGTGTATATATATCTATCTTGAAAGGGCTGGGAAGATCTAGATGACACCTGGGTTACAGAAATCTTTTTGAACATCACACATGTTCTGTGTTTCTCTTTCTCTACTTTTAAAACCATGCTGTTTTCGCAGTCTGGAATATCATCCTCTAACCCTTTCTCTGACTCCTGGAATCATCCATATTCTTGAATTTCAATTCAGATATTCATTTTGCTCTCTAAGAACTTAAAGAAAGAAAAAGCTGGTATAGGATTCCAGAATGCATTTCTAATTTTTCCTCATCCCTGTATAGCATGACTCCTTGACAGAAAAGTAACAGATAGTGGGAGTTGAAATAGCAAATAGACCATTTCAGTTATAGGTAGTTTTATGTATCCTAATTTAAAAATAAATTTGCTTAGGTGATTTAAATGCATAAGCCCTGAGTATTGATAGTCTTTGAGAAAAGTGCGATTAGTGATTATTGGTATTAATATCTCCATTTCATTTTTAAGTAGATGGTCATACCATTAGCCTAAAACATCCTTATATAGAGAGACAACTTCCCTTTAGTCCCTTTCTCTGAAGTTACTTCTCTGAAGTTACTCTGAAGTAAATTATTCATAGATATAATAAGTAGCCAGGGAGAACATTTGGGTGAATGGTTTTGACCTTGTTTGGGTACAAGGTAACAAGTAAGACTAGGTTCCAGACAGAATTGTTCTAGCTCTGTATAGAGGGCAGTCATATGTCAGGGAATAGGGAAGGGGTGGGAGTAGAAGCAACACTGGCTGCATAGTGAAAAAGCTCAGAATCTAGTACTAGTTCCTGCACTCATGTTTTTGGATACTTTGCTTTTCTTCCATTGGGTTGTATCCCCTTTCTCAGTCTCTTTTGTGATCAATATAGGAGTACAGAATTTCCCAGTTTGCTAAGAGCCCTTAGGATTATTTACTTTGGGACCTGATGGGACACCTAGAACTGCTACAGCTTTTCCAAGCTCACACATATTGAATCCAACTAATATTTGTAACTTAGAGAACAAAGATTTTGAGTACCTATAACACTTTATTCTTGTCTGTGCTGTTTTATCAGCACTGCTATTCCGGTTACATTTATTGGAATAGAGTGGATGCATTAGTTGCCTGGATTTGAAACAAATGCTAAATAAAGATTTTTTTTTTCTTTTCTCGGTGGTGCTGTAACCTGGAATAACCTATTTTCTGTCTTAGTAACAATATCATAGGAAAACTAAGAATAGTTATCAGAGATCAGGGATAATTCTTACTTTCCAGAGTGAACTAAAGTCCCTCTGAGTCTTGCCTACCAAAAGTCAAATCCAGGTAAATTATTGTAGAAAATATAGTGGAGTTTGTTTTTTACTTCCTTCCGCCTTCTCATAGGGATATACCTAGTGATGAACCTTTATCAAAGATGTGGTTTCCTCATGTACCTTTTGCTTTTCTAGTTATTTCTCAAGGGTCTGACATCGTAAAGTTATTGCCTTGGATCAAACCTCCCTTTTTCCTCCCATTTCTCTCTGAATATTTGTTCTAATACTGGTCCAGTTAGAAAGACTTGATAACAGAATTCACAATAAAATGTTGATGAGTTTGATCCTGTTGAGAAAGTTTACATTTCAGGGTTCTTTCATTTTGCTAAAATAAATGAATACTTACATTAGAATAGTCAAGAGACTGGTTAGCAGTCCTGAAATTCAAACCAAACCTCCATTCCTCCTACATCTAAGGGTGGCCCTTGTCCCAAATGGCAATTAAGGACAACCAGTGTTCAGTAGGACAGAGGATCCAGAAGGGATGAATCAGAGCCCTAAGGAGACTGCTGCTCAGTTTAAGCAGCAGTATTTTCCCAGTATATTTAGTATGTAGTAGGCTGTTTGTACCCACCTAGATCCCCTTTACCATGCTTTTATACCCATCCCTCATCTATGAGTGTCAGCTCCTGCAGACTCACAGTAGCCTCCCTCTCTAGATAATTTCTTACAACCTAATGGGAGGTACTTCATCTTGGCTGCTGTGCCTCTGAGGGAAGGTGAGTTGAAGAGAGCAGTGCAGAGACCTGTTGCCTCAAGGTAGGAACAAATCTGTGATACATTCATGCTTCAGAATTCCTATATGTAGCAGGCAAAGCTGATCTCTAGCTGAGACCTCATCCTTGTTTAGTTTTATCATGGCATATCCTGTTTTCTATGCTCCTCTTCTCCTGAAAGTAATCTCTGAATAAATTATTCATACAAGAATTTCCATCTCAGGCTCTGTTCCTAGGGCATTTGGTACTAGGAATAGTACTAAGAAGTGATCTCTGCAGATGGAATTCTGGAAGTGGGTTAGTCACTGGCCAGGTGGTAGTGAAAACCCCATCCTGGGTAGGTGGAGCCTTGATAGTTCCTGGCATGCTGCAGAAGTGCACTTGCTAAGATGTTCACCTATGGTGAATTGGCATAGGCTACAGATGGAAGGAGGTATACTAACTGATTCAGTGTTTCTGGCATTTGAAAACTACAAGGAAAAGAGTAACTCTGTGGACAGTGGAATGGTTTGCTTTTGCTAAATGGCGTTTATATGTTGAAGAGAGATAATGATAATCTCCAATCTATTAATCAGTAGTTTAAGACAAAATATGAGTCAGAAATCCTCTAAATTCTGTAGATTGAGGATAGACAAAGCCAATAGCCTGGAACAGGATTTAATTGCAGTTGGCAGGAAAATTTAGAGAAGATTGAATTCTCAGCCTAAGAAGGTCTCCTAATCCAAAGTCAGAGGTCTGATAGGAAAAGAGTGGGAGCCTGAGATGGGAATACATAAGTAGATGCACTTGAGTACCTTGAAATCCTAGATTTCCCTGAACTGAGTGTTCAGAATTGAACATTATCCTTTACTGGAAGATAAAGTTCCTTCTCTCTCCTGCTTAAAGATCATGGTAGAGGTCTCAAAGGAGAAAGGCATCTTTGGGAAAATCTTCCTCAGGAGCTGTTTCTATTTCTCTTTCTTCCTACCAGGCCCAAAACTTGGGTCAAATTTCAGCAAAATTAGACTGGGGAAGTATTAGCTTACTAAGGAAGAGGCACTGAATACCAAAAAAGCTGCTGGACTTAGTTAACATGTACTGCCAGTATCAAAGAGATGATGACTAGGAGGATCTTGAAGCTACTGCGAAGGAATATAAAGCTGGATTAGGGATAGTGTATTGATATGGGCCACTTTTCTGTGACACAGGATTTAACACCCTGGCAGAGGTCCAAAGAGGCAGTTTTAATGCTCTACTGGGGTGGCTCTTAGAAGATGGGAAAAAGCAATGCCATACATCAGATGCTAGCAGACTTTTTCTGTAATGGCTAGGATAGCAAATATTTTGAACTTGAGAGTAATATAACCAATATATAAACAAATGGGTGTGGTCAATAAATTGGGTGTTCCAATAAAACTTTACTTACAAAAAAAGGAAGGGGCTGGATCTGGCTCAAGGGCCATAGTTTGCCAATTGCTGCTCTACACTTAATGAGATAGAGGTGCCAACATTTCTGCGGCAGACTGTGAAGGAAAGTATTAAAAGGCTCAGAAAGTGGGCATGTTAGAATGGGGCTATTACTTCAGACTGGAAAAGCTACCATCTGACTAAATTTCTTGGGAGGTCCTGGAGGAGAATTTACTTATTACAACAATAAAGAGTATGCCAGTAAGGGAGAACCAGTATTTTAAGAATCATTGAGGTGGCTGTTCTCTACACTAGGGCTGAGTGGGAGATGCTATTACAGACCTGGGGATGATAGGATCTGGGAGTAGCCAGGTGGTAGCACTTAATTGTCAGAGCAAGATGGGCATAGTTACTATTATAGGCATAAGCTTGGAATGGCAGCCAGGAAGGCATTATCCACAGGGATCTATGGAGATTGCTAATGCAGAATCACATTCCTATGGATAAGATAGATGGGCAACCAACAAGGGTATATATTGCTTAATATACATAGCAGTCAAAATAGATCATAAATATGTGATCAGAAAGCTCAGGGCAGCTGCCAGAAAGTCACAATTCCTTGTCCAGTTTACATACTGAGGAAATTCTTAGACAAAACCCATCAACTGAAGGAGCAGCCAGAAATCCATATAAAAAGACTTAACACAGTGAGTACATAGAGTAGTGAGATGCTCAGTCCTTCCCTCAAAGATACCTACTGTCACTTACTTAGGTATCAGTATGCTTTGGAGAGGGATATACCCTACATTTCATGAACTGATGGATCTGGGTCTTTGTTGATCCTGATACCTAAGGACCCAAATTGTCCCCTGTTATAGTAGCAGCATACAGGATTAGGTTTAAAAAAAAATGAAGTCTTGATCTTTGTCTATTTCACTGTGTTCACTGGGGTTAGAGACTCACCTAGTGGTCATTTCCTCTGTTTTTGAATGCATAATCAGAATATACTCTGTAGTCAGCAGAACTTTCACGTTAGTTCCTTGACCTTTAGAGTGAAAGCTATTGTAGTCAGAAAAGCCAGGTAGAAGTTTTTAAAACTGCCTCCACCCTCTCAGAGTAAATAAAAACAATATCATTTTTAAGAGGTTGGTAGATTAAAAATTTAAGCAATGCAGGGGTGGTAATCTTTATTATATCCACAATTAATTCACCAGTCTAGTTCTTACAAAAACTGGTTGGCTCATGGGAGGGTGACAGTGGACTAATGCAAACTTAACTAATTGCAGCTGCTGTGCCAAATCTGGTATCTTCATGAGAGCAGAATAACACAGCCTCTTTATCTGGTATAAAACTGTTGAGCTGGCAAATACATGCTTTTAATATCCATTAAGAAATGAGAATCAGAGGCAGTTCCTATTCATGTGGGATGGGCAGCAATATACATTTGCAATCTTATCCCAGGGCTATGCTGATTTTCCTCTCATTGTCACAATGTAAAACTAAAGAGAGCTGGATCATTTGGACATTCTGCAGAACACTGCATTGGTCCACTTTATTGATGACATCTTATTAATTAGATCTGATGATCAAGAAGTGGTAAATGTATGCCTTGGTAAGATGCATGTGCTCCTGAGAGAAAGTGGTGAATTCTAAAAAGGTTCAGGGGCCTGTCACATTAGTGTCGTTTTTACAGGTTCCAGTGTTGTGAGGCATGTTGCAACATTTTCATTGAATGTAAAAGACGAATTGTTGCACCGTATACTCCTAAGACTAAGAAAGAAGCACATTCCTTGGTAGGCCTGTTTGGGTTTTGGAGGCAGCGTATTCTGTACTTGGGAGTATTGCTGTGATCCATTTTTTGAGAAGGTGAAAAGCTCTTTTGAGTGGATCTCAGAGCAAGAAAGGACTCCGTTGCAAGTCCAGGCTGTGCAACAGGAAGTCCTACTCTTGAGTGATATAGTTGGGCAGGCAGACCTGGTGCCAGAGGTATCTCTACTAGAGGAAAGCACTATCTGGTGCATCTAGATAGCCCCAGTAAGGGAATTTCAACAAAGGGTTCTGGAGCAAGGTCATGCCATCAGTAATAGAGTTATTTCCCATTTGAAAAACAGATCCTGGAATGCTGTAGAAGTTGAGCATCTAATCATGTGATATCAAGTGACCATTCAGATATAACTTCTCATTATGAGCTGGATACTGTCAGCCCACCGAGTAGTAAGTTTGGGCCCAGCAACAATCCATTGTAAAATGGAAGTGGTAGATCCAGGCTGGGGCTTGAGCAATTCTAGGGAGCAAAATGCCTCTCCCACAGCTGACATGTACAGCCTCTGGGGCTTTCTTACAAATGGCTTATGAGAAGCAAAAGCCTGAGCTTGGTTTATAGATCATTCAACTTGGTATGTGGCTATAAACTAAAAATGGACTATTGCTCTAATACAGTCACATGCAAGAATGCATGACAATGGTGAGAGGAAATCCTTCAAATGGGCAGTTATTCAGTGATTTAATGATTTGGCTTAGTCACTTTGTTGGAGTGGAAGGTGGCCTGAGGTAAGATATCCCCAGACTCATGAATGATGGTGAATGGTTTAGCTGGTTGGACACGTGTAAACTCAGGGCAGTGGTGAATGATTTAGTTGATTGGTCAGAAGCTTGATAGAAGCAAGACTGGAAGATCAGTGATAATGATGTCTGGGGAAGAGGCATATGGTCGGAACTTTAGAAAAGGGCACAAAGTGTAAGTAACTTTGTGTTTCACCTTAATGCAGAAGAGGTACTAAATATCTGAGTGGATAAGATAGATGTCAGTCTTTCTCTCTCCTCAGTCACTTCAGGGCTTGTGCAATGGGCTTCTGAATGAAGTGTCCACAGTTGGAGGCCATAGAGAGGGAGGCTTTGAATGGACCTGACAACATGAGTTCTCTCTCACTTGCTGAGAGATCAAACTGATCAAACTACTGCTGTTACTGAAATCCAATCTATCAGCCACTGAGACCAATGCTGAGTCCCTACTAAGGTGCCATTTCTCAAGAAGATCAAGCAGCTATTTGGGGGAAAGTTTTTACTTTGACCTCCCTTTTACCCTAAAAGTACCAATGATTCATTCTGACAGGATTGTCTTTTACTCCAGTGTGTATTCACCTTTCCTGCCTTGGCTAGCATCATTACCCAAATGTTCACAAAGTATCTGATCTATTGACATAGGATCTCATATAATATTGCCTTGAACAAAAGAACCAAGTTTATGGCAGGGCAGGTGTGATGGTAATTACATGACCATGGAATCCACTAGCCCTACCACCTACCACACTATTCCCAAACTGGATGGGCTAGTAGAGCAGTGGAATTGCCTCTTCTCAGTTGAGGTATCAACTTGAGGGTGACATCCTGTGTGGATGGGGTACCATCCTTCAGAATGTGATGTGCACTTTAAACCAATGGCTATCATATGCTGTTTTATGTGTCTGAGAACCAAGGGGTGGAAGTAGAAGTGGCTGTACTCACCATTACTTCTATTGACCCATTTGGGGAATTTGTGCTTCTCATTCCTGCAACTATAAGCTCTGTGGATCTGGAGGTTCTGGTTTTCAGATGGAGAATTCTTCCTCCAGAAGACATAGTAAAAATCCCTATAAATGTTTGGTGTGTGGTCATTTTGGAGCTTTTCATGCAGTAGATCAGCAGGCTAAGATTATAGTTATGTAATGGTAGGATAATTGACCCCAGTTACCATGAGGAGGTAGGGCTGATGCTACATAATGGGGGCATGGAGAATGCTTTTGTCACTAAGTTGATCCATTTTGGCATCTTTTGATTTTACCATGTTCAGTTTTAAGTGTAAATGTAACCATAGCAACCCTAGCCTGACAAGGAGATGGTCACTAGGATTTAGATTCTCAAGGATGAGGCCCCACCAAGAAAACCACCTAGTTTGGCACAGATGTTGGCTATAGAGGAAATCTGCAATGGATGGTGGAAGAAGGAGATAAGGAATATCAGTTACAACCTTGGAATCAGCTGTCGCAGTTGATTGTAGTTTGATCTATTAACCTACATTTTATAGTCTTCCCTGAATTTGTAAGTGATCTAAATCTCAGAGAAGCTATGCCCAGAAGGAGTAAACCTAATGTGAGAATCAAATGGGTTTGAGCAGTGTGAGGGATAGACTGTAGTGGATATTGGTGTCCTGTGTAGAACCTCTCTAAAGTAAGGTGTACTTAACCTCCTAGCTGTTGTGAATAATTGGCTGCCTAATGGCCCACAGTTGCCTCCTTCTCTGGAGGTTTGCCTTTGGCCAAATGGCAGCCCTCCTTTGTGGGAGATGATTCTCCTCTCCAGAAGACTGTCCCAGGGTACAAAAATATGGCTTCCTTGCCTTAAGATGGGACTAATTCTATGATGCAATTCTTGATTCAGAGCTCCCTGTGGGATCAGGCTGAAGTTAGTCACCAGCTGAAACTATATATATATATATATAAATATATATATTTTTCCCCCCTTAACTTCCTCTCCTCTTCCCCACAACTTTTTCAGTGAGAGCTATTACACTGATACAATGATTTATAAATAGCTGAAATGAAAGGAGAAATAAGATCATCTGCCCTACCTTGCATGTCTTATTTTTCTTCTCCTGATATTATTTTCTCAGTAAATTGTTGCACAAGAATCTTCATCACAGGCTCTCTTTCTAGGGAAACTGTCCTAAGATAAGGTATAAAGCAAATTTCCAAGAATCTTGGTTGTTACTAAATTTGAACATAATCAGTTTTAACCAAAGAATTTCTCAATAAGGAAAGGTTTGATCCAAGAGCTATTCCAAGCATATGTATACACACACATACAGATATATGTACACAGGTGTGTGTGTGTGCATAAATCATAGATATTGTATATGTTTCATTAGGTAAATAAGCCAAACTCTACTCCCCAAAATGGTTTGGGACCCTTTAACTTTTAGCAGCCAGGATAAGTGAAGGTTGAAATTCTAAGTGTTGGGCATGCCCGTTTCGTGACTTGCGAGCACATGTATCTTCTTCTTGGAAAGGAATGTAGGCTGTATGCCTGCCTGGGAGTGCCTAGGATGAATGTATGACTCAATCTCATGTCTTGGAAAAGAACCAGTAGGCTCATAGCCTGCTGACTAGAGCACAGGTGAAGCAGTTTTGATTTACAAATGTACTTTGGGAAGATTTTATATTAGGCAATAGTTAGGACCTTCAAACTAGGCCCGGGTCTAATTCTTTGAACTTGGATATAAATGGACTTTTACAGTCATAGATATTACATTAATAATTTTTAAATAGCTGAAATGAAAAGCGGGAAAGATAAGATCATCCATCTGCCCTGTAGACAGAGAAGTGTGTACACTTTTAAAGTTATGATGATAAGAGAAGATACCCAGTGACTTGCAAAAATCAACATCTCAGCAGGAATAAACAAGATAGATCAGAAGATCCGAATCTGACAACTGTCCAAAAAAAAAACCCCAAAACCACTTTATTTGCATGGTAGAAGCCTTACTGAAGCCGCATGTGTAGTTATTGAAATATTTGATAAAGTCAAAGTAGTTCTGGCCCAACATTTTAGTTCATTTGGTTTAATTTCATTAACTAGATAATTTTGAAGTTGGCCTTGTCAGCAATCTTTCATATGCCAAGAATACCAAAAGAAAACTTAGACAATTGATTTTATCTAAGAATAAATAAAAGTTGCTCCGTCCCTCTTCTATGAAGGCAGAGATACTTCAAATCCCTTGGGGGGATTTACCCATCAATTTGCTTAGGATGAGACTAAATGAAAAGAATGTCAAGGAAGGGCTGATATGGAACATAAAAAAGAGGACTCCACAGGAGTGGAGAAAGGAGCCGAGAGAGCAATGTCTGAACATTTGCTCTAGACAGGTGAAAATCTGCAGCACAAATACAGAGTTGTGGGTTGCAGTCTTTACAAATTCTATTCGCTAAGGGCCTTATGGAATTTCTTCCAGGTCTTTGAAATTCCGTCTCTAATAGCATTTCCTCCCAAGTTCAGCTGTATGTGCTTGCTCTGTTATTCCTTCCTGCTAGACTATTTCTCACAAATGTGACCAAGAAAATATCACTCAAGAAGATTGCTGTGGCAGGCTCTCCATTTATATTGCCAGGAATACTCAGTACAGACCCTGTCCTTGGAGCCATCCAGCATGGATTGGAGATTTGGAACCTGAACAAGAGCTGATCTCGGCAAGTGATAAGAAGACGTCAAAAGGTTTGGTGCTCAGATGTGTGGAAGCACCTGAGAGGGATACTTCGCTAAACCCCGAATACTCTTGAGTCAGCAAATCTGGACTGGAAATCTTAGAATAAGATGATTTCCTATGAAATTTCTGGTACTTTATCTTTCCCATCAGATCATGAATGTCATGAGAACAGCTTTTCTTATTATATTTAAGTTTGTCCAATGCCAGTTTAGGTCGTGGCCCAAAGCCAAAAACTCAGAATGGGGACATATTAAAAGAAAATAAAAGTAATTGACCATTTTAGAAGAGCCTAGAAAGTTCTGTGTAGATTCTAATCTAGAAGATCCTGGAGGGGGAAGGAGGGATGGTTCTTATTTTTGTAAGCTTGTTCTCTCATCCAGGGGGTGGTTCTGATGGGCATCTGGGCTGAAGGTCTCTACCTGAGTCATCTCTCTGCTGAGAAACAACTCTTTCAAGTGAACAATGTTGGACAATGTTATTCTAATCAAAGAATCTCAACTGGTATATCAGATAGGTTAGACTTGCAAATCTTAAGTCATGTATACATAAATAGCCAAAAAAAATTCCAGCTGAAGATTTAAGTTGTCTTCTGGAATGTGAGGAACCGCTGGGCTTAGACTATGGAGCATACAGGAATAAAAAGACAGGGCAAGAATGTGAAGGTGGAATGTTGTACTGCAAAGTGTACATATAGATGGGGCTGTGAATGGGAAGGTTGTGGTGGTGAGAAGGGGACCAAGTGTGGAAAGAAGTACATCCTTGCTCTCAGCCTCCCAATTTCGTAATAAAAATATCAGAATCCAGTCTCTTGGATATTGGCATCCATTGACATCTTCCTTTATGGATATAACTTTTTAAAAGTCTCTGAAATAGGTAGGAAAGAGGTCTGTATATATGAGGGTAGCAAGCACCTTTTAATTGATTAATTAACCCCTCATTTCATCTACCAGAAATTCCAGGTAAAATAACTACAAGGGCAAATTTTTATTTTTTATTGCAAATGAGTTGTACCTTTCATTATAGAATACTGTACAATTCTAGGGCCTTACTGCTTATTGATTTAGTCTTCCATCATTCATCTACTGAGTGCTTGGTCTCAGAAACTGCAATAAGCTTGTGTGTTACAAATATGAATAAGACAGATTGTTGTGAGCAGGGCTGGCCTCATGGGTGTGCAACCTTTATAGTGGCACAGGGCCCCCTTCTCAGAAGACCAAATGCTTGGCTTAATACTCAGGTGTCACTGTATTGAAATTTTTAAAGATTTTTGAACAAGGGGCCCTGCATTTTCATTTGCACTGGGTCTTCAAATTATGTAGATGGTCTTGCTTCTGAGGCTTGTTTGAGGAAAAACCCCCACATTTAAATAAATAACTATAACACAACAATATCTCATACAATGTGATAATGTTAAAACAACAACGACAACAAGCATATATCCAGTGCTCTGTTGTGAATCCCAGAAGCAGGTATATTTATATGTGCTTGTGTGAGGTCATGTTTTAATTTAGGATGTGATATTTTGGTGAGAATTTTAATATACATTTATACCTTATAATTGTTTCCATTTTGCCAGGACAATGCAAAGTTTTTATTACTCTGTACAGTTAGCCTAGCAAAGCCTGTAGTACAAAGAGCCAGAGAGTATGATTTGTTAAATAACTTACTTATAACTTGTCACAGACTATTGTTACTTCCCACTGCATATCATAATGGAGCAGAGGGAAGGGAGCAGAGAATATGATGGAAAGGATCATGTGTGTGTGTTTGTGTGTGAATGTGCACGCAAGCATTTCAGCTGAAGACAGGCACGTAGACATTTGGTTATTAATTGTTTTGCTTTAAGTTGGTGATAAATACATTTTAGTAATCTCACATGGCTGGATTTTCAGAGGAAACTGCTAAGACTAAGTGAACATAGAGATTTAGTGCAGACAAAGATCTGTATTTAGAGACAGAAACTTAGGCTATACAAGGATGAAGATAAAAAGAAATTTAAAATAATGATGTTACCATATGGTTATATATAGTAATTCCATGTTTTGTATTCTAATTCGTTTCTTTGGCAAATTAACAAAAATAACCATTTGTCTTTTCATCAAGCAATTTAAATGTCAGAGTTGAGAATTGGAATACCAAAAATTTCCACTTTCTTCTAAGATGTTTTTTGAAGATGTAGGCATATAGATTATCTTTAAAGAATTTATTACTACATGACGTGAGCAGTTCTTAATTTTTTTTATCATAGGAGTTTCCCTTTCACCCAACATTGTCCCTCTTTAAAAACTGAGCTCTCCTACTCTTCATCCCTTCACACCAAAAAAAAAAAAAAAAAAAAAAAAAAAAAAAAAAAAAGGCAGCTACCCCCCAAATGCCAATGGAAGGATTTCCATGTCATTCAGAGGAGAACAGTGACAGTGTTTTTTGTTTTCATTTAAGAGGATTGGGTTTTCACCTGAGCCGTTGTCTACACATCTAGAATCATGCATGGTAAAAGGAGGACATATTGGATGTTGAGAAAGTAGCCAACTGAGATGGAAAGGCAGAGGCCTTGATAATAATTTAATATGATAAAAATGAGGAGGAGATTATAAACCTAGAGGCTTAGGCAGGAGAAAGGAGATAAAGTTAGGTACATAGGACTCTTCAGTTTTGGTAACACTCTTAAAAAAATGCACATTGTCACAGTTAAAGCAACATTTATAGATGCAAGTTAAGAAGGGAGATGTTTCTAATTTGAAAAGATATATGCACCCCTATGTTTATTGCAGGAATATTTACAATAGCCAAGTTATAGAAGCAACCCAAGTGTCCATCAATAGATGAATGGATAAAGAAGTTACACACACACTCACATACATACACTGGACTATTACTCAGCCATAAAAAAGACTTAAAACTTGCCATTTGCAATAATATGGATGGACTTAGAGGGTATAATGCTAAGCAAAATAAGTCAGTCAGAGAAAGACAAATACCAGATGATTTCTCTCACATGTGGAATTTAAGAAACAAAGAAGAAAAGAGACAAACCAAAAAACAGACTCTTAACTATAGAGAACAAACTGATGGTTACTAGAGGGGAGGTAGGTGGGGGGATGGATGAAATAGGTGACCAGGATTAAGAGTATGCTTATCATGATGAGAACTGAGTAATGTACAGAATTGTTAAATCACTATATTGTACACCTGAAACTAATATAACACTATGTTAACTATACTAGAATTAAAATTAAAAATAACAGAAGAAGGGAGATGTTTGCAGATATAAAAAAGTTGTGAGGAAAGGAATATATTGACAAAAAATTTCCTAAAAATTCAACAACAGAATGCTGTTACAGTCTATACAGGTGAATTCTTGTAAAATAAAGCAGTATGAATAATTTTTGCAGTTACGTATGTTGGAAAAATGATTGATTAAAATATGCATTTACTTGAATAGGCCAGGAGTATCTGTACTAGTTTCACAGATAAGTGTGTGCAGCTTGTGGTTTGTGGTTTTACAACCAAGGTGCCCAGAGGGAGGAGAACACAGCTGGGTTGGTGGCTGTGACCTTCGTTATTTCCATCATCATCATTAGGCAACAAAGACACTGTACATTTTGGGGTGCTGAACCCCACAAGTGTGATCCAAATATCAACTGCCTAAATATTTCTAATTCTCCCAGATTACTGAGGTCACAAGTCCAGCCTCAGTGCCAACTGGGAAACCACCATCCTCAACTATGTTCCTTATCTCCCCAATCTCTAAGGATTCCTGGGGTTGCTATTTCTTATTATTCTTAGTCTCTGCTCTGAATCTTACCTTATGTGACTGCTTCTCTTGTCTTCATAGCACTTTGCCCCATATTGGACACTGGTCTGCTTATTTCAGTTCTCCAAACTGCCAATAACACAAGGCTGAGCATGTGGCAGACTTTTACTTTGAGGGTATTTGCTATGGACTTAGTGTTTGCATCCTACCCAACTTCACATTTTGAAACCCTAATCCTTAATATTATGGTGTTTAGAGACGGGGCCTTTAGGAGGTAATGAGGTCATGAAGGTGGAGCTCTCAGGATGGGATTAGTGCCCTTTTAAGAAGAGACAAAGGGAGTTTGCTTCCTCTTTGCATGTGCACACCGAGGATAGGCCACATATGGACATAACCAGGAAGAGGGGCCTCACCAAGAACCCAATCATACTGACATCCTGATCTTGGACTTCCACCCTCCAGAACCATAAGAAATAAATGTTTGTTAGTTAAGCCACCCAGTCTATGGTAATTTGTCATAGCAGCCCAAACTAGACAGTAATAGAGTGATTACATGGTATAACTGTGGAGACAAAACAAGATATAAAATATTAATCATCATTGTTCTAACATTCATTACCAATTTCCTACCTTCACATAATTTTTGCTATACATATGACCTCCTTATGTTTTGGCTGCCTTAATTTTTTGTCTCTGGTCCTCTCTATCTGCTAGCCTCTAGCCCCCAAAATTCCTGTTAATTTTTAGGCAATATGATTTAGTTTTTGGCCTGCTACTCTAAACTAGACATGTAATTGAGTATGTTTTAACAGAAATGATTTTCTACTGTGGGTGACCACTGTTTCATAGCATACTTTTAAGAAGCTCTGCTAACCTAAAAGGCTTTCTACCACGGGTGTCTAAAATTTAACAGTAGAGGGGGAAAAAACTAGAAGAAGCTCTGTAATTTTTTTCTTTTAACATGATCAGAATTTTAGAGAAGATTTCCTCTCCCTGGTAAGAGCACAACACATGGACTTTTGTTCTCCTTCCTTTAGAAACACAAATTAAACACAACGATCCTTATAGTTTTAATGATAACAGACTGAAACAATTCAGTGTAAAGGGATAAATAGAAAAATGTATTCATACAAAAAACTTTAAGTGATTTTATGAATCAGACTTTGTTGTCGAGATTTTCACATACCCAGTGTCTTTAATTTTTTACAACCACCTGGTGGGTAGTTTTTAGTCATTTAATTTCACGTATTGCTAAGGTATTGAGTGACATTCAGATAGAGATGTTGACCAATGGGCCACTACATTTCAAGTTATGTTCTCAGTTTGACAAGTTAATAATCTATTCAATTTCATATACTCTAAAATGATCTGGATTTCAGTAACAGATTCACACTACCTTAATCCAAAAAAGGCTGTTATATGATCCAGAATGCCAAAATTCTAATTTATAATAGGACACATCCCTCGCCAGTGAACATAACTTTTGTGTACTATATACTTGGGGACTACTTCCTTCCTCCTGGAATCAATGTATTTTGGGGTCACACTATTAATCAGAAATATATCATCAGAAAATAGGAAGAAGTATTGCTTAGAGATATTTTACCTAAATTCAGAAAACCTTGATCAGCTACGAGTATCCTAAAGTCTCTTCCAAGGAGACATTTTCCATGCAGGCCACCCTCTTTTCCTTGACACATATTTTCTTAAGATCAGTTAATATTACCGGTTAATACATAATCTAGACATTAATTCATGGAACTGAGAAAGAGTCCAATCCTCAGAGTGTTGGATTGCCCCAAATCATAGTTTATATACACTACAGAGAAAACAGAAGGCTGAGATTAAGTGACTCATTCAGTGTCCCAAGGGGAGCAGGTGCTTGTGTTTGCTTGTATACCGCAGAGGGAGAGCCACTCTTTAAGAGAGGCTACAGCATTAAGAGCTATTCTAGGGGGAAAATGAAACAATATGAATGAGTAGACCCTTGATTTATAAGAGGAATAAAATTATTAATATGTAATCAGGACAGAAAACATTGCTAAATGTATATTTATAGTCTGTTCCCTCCTTTCATTCTCATCAGAGGAAAAGATTCTTGCCCTCTGCATCAGACTCTGGGCTCTCCTTTGGGGTAGAGAACCTTAGTAATGGGCAAAGGAGAGAAAGAATTTAAAGAGATATCCAAGAGGCTGAGTTGATTTACCTAAGAGCTGGGAGTGGGGGAGGCAGAGGGGAGAGCAAAAACTTTTATGGGCTTTGTTTTTTTTTTTTAAAGATTTTATTTATTTATATGAGAGACAGTGAGTGAGAGAGCACAAGCAGGGGGAGAGGCAGAAGAAGAGGGAGAAGCAGGCTCCCCGCTGAGCAGGGAGCTCGATGCAGGGCTCAATCCCAGGACCCTAGGATCGTGACCTGAGCTGAACACAGATGCTTAGCCAACTTAGCCAACTGAGCCACCCAGGCACCCCGCTTTATGGGCTTTTTATCAGGAGAACATATTTTGCTACAAAATGGCAAGTGAGAAGCAAAGAATAAAAGATTCTAGAGCAGCTTCTATAAAGGAAGATCAGAGAACAGAAACCATGAGTTTAAAAATTGTAACTTAGTGTAATGAATTAGATTCTCTTTATTGGTCTTTGCATAATGCAAGCAAAGAGTAGAATTATTCTTAATTACACTTGGCTACTTTACTGGCTTGTGTTTCTTTGAGTGAGATATCTTGGCAAGGCTAGGTCACTTGAAGCCCTGGGATTTATTTGGGTCATAGTTGGAGAAAAGACACATTGTACCTGAAAATTCATTTATTTGAAATAGGGTTGGGGCTGGCTTCATGGGTATGTGGCCAGTGCAGTGGCACAGGCCCCTTTATGCATAGGAACCCATGTTTGCCAACTGTAGTCTGAAATTCTTGATAATTCTATCTCAGAATTTGTGTTTTGTAAGTGAGGTCTGATGGGACAATGGAGCATGGGTGTAAAGATGGGCTAGTTGGAGTCAGGCCATGTCTGGCATAGTGGGGCATAGTGGTGGCTGTCCTAATGCCAATGATATGGAGCATTAAATGGCACAGCAGAGTACAGCCTCCTGTCCATTTTGATTCATGAACTAAGCAATTCCTGGTGTAGAGGTTTTAAGATCACTGGGGTCATTCATCTGCCCAGAGTTGGGCCAGTGGGAAGGGGGAAATGCTTGACTGACTTTCTTTAGGGTGGCTGGTGGGATGAGGAACCCTTGCTTGGGACCTGACACAGTGCTTGCACATGGTCCACTTCCCAAGGCCAGATCTTAAGGCCTGGGGGTGTGGGGTGGGAGTGGTCTGGGAAGGTCTTCTTTCTCCCCCTACAAGTATTCTTGTGGCCTGGAGTGCTCCTTTGACCGACTTTTTATTTGTGGGCATGCTTTTCCTGCTTCCTACCGCCTGTGTTTGACTTGTGCTTGTCTCTTCTGGTCAGTTCAGAGGACCTATGCAAATGAACCACTAAATACAAACTGAGTAATTCTGGTGATTCCCCACAACAATTAAATACTCTAATATTTCCATTTAGAACTGGCACTACATAGTATAAATATGGATGGTAACATTCGGGCTAGTAATTTAAAATTTTAGTTTTTCTTTACTTAGGATGACATTAAGTAGCACATATAAAACAACATGATAAGTAGAGAGAAATCATTGGGAAAATGACAAAATTTTATATTTTTATTTCATTTAATGGCATCCCTCCCCCCCTGTTTTTTGAACAAAGGGCTCTGTTTTTGGGGGGGTTGTTTTTGTTTTTCTGTTTTTTGCTTTGTTTTTTTTTGTTTTGTTTTTTTGTTTTTTTTAAAGATTTTATTTATTTGACAGAGATAGAGACAGCCAGCGAGAGAGGGAACACAGGCAGGGGGGAGTGGGAGAGGAAGAACCAGGCTCATAGCGGAGGAGCCTGATGTGGGGCTCAATCCCATAATGCCGGGATCACGCCCTGAGCCGAAGGCAGACGCTTAACCACTGTGCCACCCAGGCGCCCCAAAGATTTTATTTATTTATTTGACAGAGAGAGAGACAGCCAGCGAGAGAGGGAACACAAGCAGGGGGAGTGGGAGAGGAAGAAGGCAGGCTCCCAGCAGAGGAGCCTGATGTGGGGCTCGATCCCACAACGCCGGGATCACACCCTGAGCCGAAGGCAGACGCTTAACCGCTGTGCCACCCAGGCACCCCCCCCTTGCTTTGTTTTGTTTTGTTTTGTTTTTTTGCACTGGGACTCCCAAATTATGTAGCCAGCTTTCATGAGGGAAATTTGTGGCTAGACATTGCTAGAAGAAGGGAGAAGGCTGGCAGAAACTGATTCAGGCTTAAGGTGGAAATGTAGTCAAGATGCTTTACCACTGGAAATGATGGGATTACTTTGAGTGGATATAGTGATGCAGAACACAGGATCCCACTAGGATTCTATGGTATGGCATTTCAAGCTATGACTTCTACAGTGTATTTATGGAACTTTCATTTTTTGGGAAATGAATCATTCCATCAATTGCAGCATGGGGTGTTGCTTGAATACAGGGGCTATTTGAATATATTGACACTGCATTTTCCCGAGATCTTTATATAATTAGGATGGTGTTTGTGAGGTTGTCTACCAAAACTTGTGTTCCACCTTCCATAATGTAGAGTTGTCACTGCAAAGTAGCAACCCAGCTAGGGACTACATTTCCCAGTCCCTCTTGCATCTAAATAGGATCATGTGATTAGTTCTGGCCAGTAGAAAACAAATAAATGAAAATAAGAGTGTCATTTCCAGGCAAAGGAGTTTAAGAAATGAGTGTACTTTCCTTGCTTCTTCTTTACTCTTTTGTGGGTCAGATGCAGAGAGATCCAAGGCTTAGGGAACAGTAGAGTCACAAGATGAAGGAAACTTCAGTTCCCTAATTGACACACAGAAGAAATCTACCTGAAATGTGTTTATTGAACTTGGTCATGTAATGACCAGTAAATAAACTTCTCTTGTGTTAAGCCTCTAAATTTGAGAGATTTTGGTATTATATAACTGACCTACTCTAACAGCTTTCACCAAAATCTGTAACAGACTGTCTGTAACCTTTAAAAAAATTCAGTCTACACTCTGATTGTACAGATGAGGAAATCAAAGTCTTGGTACTTAAATTACTCTTTCATATAAATGTAAATAGCTGCTAGCAGAAGCAGAGACAGATACTAGAGCTCCAGTCTTCTAGTCCAGCTTACTTTCTACTTTCTGGTGATAAATTCTAAACTTAATAACTATTTACCTACGGCATGCTCTTGGAAGCATTATTTGGTAGAGAACTGCAATAGCATTTCTTACTTAAAAATCAGAATAGCACTAAACTACTCAATATATATTTTTTCATGTTATATTATTTAATTTTGTTAATCATAAAATCTTTTCCCTTTAAACATAATTTTAAAAGTTTCATAAAATTTTAATCTTTTGCTATGCATGTTTAGTTTTAAATGAAAATCAAGAGAGAGCTTGATTCACTTATGAACAATTTTCTTTACAGCAAACTTTGTTAGAATGTGCATTAAAATCTTCTAAATGAAAAAAGAAATGCCAGTTATGAATGCTATAGTTTAAACTTGAATTACATTTTTGGAGACTGCCAAGAGATTTCTATGAACTCCATCACCAAAGATTCTGCTTCATCAAACAAAGGAATCAGATCAAGAAAGAAAAAAGCACAAGAGAAAGAATGTGGAAGTTGTCTCTCTGTTTGAAAATTGAATAGGAAAGAGTGAAAATAGTCTTGTGCCTCTGAGTTTTGGGTAAAAATCTTGGTCAAAGAATACTTTTGTAGGAAGAGAATGTAATGATAGGTGCTAGTATTAGTATAGAAAAATATTTTGGGTGGAAAATAGTGATATGCAGTATATGTTGAAAGTGGTTCTCCTGTGGGAGGATTAGGAAGTTTTCATCCTCTGTTAAGTATTTCTGTAATAATAGAATTTTGAGAATTAATAACTGCTTCTATAAACAACAAACTGTAATTGAGGGACAGAGACTTGAATCAGACTACGCACTGTGTCAGTTCTGCAAGATATTGAGCAAAGTGTTCTAAAAGTCTGTTGTATCTCATAGTTAAGGAAACTGCCAGAGGTGAAGTTTTAAGGCATAAAGTTGTCCATTTGAGAGAATTTAGAAGTGGTAACTAAAGGCTTCTGGCTAGCTAGCTAGGTAGTTGTTAGGATTTTGTTTGTGACGTGGACATATCATCATGCCTTTTACTCAAATCTCCTTTCCTGGTTATTCAAACTCTCTCATAACTATTTTCACAGTTAACACTGGTTTTACTACATTCTTGGAGTGGGGGTGGAGATGGAGACAGGAAGGAGGAGTATTAACTGAGAGAGAAAGCATTCTTCAAGGCAGGCTATGATCTGCAGAAATATCTCAGAGGTATCTCTCTAAGGCACCCCTGTTCTTAATTTTTGTTGAAACCATGAACACCTCTTTGATGTATTGGGTCTAGTAATACACACCTTCTTCCTTTCCAGCCAGCCATATGAATTTATTTACATCACAAGCTTCTGCCAGAGGCCAGGAAAGAGATCTGTATAGTAATTCCAAACGCAGTCAAAAAAGGAAGTGGCTCAGTAGTTTTCATAAAAGTCAATGACACCTATCAAATGGCATTAGAAATATTTAGGAAGGACTATTCACAATTGCCTCAAACTGACATGATAGTACCTGTCTCAAATGAAATTGCACATCACTGGATGGTCTTTTAAACATTCGTTCAAAGTCATGCAGTCAGCAAAACAGTTTCAGCTGCCCAGAAAAACGGATGTTAAGTGGTGATTGTGCTTTGAAATAGAAATGAAGTCAAAGGTCTTCTACTGCTTTTGAGTATCCGAAAAATAAAACAATTTAAACGAAAACATTCTTTTATATTGCAGTTTTTTCTCATAACTCACATTGTGTTGTCTGTGTGTACAGTTCTAGCTATTTCTATAATTAGGAGAAAATTCTAAAAGCAGTTTCTACATAGAATTGCTAGTAAAATCAGCTGTATAACATTAAGCCTCTACTCACCTTATTATATTAGAAATAAGCTGTTAATTATAAAAACAACTCTATGCTGGGTAGGCAAGCATTAGATGATCAGCTCTTCAATTTATAAATTAAACAACAATAAATGTGCCATAATCCATCATACATTGATAGCTCCATTTTTTAAAACCAAGTTATCTTTTTTATCTAAAAGAAGTTTTGGTTGTTTTGTTTTTTTTTTTTTTTTGATTCTCAAAATAACACTCTCCTTTCTAATTTAATCACTAATTCTTATGTACTGAATTCGGACATGCTCAATAGTACCAGGAAGCATTTATTTTTGCTCAGTTGCATTCTTTTAACAAGTCTTAGGATTCAAGCTTTTAAAAAAGTAATTTGCTCTCATAATCTGTGCTTCTGCGATATTTCAATCCAGCAGCTTGGAGAGTCTTCCAGTCACTCTCGTGTGAATCACCCTCAGACCTTCCTAAATGAGAACAGAAGTCTCACTCAGCATTCTTTCCTCACTTTCAGGTAACAGTGACCTTTCCTCATTGTTTGAAGGCAACCCAAACTCATGATTAAGATGAAATCTACCGAGGATGTAGGACTGATGTCTAGCACTGGATATTCAAGGGAGTTTGGCCAACTCGTGTGTATCTGGATGTTTGTATGCATACATATCATATGTATGTATTTGTATCTTTAGAAGAGCAATATATATTTACATAACACTGATTTTAAAGGACAATTAATCTTTAGATAGTAATGAACATCTTCTCCATGATTATACAAATTTCTGAGGTACAATTTAGTCCAGTACTGTTTTGGCATGCAAAACACTGACAGCCAAAATCCTGTTTATCAAGTCTTAGGCTGTTGTTCACATGTTTCAAACAGTATTCCATATTTTTAAAAAAATGTATTAGAGCACTTCCTTAGAGATTGTATTAATAAGATTTTCTAAAATTTGAAAACCAAAAATTTAAAATCATCAACTGAATATATATCCCAATACTCATATTTTTGGCATTATATATTAAAACACCTTGATATTTTTGTAGAGAACTCTTATCCTAATGTTTGAAATCAGGTAGATATGATCTATGTTAACTATGAAAATAAGCATTCGTCTACAAATGGCCTTGACTTTGCCCAGGACTTTGCCCAGCATATGCTTAAAGGAATTAGGCAATGCATTTAATGGAAATCAGGTGTTATGCCTTAAACACATAAAGTAGATTCTTTTCATTACCTAAACATGGGATTTTATGTTTGAAAGAGACCAAACTGCTATTGTTATCCATAGGTACTAGAATTTTCTTCGACTAAGTTCCATTAAATGGTAAATATATGGTGATTTGTCTCACTTTTTTTTTTAACAACTGTCTCTTTGTTACACATGCCTTCCTCCCTTTATATCTCCCCTTCATCAAGTTTCATTGGATATATCTGCTTTGTTCTGCCATCAAGACTTAGAGAACCAATCATGGTTTATTTCCTCAGGTCCCAAATCTAGGCTCTTAAAGAACCTAAGCTGATACATACAGATGGCTAACAGACACATGAAAAGATGCTCAATATGACTCATCATCAGGGAAATACGAATTAAAACTACAAGGAGATACCACCTCACACCATTAAAAATGACTAAAATGAACAACAGGAAAAAACAGGTGGTGGTAAGGATGCAGAAAAAGGGGAACCCTCTTACACTGTTGGTGGGAATGCAAACTGGTGCAGCCACCCTGGAAAACAGTGTGGAGGTTCCTCAAAAAGTTAAAAATAGGGTTACCCTACAATCCAGCAATTGTACTGCTAGATACCAACCCAAAGGATACCAAAATACTGATTCAAAGGGTTACATGCACCCCAATGTTTATAGCAGCATTATCAACAATAGCCAAATTATGGAAAGAGCATAAATGTCCACTGATTGATGAATGGATAAAGAAGAGGTGATACACACACACATACACACACACACAATGGAATATTACTCAGCCATCAAAAAAGAATGAAATCTTGCCATTTGCAATGACGTGGATGGAACTACAGAGTATTATGCTCAGTGAAATAAGTCAGTCAGAGAAAGACAAATACCCTATGATTTCACTCATATGTAAAATTTCAGAAATGTAACAGGTGAATGAACACAGGGGAAAAAAAGAGAGGCAAACCATAAAACAGACTCTTAACTATAGAGAACAAACTGAGGTTTGCTGGAGGAGAGCTTAATGGGGGAATGGGTTAAATAGGTGACAAGTATTAAGGAGGGCCCTTGTGATATGCACTGGGTGTTGTTGTATATAAGTGATGAATCACTCAATTCTGCACCTGAAACTAATATTACACTGTATGTTAACTACCTGTAATTTAAATAAAAACTTGGGGAAAAAATAAAGAATTTAGGCTGATTACTTTACCCACATTAATCAACACTAGTATATTGGTACATTACCCTTTCCAGCTAAGCTCTTTGCAAACTTTTAATGATGATCCTCTCTATTTCAGTTTCCAGACTGGTTAGGTAGTAGAACTGAAAGGAATATAGAATTTGTAGTGAAAATATTTGGGCCAAATTCTGATTTTGCTACTGTACCCTAGGCAAGTGAACCTTCCAGAACTTTAGTTTTTCATCTATAAAACGGAAACATGGAGAAGATCCTGCAATATGTCACAACATGGAAGAGCCTGGAGGGCATTATGTTTGGTGAAATAAACCAGGAACAGGACAAATACCAAATGGTTCCACTTATATGAGGTATCTAAAATATTCAAACTCATAGAGAGTGGAGTGATAGTTGCCAGAGGCTGAGAGAGGATGAAATGGGGGGTTGCTAAAAACAGGTATAAAGTTTCACTTATGCAAAATGAATACTTTCTAGAGATCTGTTGTACAACATAGTGCCTATAGATAACAATTCTGGATTGTACACTTAAAAATCTGTAAAGAGAATAGATCTCATGGTAAGTGTTCCTAGCACAATACAATAAAAATTAAATTTTGAAAAAGCCAGTACACTTATACTTGCCTCAGACGTAATGGATACATTTTGGGGTTATCTGCTTAACTTATTACAAGCCAGTTGCTCTGAAATTGCCCACTGCCCACAGGCAGGCCATGGCAGCCATGTTTACAGTACCTGGCCCAAGCCTGCTGGCCAAAGATGATTGGACCAGGAAAGGATATCTTTTAAACTGGGCTGATTAGAGCTATACCCTCCTGGGAGCTTGGAGTCGGTACTGAGTAATTATAATTCTGCTGGTCTGGTCACTTGATCAGAGGAGGAATAAACTGGGAGTCTTGATGGTCAAGTTGGACATAATGAAACAGATGTACAGAGAGAAACAGAGCCAGAGATGAAGAGTGCAACCGTCAGGTCCTCCTGGCCTTCCCAGGTCCCAGTTCCACCTGTTTGTGAGGCTGGTTGCCCTTTGGGTTTCATGAGATGATGATGATGATGATGATGATGATGATGATGATGATGATGATTTTTTTTCTTAATGTTTAACATTGGTTTCTTTTATTTTCTACAAAAAGACTTGACTGAGCCATCATAGATATGCTATGAGGATCAAATCATAATATTTGGGAGACTTTGTAAAACCGTATTGAACTATATAAATATAAATATATATACATATATATAAAGATTTTATTTATTTATGTGACAGAGAGCCAGTGAGAGAGGGAACACAGCAGGGGAGTGAGAGAGGAAGAAGCAGGCTCCCAGTGGAGGAGCCCGATGTGGGACTCGATCCCAGAATGCCGGGATCACGCCCTGAGCCGAAGGCAGACGCTTAACGACTGCGCTACCCAGGCGCCCCTATATAAATATATTTTTTAAAGATTATTCATTTATTTATTTAGAGAGCAATCGGGGGGAGGGGCAGAAGGAAAGGGAGAGAGAAAATCTCAAGCAGACTCCATGCTGAGCCCAGTTCAAGGCTCCATCTCACGACCCTGAGATCATGACCTGAGCCCAAATCAAGAGTTGGTGGCTCAACTGACTGAGCCACCCAGGTGCCCTGAATTATATAAATATTATCTATGATTATTATTAGAAAATGTCCTAATATTTAGGTGGGATGAATATTAGGACAGTGTGGGAGGTACTCAGAGGCAGATAGGATACTTCAAACCTTTTCAGTGTGCCATGTAGGTAGGTATTACTCTACTACTTCTAGTCAATTTTGTTTTTAGTCTAGAGATAAAGTGAAAAGAATAAATCTGGCCTAGAATTGGAGGAAAGTAGCCCTGAAAAATTGGGAATTGCCTAATTTAACATTTTTTTAAAGATTTTATTTATTTGAGAGAGAGAGAGAGAGAGAGAGCACGCGTGCGCACACAAGCAGGGGGAGGGGCAGAGGGAAAAACAGACTCCCTGCTGAGCAGGGAGCCTTAGCGGTGCTGGATCCTGGGATTGCAGGATCATGACCTGAGCCTAAGGCTAGACACTTAACTGACTGAGCCACTCAGATGCCCCTACTTTAACATTTTTAAGCCAAATATTTTTTGTCATCTAAATATTTTTGAAAGTGATTGGCAAAAATTTAATAATATAATAAACTGGGAGAATTACTGGAGATCCTAAATTTTCATATATAAAAACAGATCAACCAATAGAACTGAAATTAGTGATTGAGAAATGGAAGCATAATAGCAATTGTTAACAAATATGCTTTTTAAAAATGTTTTTTCTTATTTTTGTTTGTGACTTATAAATACATATTTTGTGTTCATTGTTTCCAACCTGAGGGCCAAGGATGCCTGCCTGAAGACATGGGAGTTCAGAGTAGATTTAGAGAAAATGACCTGTAAATTCATATATCCATCAGGTATTATCTATAGATGTGATAAATACTTTGTATTAAAAATGGCTAACATTAATTAAATAATTACTTACTGAATTATATAATTTAATTCTCACAACAAACCTAGATTTTATTACCATGTTATAAATGAGGTATCTGGGACCTAGAGTGATTTGGTCAGTGTCAAACAGTGGTAGAACTGATTTACACCCAGTCAGCATGACTCCCAAGCTCTTAATTCACCATAATCCATTACTTCCAGTATAAACTTTATTAGGTTGAACCATATTAAATTGCCATTTGTATAGGCTGAGAACATGCAAATATTAGCAATTTCATGATTCAGCATTATTATTTTCTATTAGCTTACGTAAAGCACTAATTCATTTGGAAACATAATTGAATCTAATGTAGTTTAGCAACATATATTTTCCCATAATGAAGAAATTGAAAATACAGCTAATGTCTTATGAACATTAATGTCTTTGGTTTAATTGGGAGGTGACGTCTCGGAATAACAAGAGTAAGGGAAAAAGAGAAGTAAAGTAGGGAAGAAAGAAAAGCAAATACTATGTTGTAAATTTCTGAGCTGGCCACAGCTTAACACATGCACAGACACACATGTACACAGAGCTAGTTACTCAGGCACACGGGGAATCTTTCTGTGCACACTGTACTCAGAACAGTCTGTGAGGGACTTGAGGACAAAGGACTTCATCTGCTGGTCACATTGTATTTCCCAACTCTCGCTGAGGTACCCAAAAATCAAAGTTCAACCTTTCTAGGTTAAGTTATTTGGTCTGTTTGGGAAGATCTCTCTCTCATCATCTGAGTCTGGAAATAGTGGGAAAAGCTAGAACCCTTCATGGGTTTGGTCTGACAGGCCTATATCTGCTATTGGTTTTGACACAGTAGGTTGAGTGAAGATGGTGCTGACACCTAGTTCTCACTTGGGGGAACCCTGAGACAGCATTAGACTATAAGGCCAGGGCAGCAACAGCTGAGGCACTCCATTCAGCAACCAGTTGAGGACCAGAAGGCTGGGGTGAGCCAAGCAAATCTGGGCAAGCTCATAAACTAGATCTGGTATGGGAGAACCTCAATTTTATTTGAAGCTTTGAAGAATTCCTAGTAATCTAAAAATCATAGAAAAACATAGCATTTTCCCCCCTGTTAATAGGTTATTTTCTATTTTTTTTCCTTGGGTTGCCTGCAATCAGTAATTCCTAATGAAACCACAGTTTTATACTGTATGGTGACTAACATAACATAATAAAAAATTATTATTAAAAAAAGAAAATATTCTTTTTTTTTTTAAAGATTTTATTTATTTATTCGACAGAGATAGAGACAGCCAGCGAGAGAGGGAACACAAGCAGGGGGAGTGGGAGAGGAAGAAGAAGGCTCATAGCTGAGGAGCCTGATGTGGGGCTCGATCCCACAACGCCGGGATCACGCCCTGAGCCGAAGGCAGAGCCTTAACCGCTGTGCCACCCAGGCGCCCCAAAAAAGAAAATATTCTAGGAAGCAATTAAAAATACAGCAAAAATCTAAAATAAAAAAAAAGAAACCACAGTTTTAATATCATGCTTTTAGAAATAATATAAGATGACCCCCCACCCCCTGAAATGATAGCAAACAAACAAACAAACAAAAACTAGTGTGCAATTTAGGAAAGATTGATTAAGACCACTTATCTGGTATAAAAAAAAAGAATTACATCATTCATAAATATTCAGGGCTCATCTCTATTTGAGAAAAGATGTTTGCAATTTTTAAAGCCTTCCAGTGACCATCACTTTGCCTTTTTTTTCAGTGACCACAAATTAAGTTTTATTGGAATATAGTCATGCTTACTTGCTTACATGCCATTTTTGCTTTTTTTTTGCACAAAGAAGAGTTAAGTACTTGCAACAGAGTCCATATAACTCACAAGGTCTAAAATACTTCCTATCTAACCCTTTATAGGAAAAGTTTGCCAACTTGTGCTTTAGGTTGCTATCTGTATTCTGAGATTCCCCAAAGATTCCACTGGACACAATTTTATATAAATACAGCTTGCCATCAGGTGCCCAAAATAATTTTAGAATTTAGCTAAGATGCAAGAACATTACTAATTACCTGTTCTTAAAGCTCAAACTTATATTTGATTTTCTGAAAAGGAACTGGCATATGTAAACAAAATGCATACATGTATTCTTCTATCTGAAACAACTTAAAACTAGTTGAAGACTTCGGACATATGTTTCTTCCCACAGATAATTTAGAGCAGTTCAGAGTGAATCTTCTCAATTGGACACGAGCAGAATAAAGACAGGGTGTACTATTGGCCAGTTGAGAAGAGTTGGTTATTTTTTGCCCTGACAAGTCGTCCCACCTCTGGCTTTGAAGGCTTGTCTGAGTCAGCCACCTTTTCTCTAATTTCTTTTCCTAGACTCTTCCTGCCCCTCAAGATCAAACCTGTTTCTCAGATAATTTCACAAGCTAATCAACAGTCACTGTTCATAAGGGTGGGAAGGAAAGTGAGCAACTAAAACATGACTTTGCCTTTTATTCTTATTGGAAAGACAGCACCTTTCATGATACAGTGCCCCCAAACACTGCTATATGGAATGGATCCTGAGAAGTATTCATTTCCTCTAGACAGTACTTGCTCACATTTCTATTGTTGTTGGATAAGCCCCATTTCAGTATTGGCCAGAACTGACCTTTCATATAACTATCCATTCTGAATAGCCCATGGCTTGAGGTGTTAGGATGTCAGCCAAACTGAAGGAAATATAATCCTAGAACAGTGTGTATTTCTCTTTTTTTTTTTTTTCTCTTTAGATAGGTTTTCAAGAAGAACGTAGGGATGGGCAAGTTGAATGGGGAGGAAGAGGCAAGAGAATGTAGAGTAAAAGGCATTTTCCATAATCCTGTGTTATGATGTTGCCATTATAGTAGTAGTCATATGATGGCTGTCAGTAGCATTGTCCCTACTGCCCTGCTCAATGATATGACAGCAGTCTTTTCTGGTGAACAATTGACAAAATGATGTGTTTGCCTGTCTGAGTATGGAGCCTGCATGTGAATACAACAGTTACTTTTAGAAAAATCTTGCTTTTTCTTTTCTTTCATGAACAAAAATCCTTTTCCTACTTAAGACCTGCCACAGAAGACAGACATGATAGAAAGGTTCCCACACAGGGGTCTTTGGGTATCTGGAAACCTCATTTACTTGGCATGTGCCTTTCAAAATTACTGTGTTTTCTAGTTTTAAGACTATTTGTTAACTTTAATTGTAATTCACTGTGAAACTGGCTAAAATTCAATAGCTAAGAGGGCTAAAATTCAATAACTAAAAGGTCAAAATACAATTACATAAGGAGTGGGCAAGCTAGACCAGTTTGGAATTGGCTCAGGTTTTCATCTTATTCTTTCATGGTCTCAGATTTAAGTATTTCTTAAAGTTTAGAACAGAATATTTAAAAACCATATACATAGGAAGAAAATAAGATTAATTCCTAGTATTGTGTGGTGATATGATCAGTGGCAGCATGGTTTTTAAAAGTTCATAGTAAGAACTTGAGCAATATATTATATTTCATCTGCAATTTTTCTCCATCCCCCAGAATTGCACTACTTTTTTGAGGCCATTTTGGTTCCTCTGTATTAATCCATTTTTGAAATATTAGGATATGAAAATAGTCACACAGGAAATAGTGCATGCAAGTTGAAGGAAAAGACTGAAATATGAACATCTGGCTATGGTTTATTGATTAGCCCGTGACAAAAATTAAGTCCTAGAAATAGCTTGGGTCAAAGTACTGGAGGTTAAAATAAAATGCCAAATGCTTGGCATCAGTTAACTGAATTCAACATTATTTTCATTTTTTTAAGCATTTAATGCCTGACCAGTGATCTGGAAGAGAAGAGAACGTATCCAACTCTGTCATTGCCCTTGAATAAAGCAAGACACAGGAGGTAATTAGTGACCCTTACAAGGCAAAATGGGATGTTGTACAATTCCAAAGCAGTTCATATTTTTCCAAGACCCTCACTTCACAACAAGTGAGACATAGCTGGATCACATGTTATTTTTAAAATTTTACAGATAGGAAAACTGAAATTCCAAGGGAATATTTGATTTGCCCAGGATTATGCAAGAATAAATGGTGTACTGTGAGTTAAATAAGGTAACATTTTTCAGTGTGGGACTTCAGTGATAATGGACACAAATGTTATGAGCCAAAGGGCAGGACATGACCACTTAGACAAAGCTAAACATATAAAAAGAGGTTAATGGCAGCTATTTATGAATTGTCTTGAGTGAATTGTTTCCTCTCCTGAAGCTAGAACTGCTCAGCTGGCGCTCTAAAGTTCTAGCATGCCCGTTGCTAAAAAGAAGCATGAAAATAGGAACAGACAATTCATGGACTGTGTGTGTGTGTGTGTGTGTGTGTGTGTGTGTATACACATGTGTACATACACACATATATATACACATATATTCGGTAAACCAAGACATACATTTTTGTACTTCATCAATCATCTACTTTGTGCCAGACATTGTTCCTGGGTGCTAGGAGTACAACACTAAATAAACAGTAATATAATAATAATAATAATAATAATAATAATAATAATAAAATACATATTAAATTCATAGTTGGATATAATTTTTTTTGTTTCTGAATGGCAAAAAAAGTTTCAGATTATAATTTTTTCAAAGACTTATTTATTTATTTATTTGTGTGAGAGAGCGAGAGAGTGAGAGCAGAAGCAGGGGCAGCGGCAGGCTCCCCTCTGAGCTGGGGAGTCTGATGCGGGATTTGATCCCAGGACCCGGGATCATGACCTGAGCAGAATGCAGATGTTTAACCAATTGAGCCATCCAGGCATTCCAGTATAATTTACAAAATCATAAAACACTCATATACCATTTATGAAAACATAAAGTGGTACCAGTTTTTTAGAAAGAATTTTGGTAATATATTTCTAAAGCATTCAAAATGGTAGCTTTAGAACCAGCAGTTCAATTTCTAGGAATCCGTCCTAAGTACATAAGGATGTACCCAAATACTGTATATTTGAAAGTTGTTTAGAAGAATAGATTTTAAAAGTTATTATCACAAGAAGAAAAATTGATAACTGTCTGTGGTTTATTAACTCACTTATTGTGTTGATAATTTCACAATATATATACCTTTATCAAATTATTATGTTGTATACCTGAAATGAGTACAATTATATCTCAAGAAAAATTTAAAAAATGAATCTGTGGACCAGATCAAGAATTGTATATTGGTGGCCTAAAGGAAACCTGAAGCCCACAGATGTGTTTTGTTTAGGCTGCATATTTGTTTTGGTTTAGTTTTGGGGGGCAATGAATTGTATTAAATTTGCATTAGGTACACAAAGGTGAGGACAGGCTAATTCTTACTATCCCACACCCTCCAAACAAGACAATAAAAAGAGGAAAATTTGGGTGCATCCTGAGGGAATTTGAGCAGGGCTGATTTGAGCTATGTGCTACTTCCTGTACCTAACCACCTGTGAGATTAGGTCCTATGCCAGACAGCTCAAAGCATGGGCACGCCACTCTCCAGTGGTGACATGGAGTGTTACTCTCTACATCACCAATGGAGAGTGACAATCTTCTATTGTTCTTGAAACCCAATCAGCATGACCTTTCCCTGAACTTCTGTATTTGTTGTATGCCCAAACTATTGTTTGGAAGATCACAGCAATGGTCACTGTGTCAGTGCAGAGTTTGATGATTCCCAAGGCAATTGGTGCTTGCTGGAGAACCACTTACTGAGTTTGACAGCTTTGGTTTTGCTTGCGCTGTGTTCTTCTGTGCATAAGTAGAAATATCCTGAAAAGTTTCACTTGGTTTACTGGAATACCAAATATATGAGAATTTTGGCAAAACTGTAAAACATCTTGATACACTGGCTATTGTTGATAATTTGGGAAGGTTCAAAATATTCAACCAAACCTTCAGAAAATTATTATTGTTCTGGACTCTGTTAGACAAGTGGCAAGTTCCCTGAATTTACCAAGTTGGAGAGTCATGACCTTTTTCCTGATATCTTTGGGTGTTCGGTATATTCAGGCCCATTTTTCCAGGAACATGTGACTTAGATTATGTCCAATGAACCCATCAGTGTCAGCAGCAAATGGATGTCCCAAACCTACTTCAGCAAGGAAGATGAACTGAAGGGACTAACAGAAAGCAATTATTATCCCACTTAGTTACCGAAAACCACACAAATTAAAGTGACTGTTAAGTAAGATCATCTGAAAGCTGGAGTGCATGTATTAATACTCCAGGGGAGTTCTGTTCTAGCTAAGCACAAATCAGCCTTGGAAATCTGGCACTGGCAGTGTTTCATCTTGCGTTCTATTTCCTTAATCTATACACCTGAGATAGTTACCAGTGAAGTGTGAAAGGCTGTAGACAAAGTACTGTATTCTTATATAGAGAGACCATTGTAATGTATGTGTCATGCTTGATAAAATTGTGATGATTAGTGCTTTGGCTATGGTAGTACTTTTCCTATAGCAGATATTATAATCAAAAGAAAAGGAATATGAATAGTGGCATTTCCTTCTCAGGATTTAGGTCTTATGAATACCTTTAGTTATTCACTTAAATGCTATTTTTAAAACAGAAGAGAGCAGAATGGTTGAGAACAAATTTCATTAGTTAGGTAAATTGCATTATGCAAGGAGAATTAGGTAAAATGATTAGTCCCAAGATCAGGGAAATTGAAATATCAATTTGAAATTTAAAAAAAAATTAATTAAACTTAAGAATTCTGCTATAATTCAGTCACTTTTGAATTTCAGAGATATAAATGAAGTATTTGCTGTAAAAGGTATTGCAATTGGATACAGGAAATATTTACTTTTAGATAATATATCACAATAATAACAATCTAAGTGTCCATAGATGAATGGACAAGAAATGTATATATAGAGAGACAATGAAATATTATTCAGTCATAAAAAGGAATAAAATACTGCCTTCTGTGACAACGTGGATGGACCTTGAAGGCCTTTATGTTAATTGAAATAAATCAGAGAAAGACAAATACTATAACATCTCACATATGTGGAATCTAAAAAAAGCCAAACTCATGTAAATAGTAGAATGGCGGTTATCAGGGTCTAGGGTGGGTTGGGGAATGGGGAGATGTTGGTCAAAGGGTATAAACTTCTAGTTATAAGATGTAGGTTCTGAGGATCTAATATAGAGCATGGTAACTGTAGTTAACAATACTGATTATATAGTTGAAAATTACTAAAATAATAGATCTTAAATATTCTTACCACAAAGAAGAAAGGTAAGTATGTGAGGTGATGGAGGTGTTAATTAATCTTGTTGTGGTAGTTATTTTATTATATATATTTGTATCAAACCATCACATTATACACCTAAACTTACACACTGTTATATGTCAACTATTTCTTAATAAAGCCGGAGAAACAATAACAAATATTGTATTTTAGATAGTTAATAAGAAAGTAATCATTAAAATGGAGAGAATTATACCCAAAAGAGACAAAACTTGATAAATTACATATAAAGTTTTTACACTGAGAAATATATATTAAAAATAGGAAATTAAGATGCATGCTTTCTGATTAATATACTCAATTACTTTGAAATGCTCAAAAATTAGCAAAGTAGAATGTGATACATAAAAAGCAAACATTTTATAGACATTAGGAACTACTATAATGGCAACGAGTATTTTTTCAACTATGAATTTGGCATATGTGTTTATAACTGATGTGATCTGATTCACAAACTCAGTACCATTAGGTGGACAAATAACAAATTTGTCCTTTGAGTAGGAAGCCCAGTCTTTTCTGCTTCCGAATGTCAGGTGAATAAGTTTGTGCCTGCCATTGCTGCTTAACTCCATGTGCTGCCACTGTTTCTTCAAAGATTGCCAGAGGCTTGTTATCTTACAATGATGTCTCAAACATGAAGTACCTTATAACTAGAAGTGTCTCAGCCTAGCAGGAGCATCACTGCAAGATGACAAGTTTTTTTCTACTGTCTTGGTGGATTGTCAGTAGTACCTTTTCCACTTAAAAGCATCATGATTTAAAAAGAAAATACACAGCCTCCTTAGTTTTTAAGGTCAGTGTACTACCTATTTCCACTGCACTTATTTCTCCTCAGATTATACTCACTTAACTAGAGTTGTTCTTTCCAGAGAGCTGCCAGCATCAACTACATTAACCTTTACCTCTGAACCTTAGACATTTGCTTGAGCCTGAATTACAAGCTTAGACTCCTCCCTTCCTAAGGTTAATATTATTTCAGAGATCTCCTTGCTCTTCTGTCTCTACTGGCCCCGAGGTCTTGATCTACCCCAGTTGGTCTCCCTAGCTTTAAAGCCAGGTTTGGAGCCTCTACCCTAAAAACCTCTGGACTCACTGTGGAAATGTCTATCACAACCCCTGTGGTTAACTTCTCACATCAGCCCTCTCACATGATGTAACAGGTTTGACAAAGCCCCAGAAGATTTTGTAATAGCTAATCCTGGAGCAATGAATGTCTTGTTCTCAAGAACAATAAGCAAGAGGGCCATCCACTCATGTGACCCTTCGTAAGACAATAAAAGATCAGCTTTTTTTCATTTAAAATAATACACTACTTAACAATGAAAAAATAAATAACCCAATTAAAAAATTGGCAAAGGATTTGAATAAACATTTCTCCAAAGATGTATGAATGGCCAATAAGCATTATGAAAAGATGCTCAACATCATTAGTCATTATAGACATACAAATTAAAACCACAGCAAGATACTACTCATACCCATTAGTATGGCTATAATAATAATAATAATACCCAGACAAGTGTTGTAACGATGTGAGGAAATTGGAACCCTTATACATTGCTGGTGGGGTTGTAAAATGGTGTAGCCAGTTAGAGAAAATTTGACAGTTTCTCAAAAAGTTAGACTTAGAGTTACCCTATGGCCCAGTAATACCCAAGAAAAATAAAAATTTGTGTCCACACAAAAACATGTATACAAATGGTCATAGAAGATTATTAGTAATTGCCAAATGTAGGAACAACCCAAATAGCCATCAACTTATGGGTGGATAAATGAAATGTAGAATATCTATATAATGGAATATTATTCAGCCATAAATAGGAATGAAATACTGATATATGCTACAACATGGATGAAAACACTGTGCTAAGTGAAAGAAGCTGGACACAAATGGACAAATATTGTTATGATTTCATTTATATGAAATGTCTGGAATAAGCAAATATATAGAGACAAAGTAATTTAGTTATTTCCAGGGGCTGGGAGGAGAGGAAATGGGGAGTGACTGCTAATAAGCATGATTTTTTTGGGAAGTGATGAAATTTTCTGGAATTAGATAGCAGTGATGGTTGCACAACTTTGTGAATATACAAAAAACACTGAATTGTACACTTTTACAGGGTGAATTTTATGATAATGTGAATTACATCTCAATTTTAAAAATATATTATGTTGCTTTGAGTCATTGGATAATTTGGTTTTAGTTCAAGACTGATGAATTGTTAATGAGTTCTTAGAGATGACGTTAAATCTAGAACTAGAGAGTGAAAGAAGTGTTCTGTATAAGGCAAACTTCATTTGCTAAATATCCCTTCACCCTGCCTTTCCTCCCCTTCACACACCTTATACAGAATTTGTATTATACTTCCATTACATGTAATGTAATTCTTTTCAGATTGGTCTATCCAAGTAATCCTACTATAATATGAATACTTTTTCTTAAAAAAGAAGATTATAAAATAGGTAAACCTTTAAGATTACTTATTGTCATTCATTTTTCATAGGGTTTCCATTAAATAGTGAGATTCTTTTTTTTTAATAGTGAGATTCTTATAATTTAAAATATGGTATTCACAAAAATTGATTTGGATATACCTTAAGAGGTACATGACAAAAAAGTCATCACTATATGATAATCAGTCTTCTGAAAGGGGTTGCAAACTGGGAGCTCCATGTCAACATCTGGCCTGCAAAGATGTCATATATTCACCTCAACTCCCTGATTCTATAGGCATTTGCGTTTATGACTTCTTTTGAAAATTTGAGTTTATCAGAATTATTGGTATGGTCTTTTTTCTTCTTCCATTTCAATTTTGTTCCTTTATTCCCTTGCTCCTTTCCATTCTTCTTTCCTTTCATTTTCTTTGTGCTTGCAAACTTGTGTCTGTCATGTAATTAGCTCAAATTCAGAGACTGGATTTAGGCTCATTAATCCCTTTATATTTGGGTCAGCATAGCCCAACTTGGGTAAGTTCATACATACAGAAACTCCCAATATAGCTTTCCATACAGATCGGGAGATTCATCCCTTTCTGTATTATATTAAAATACTTACAACTCTTATTATGATGGTAGTGACAGAGGTATCTCCATTTCCGCTTCCACTTTAAGTCAATTACAGTAATGATTTTTCTCTGTTACGTTACTCAAACAGAAGCACAAAACAGAGGCACTGGGAGCTTGGAGTGGCTAATGAGTTTAAGAATATTACATAATTTTCATAGATATGATCATCTGTCCTTCACTTAAAAGGTACATTTTTTCACATTCTCTAGTTGAGTTAGACAAAGGGTACTTAAATGTGAATCTAACATGGTCACACATTCGGTGTTTCTGGAAGGAGACTCTGAGACTGAGTTTAGTGTGTGGCATATTTACTGAGGAGTGCCCTGAGGGATGAACACCTGTGGAAGTCAACCTGTGATACAGGCCCTTGCACAGGAGCTCTGCAACTGGAATGGTCCTTCAGAATTGTTTCCCATTAGGCCAAGATGGCCAATCCTTTATAGCCCCACATCAATAAATTATTAGATGTCAGTTGTCCCAGTTAACCTTGGATAAGGAGATTTTCTGCAGCTGAGACAGTCCCTGATGAGACTGACAGCTATCTGCTGATGGAACTCCCAGAAGCTGGAGCAATAGGTCCTTCCTTCATTGAAAGGTATCTGGATGGTACATTACAGTCACCACCACAAATCACATGTAGAATATTGCTATCATTATCAAGCAATTAATGAATCAATCAATAGCTGGTTTATGCACATAGGAGATATTTAAGGAAATGAACTTCATTTTGTTTTTAGTCACTTGGTGATTGAATTTTAAGTCTTTTGCTTTCTCCTTTTCGTTTTTGAGCTGGGAAATCCGTGTGAACTGAAATGCCAACAACATACACTTCAACTCTTTGGAAATCATAATTAGCTTGTCCAGGAATCCTCTCATCTAAATACCAATACCCTTTTTAGGACTAGGAAGAAAAGTAAAATGAAGCTAATAAAAGCTGATCCCAGGAAGTATGAGCTCTTCAGGATGTGTCTCAGTCATGATACATCTGCTTTAGGTGTTCAGTATCTGAGCCCTTCTGAGTTTGAGTGAAGCTGTGACAGGCAACAGCTCTTCTCAATCTGGCCTAGATTCATTGATACACAAAAGGCTCGGTGAGCTGCCTGGGAGAGGACCACTTACTTTTTTGTTCTTTTTGTCTTTTTCTCCCTCTTCTCATTTTCTGCAACCCTCCCAACAGTATGTTGTATTTGAGAAACTAAAACAATAACTCACAAGTTCTGATTTGTGTCATCTCCAGAATATGAAAAAAAAAAAATCCTTGGGCAATGCCAAACTAAATAAATTTTTTCCCGTTCTGTGCTTCATTTGAAATGATTTATGCAGAACATTTTTTAATAGTAATCTTTACGTTTCAAAGACTGAAATATTTGTTTTGGTTTTGAAATAGTCTCACAATCTTTGTCTTTAGAACTATACTTAATGTCTTTGCAAATGTCAAATCTTTTACATAAGGCTTTTCCTTATATTATTGAATACTAAATATGTATGCAATGAATAAAAACTTTACATTACACTTTGAAGTTCTTAAGCTTGCTAAAATTTATTTTAAACATACTCTGGATGTTAATAGGCCTGATATGCATGTAGTTATTTAAAATAACTTCTAAACCAGAGTCATAGTCAAATTCAAGACTTCTGAAACCACAGTATAAACTTGGATATAAATTTAAGCCAGATAATCTGCTTTTTACAGTTTCCCTCCAATTTATAGTTTGCATGAACTGATTCCTTTGTATCTCTCTTACCTCTGCAATCCAGGCTACTTCTAAACTTTTATCAACCAGCGTCTTAGTTAAAGTATTCAAAAGTTAGAAATAATGAATCCGTTTGGAGTATACATTCCTCTCTGTGCTTGGATTGACAAAGTATACTTAAGGATAGTTTGTCCACTCTAAACTTAGTTCTGTTCATCTAGTTACAATGCATATAGTTGTTATAGTCATTAATCCTTATAAAGACAGAGAATAAAAAGGTTATATCGATTAAATACAGACCAAAACTACACATTAAATACGAAATCAAAAATCAAAAGCTTGGGAAGCCTGGGTGGCTCCGTGGTTAAGTGTCTGTCTTCAGCTCGGGTCATGGTCCTAGGGTCATGGGATCAAGTCCTACATTGGGCTCCTTGCTCAGCAGGGAGCCTGCCTCTCCCTCTGCTTGCCACTCCCCCTACTTGTGTTCTCTCTCCCACTCTGACAAATAAAAAAATAAAATCTTTTTTAAAAACTCAAAAGCTTGCATGCCCTAGGGCATTGGGAGATAACTTTTAAGTATTTGACTTAATACTTAAAGTACTTGATTTAAGTATTTAAGTACTTGTCATTAGTTTGAATTGTAATGGGACTATAGGGGGCAGGGAAACATTGTTAGAGTATAGTTTCAGAATGGAGAAGGTGAATGACAAAGAGAAATCACTTGCTTGTTAAGTTTTATCAGGTACCAGCTCAACATTTAAAAATACATAACTTTTTTACATGTACTAAGTTAGAATAATTTCTTTCTTTACTGGATATTGCAGTACCATATCTGTGTTATTCCCGCACTCCTCCACCTTTTTTTTTTTTTTTGCATACAGGGAAATGCCAGATGAGTTGGGAGAAGTGAGCCTCCTACCCTCCATAATCAGTGTCTGTGAGGGGAACAGAAAAGATTTACTGATGAGCATAATTTCACTACCAAATCACTAAGAAAATATTTCATTTCCAAGAACACTAACATAAAAAGAGAGCAAACTCATATATTGATGATGATTCAGTGTTGGCAAGGAAGACTACAAAGGCTTTTTCTAATAATGAATCATATGATAATGTCATGTTAGGTGGCAAATAACTCAATTACTCTTAATAATTTACAATTCCAGTGGTCAGCTTATATGTTGCAGATGTGAGATACATTAAAAACACATTTCATATTATTGCACAACATTTTGGTTAGCTTTTTCCATAAAGCGTGAATGCTTTTCTCTGCATTGGAGTTGAGTAAAAATATCCACTACTTCTCTAATACTCTGTCTTCAATCCCTGTCTTAGTCTGCTTGGGCTGCTATAAGAAAAATACCATAGACTGGAAGGGCTTAAAACAAACATTTATTTCTCATAGTTCTGGAGGCTGGGAAGTCTGAGATCAGGATGCAGGCAGATTCTGCGTCTGGTGAGTCCACTTCCTAGTGGTTCTCTTCTTGCTGTGTCCCCATGAAGGAGTTCTGTAGGATCTCTTTTATAAGGTCACTAATCCCACTCATGAGAGCTCCAACCTAAATCACCTCCCAATGGCCTTATCTCCAAATAACATCACGTTAGGGATTAGGTTTCAACATGTGAGTTTGGGGGAACACAAACATTTAGTCAATAGCAGTTTCCTTTATAATATACATTTTTCCCCACTCTTAACCAGAAAATATTTCAAACAATAAATTAAGATTGTTATTTTTTGATGCACTCTCTGTATATCCCCTTCCCCTCCAGTTTGTGTTTGCAAATCTGTTAGACACTGAGAAAATATAATAGAATTAAAACTTGTGTTTCCTATTGGGGCTGCCTGTAGCCTATAACGATTCTTTGTGCAAATTTGAAATAGGTGCCCCTTCCCCTGGCAGCCACAGCCCTGCACCAGGGCCAACGCTGGAGGGCAGAACACAGGCAGATTGCAGTCCCTGCTTCACCTTCAGCTGGGCGCCTGTTTGGCATGACTTGAGCAGCAATATACAGGGCCTTGTTTCCACCTTCCTTTTAGGAGTGTTCACTGAAGTTGGTAGATAGGCAACAGGTGGAGCAGTGTTACTATTTACATTTAGTAAATGTGGGATAATGTGATATTAACTTGGGGTAGAAACCCAGAGAAGATCAAAAACATAGTGGAGACCAGGAAGACTGAATTTCTACTCTAAGTAAGAACTTTTGATTTTATTTCAAAACATGTAAGTCCACTTGGGTCTTGCTAAGCATGGCTCAAGATAACCCTGGCTACCATTTGTTGAGAAGTAGAGGCTTCTTTCTAAAGCCTATGGGCTCCTGAGTTTCATCTACTCTCCATGAGAGAAGGAGGGGACTTTCTGAATGACTGTTATCAGACTTTCCACCACATGTTGGCAGATGGAGGTTCAAGCCAGTTCTAATTAAATCTGAGAAAATCAAGAAATGCCAGACATTATGCTAAGAATTTAACATATACTTGCTCAAACGATCCTCAAAACATCCTGTGAGGAAATTGCTTTTCATGTCATCCTCATTTTACAGATGGGGAAACTGAAATCTAAAAGAGTTCAGTAATTTACCCAAGGTCACCAGATGGTAAATGATAGAGCCTGAATTTAAACTGAGGCAGTGATCACAGGTATCACCACCTGGCCACCCTGCCTGGCTTTATCAGGTCTGATTCCACAAGTCTTACAGTAGGCACGCAAGCTTGGCAAGCGACTCCATGACCCAGCAGTTCTAGCATAAATCAGAAGGACTTACATTAAGATATTGGTATTATGAACAGAGTAGAAATAGCAATATGTCAATATCAATCGTGTGCTTGTTATTTCTTGAGGTGGACAGATACTGAACTGGGTCTGCTTATGGTATATACTGCAAGATAATCTATGCATAGATGGCAGATGTGTAGCATATCGTCAACACATCTATAAAAACAGCTCAAATGTTCCTCAAAGCCCTTAAGGGCTTCCCTGATCCTATTTGTTAATTGGTGATCTTTTGAGTTAACATGTATTTTATGGCTTTTTCACATATACTGCCATTCATACCTGCTATCTATGCCTTCCTTCTTCTTAAGCAGGAAAAGGCATGGGTGTAGGGGTCTGGGTAAGAATTAGGTATTAAGTTTGAAGCCTGGGGAATGTGCACAAGAGCCAATAGGAGGCGATACTCAGACTGGTTGAGGGGTCTTGCTGGTGTGGGTAGAGAGCCTGAGGTGGGAACTCTGAGGCATGAACCCATGGAGTTCTCGAAATGCACAGGCCAGAGAAGGAGGCTTCTCAAATGACTGGTATTGGACTCCACACCAATTTCTGACAGATTTAGTTTCAAGTTGGTTTTAACTGAATCAGAGAAGGAAAATGAAGGAATGTGAAATTACCTCCATCCTCAATATCATAGGGAGGGAGACCACAGAATTTATAATCCAAGCTGAGATCCTTTTGAAGGTAAAAGGGCATTCTAATTGAACCATGAGAGACTATGGACTCTGGAAAACAAACTGAGGGCTTCAGAGGGGAGGGGGGTGGGGGAATGGGATAGGCCAGTGATGGGTATTAAGGAGGGCACGTATTGCATGGTGCACTGCGTGTTATATGCAAGTAATGAATCATGGAACATTACATCAAAAACTGGGGATGTACTGTATGGTGACTAACATAACATAATAAACAATTATTATTAAAAAAAGGGCATTCTGTTACTATCGGCACGAACTCTGTGGGTTCCAGGCACATCTGCCATATCCATAGTTGTTTATCTTTGTGCAGTATTTTAGAGTTTGGTAGCATATCCATTACCATATATAGAATATAATACCTGTTTCACTATATGCATTTGTATAATTTATAAAAATAATTCCCTGAGCATCAACCACCATTGGCTCAGTTGAACAGCCATCTCCTTCTTGCTGGGTCATCCTTTAAAAAATATTTCTATTTGAAGTTTGTCAAGAGTCCCTCAACCTCAGCAATATGTGCATTAGTCTATTTTATAAATTGGGTTATCCAAAATCTGGGTCAGAAAGTTAAAAGTGAGAGGAAAAGCTAATCAGGGAAGTCAAGTCAAATCCTTAAATGCACACTACTCAGCTGGGTCTTCAAAGTCCTTGATAATGTATCCATCTAGCCAGTATTCCTCCTGCTTCTCTGTTCTCTCAACTCCTCTACCCCTGCCTTTACCACAGACTTATTTTTTATTTAAAGTGATTTATTTGAATTAACATTTTACCGTATCATCCTGAAATCACTGAATACAATGACTTATACAGAACCAAACTAGAATATCCAGAAATTTCTCTAAACTTTGTCTGAGAGCTTGAACTTTGTGGCAACACTGGCTCCATCTCTGCTACCGTGCTAAGCACATTCTGTCAGTGCTCAGAATGCAATGAAATTCATTAGCAATTATCAAAAAGAAAAATGTGAAGAACATTATAAATGAGCTTTGGGATAGTTTTCTATAATAATACTTACAGGGTTGATAAAAGCAGCAAACACTGAAAAGTGCCATCAGAAGTTTGTATTATCTATTGTGTGGTGAAGCAGAGCATTTTACATAGTGAATGATGGCCGTAACCAGACTCTGAGCAGTGTGTATTACTGTATTCTCTAGGCAATAAATCATTATCAATGTAGTTTCAACTATGCCTTTACCACACTTACCTTAATCTGCCTACTAACCTCCAAAATACCCTACTCACTTCTGCATTGGACCTTTGATCAAACTGAGACGTACTGGAATGCCCTTTACTCCAGATCTCATCTGCCCTAATACTTGCCTAGCAGAACGCTATAAATTCCAGTTCAAATGATCAAATTATTGTAGCAGGATTATCTCCTCCTTCCCCAATGCCATGTTTCTGTGTTCTCCTATACTATTTATCATAGACTATTTTCTCTCTAGTCTATGGGTAACCGTGTAATTTATTATCCAAATCAGGATACTTTTGAAAATAAAATGATGTGCTGAAAATAATTAACAGGTGTTAATTGATGTATAATAGGTATGAAACAAGTGAGATGTCTCATCAGCCAATTAGATATGTGCCTATCTGCTCCCACTAGAATGGGAGCTCCAAAAGGCAAGTATATTGGTCAGGATTGGTCACATTTACACTTCAGTAACAAACAACTCCAAAATTTCAGTGGCTTAATTAAAAAAAAAATCGCACTTTATTTCCAGCATGAGGCAGTGGAAGAACTAGTCCATACAGTTTCTCAGAATTCCAGCTGGTAGAGGGTCTATCATGGCACTGTAGCATCTAAAATAACTTTCTTGATTGTCAAGGAAGCAGAAGAGCAACAAGGAAAGTAATGAGCCAACTCTTTCTATGCTTTGGCCTTTCTTTTACTCACAGATAATTGGTAGAACAAGCCACATGGTCTTATCTAATTCCAAGAGGACTGAGAAATGCAGGAAAGCAGATCAAATGTTTCATGGGCACCATTACCTCTGTCAAATAAAAGATCCTTCAGGGCTGTATTTTTATGCATTTATATCCCTACAGTACCAAGCATAGTGCTCTATATGTAGAAAATACCCAGTAAATGTTTGTCATATTGACTTTGTTGAGTGGTTTGACTTGACCCATTTGCTTTCCTTTTGTATATTGTTTGCCTACTTTAAGAGGAAATCTGAATATTTGAAAGTGAGGTTTATGTCTGGAAAACATACCTCTGTATATCAGAAACAAATGTTTTAAAATAAAACTGAAAAAAAAAAAGATGAGGAAAGGGTGGGAAGTGATTCTTACCGTGAGACACTGCCACTCATCAGCATAAGAAGGCTCTTCTCTTTGCCAAAACATCTGTTTGCTATTGTGTAGACATGGCCTCCCCAATGTGATCTACATTTAAAAGTATGTTATTACATATTGATCTATGACTAAAGGTCACACGTGGAATCTTGTGAAATTTACTGATGGCTTTATCACTGGGAGGTAGAACATAAAATTCATTCAAGTAACTCTCAAGCTGAATTTTGAGATTGTGTGCAAAGAGCCAGAGATAGAAACACATGTTTGTTCTATACACATGGGCAGCGGTACTGCATATGGGGTGCAGAACTTTTGGAGCATCTAACTGTGAGAGGACTTCATCTATGCTCACTTTGTATGGGACTGAGATGGGAAGTGGAAGGGAATTAGGGAAGAAACAATCTTTGATAGTATTGACAGCTCTTAACCCCTTGGTCTTTGAATTTATTCCTCTTTTTTCTTCTGTGACTCTCCTTCCTGCTTCTCCTTTTACTGCTCTAACCACTTTTCCTCTTTTTTTTTTTTTTAAGATTTTTATTTACGCGTGATAGAGAGCACAAGCGGGGAAGAGGGACAAAGGGAGAAGGAGAAGCAGACTTTCTGCTGAGCAGGGAGCCCAATGTGGGGCTTGATCCCAGGACCCTGGGATCATAACCTGAGCTGAAGGCCGATGCTTAACTGACTGAGCCACCCAGGCACCTCACTTTTCCTCTTTTCCTAGCTCCTCTTCCTTCAACTTCCCATTTAATGTAGTCCCCAAGGGAAGTTTATCAACTTACGTTTTATGTTTTTATGGGTTGGTTTTATGTGTTGCCTTTCTGCAGCATATCCAATCTATATTTACAAGCGATAAGTGAAGAATTCCAGTTTCCTAGTGCTCAGTGTCTAGGAAATACCAGCATAAATTTCAGAAGGCATAAGTCTGGTTCTGGCCTTGTAATTATCTCCCAACATGGACTTAGGACAAATTATTTACCATCTCCATGTTGTTTCCTTTTATGTAAAATGGAAATAAAATTTGCTATGGTTACTTTTGCAGAACTGTAGTGCAGGTAATACATAAAAATGGTGAGAAAGTACTTTGGTTTAACGTATAGAACTATTAAAAACATCACTCTAAATATTGCCAAGGCAAACAAATGTAAAACTATAACCCTGACTACTTTCCTTAACACCAGTTCTAAATTTGCATCTGTTTGCAGGACATTTATCTCCACATGGTTGTCTTCCAGGCACCTCAAATTCAACATTTTCAGAAGCAAATTTTTTTGGTTTCTTCCCATGGGATTTCCCTTCCCCTTGTCCTCTGCCTCCTGCATTTCTTCTTTTAGTTAAGGCATCACCATCTTACCATTTTTCTCGACTGGGAGCCTTGAGGACATCTCTAACCCATCTTTCTACTGAACCTTCATACTTGCTTCTCTAATCAGTTTATATATCTTGTGGCTTCTTCCTCTAAAATGCCTCTTGAATACACCCACCATTTCCTTCAGACTGCTGCCACTTTTTTCCCCTATTCAGATTCTGATCTTTCTTTCTTTGTTCAATCTATCAAGAGTATATTACCTCTAGATCAATTATGGCTTGTTATGGGAGAGGACTAGTGCTTTGTTTTGGCAGTACCTGTGGACACAATCTATGCAATAAAAGATAGACCTGATATTTCAGTTCTTTCTGATGTCACTATGTGCCTCAGAGTCTGCAGTCATGGTATATCTCAGCCAACTGAAATACTTTCCCTTAAATAATATACAGAGGCATCCTTGATGCCCTGGTCCAGGGGACTTGGCGCATGGTAAATCTTCTGAGGGTGGAAATGGGCTGGTATATTCCCTTAGTGCAACCAAAATTTTACCTGCAAACAAGGACAACAATTATGGGATAGCAGCAAAGCAACAGAACTCTGCTGGTGTCACTTATTTCCAGTACTAATGTCCATGAATTACAATGGGATTTTGGTTACTTAAGTTCAGGCAATGGTCTCCATATCTTATGTCTCAAGTTGTGCATCTTTGTACCCTGAAATATGTATCCATGGCAAAAAAAAAAAATCTTGTATTTACTTTGTGAGACCAGAAACAGATGAAGATAAAACAAAAACCAGCCTCAAAACTTTTTAGTGTTTATTCTTCATCTGTATGTCTCCTAAAACCCCTCATTTTTCACTTTTTATATGAAAACTTGTGAATCAATTAAAAACAACATCAAGTCTCACATGCAAACAGAAGAGTTGCTCTTTCTTCTCCACGTGTTTCAAATTAGTTCAGTTTGTTCATCAGTGAGAAATAAAACAGCAGACTAAGTTCCTGGCAGAGACTAATCTAGAGATATCAAAGTATTGAAAGATTAATGCAACGTTAAGACCCAGAATACAATATTAAGACTCAGAGTTGATAAGTTTCTTTTCCTTGGAATTCATTTGAGATCTTCCACAATGGTACATTGTAGTATTTCTAAAATGCTGTTTCTTCTACTTTCTGTTCAAGTGAAAGATTATACTGTAGGAAGGCACTGACCTTTCCAGTTTTATATTACTGAGGATATTGAGCTAAGAATTCATCTCAAAGTTAAATTCATAATCTTGAGATTGGTTTTGTTTTCTACCAAATCACAAAATTATAAAAATTAATTATAGCTTTAAAACTTAGACCATTTATCTTTTACTTTCAAAAAAAGCCTCCTCTTTAAAAGAGAATACTTACATAGCTCTGACTCTGTCCAGTCATTGTTCTAAGCCCTTTACATATATTAACTCATTTAATAGTCACACCAACTGTATAAAGTAGACACTGTTATTTTACCCAATTACTTATGAGGAAACTCCCATCTTCCATCTCATCTTGTTCCAACACGAAACTCCGAAGACCCGCAGACTTACTCACTACACTTATTTATTCCTGTGTTTACTTAGGAGTTATTGTGGCATCATTCATTCGTTCTACAAATATTTTTAAGCACAGACTGTGAGCCAGACACCAAATAGACCTGGAGAACAAAGATAATGGCATGGACCCTGTCATAGAAGAGCTCATAGTCCAGTGAAAAGAATGACAAGCTAAAGGATGACTGCAGAGTGAGACCAGAGTGAAAGTGTAATGGGATCCTCAAACCAGGGGTGGGGGTCAGGAAAGAAAGTAGAGTGACCTGTGTCCTTGAGATCAAGTATGGGAGGACATCTGGTCCAAGGAACAGATTGCAGACAGCATGGAGATGGGAAAAGGCATTTGAGTAGATCTCTGTGGCTGGAGCGTACAGCATGAGAAAAGACCTTGAGCTTTGGAATTCAACTGAACTTACCTCTTCTACTACGTATTTGACAGATGACTTAGGACACTTATTCTAACCCTCAATTTCCTTATCTGTAAAATAGGGGTAATAGCTATCTCAAAAAATCATGAGGATTAAATGAGATAATATATGTATATTTGTTTCCTATGGCTGTTGTAAAAAGTTACCACAAATTTGATGGCTTAGAACAACAGAGATTTATTCCTTCATGGTTCTGGAGACTAGTAGTTTGAAATCAGTATCACTGGACTGAAATCTAGGTGTCATCAGGGCTGTACTCCTTCCAGAGGCTGTAGAGGAGAATCCATTTCTTGTCTCTTCCAGCTCTTGGAGCTGCTGACATTCCTTGGCTTTTGGCCACATCACTTCAATCTCTACTTCCATGGCCACATTTTTTTCTCATCTTCTGTATTATTTCCCTTTGCCTATCTCTTATGAGGACACTTATGATTGCATTTAAGGCTCTTCTGGATAATCCAGGATAATCTCCCCATCTCAAGATCATTAATTTACTTTCTCTCCTTTTCCATATAAGGTAACATTTACAGGTTTCAGGTATTAGGATCTGATATTTTTAGACAGTCATTATTCAGCTTACTACAATATGTAAAAGATACTGGCACATCGGAAGCCTTCAGTGCATGCTAATTCTACCATCCCTATATTATGCTTTGACTGGGTCATTGATGGGTCCTAGTCTCTTACACCTGCTGGCCTTTCTAAGTGATGGTTAGACAACTTTGGTATCCCAGATAAGTCTGTCACTATAAAGATAAAAGGAACACAAAGATTAGTAGCTTTGTGTTAATGGAGGAAATAATTCTTATTTATTTTGCTAATGCAGTCCAAACCATTAAGATTATTATGTTGAGGACCCAGTGGTGCATTTCAGAGGGGGCTTTTCTTCCATGTTTTATTTTGCCAGGCATGCCAATGGGCTTTGTATATGATTAGAGTAGATATATATTGATCTTTTTTTCTCTACACGTTACTCATTCTTCTTTGCCGATCAGTGTATGGGAAGAATAATCACTGCAGAGGTCAAATAGCACTTAGGAACAATTTAAGAGTCAAAGCACTAGGCTATGAGATTTGAGATAATGCTCAACTTTACACAGACTCATCAACTCCTACATTTATTTTGACAAAGAGACAAATATTTTCATAACTCACCAACCCTAAGTCAAGAGGGCAAACCGCAAGGATTTGAGATAAAATATTTATTGCCCTGAAAAAGTAAAAAATTGAATTCACTTATAGAATTACTGCTAATGGGATAATGAAGCAATTGTGATTCTTAAACAAATAATGACTAAAAGGATATATAATGTCAAGGATGTGACCCACTCCAGGTTCCAAAATTTGGCTGACTTGAAATTCTTTTACTTTGACCATTGGGCCTAATTTTCCACATTAGCACTTTAAAAGTCATCTCTTTACTCAAAACTGTGCCTCCTAACACATTTGCTGCCAGTATATTTGTTCCATATTGGTAGTCATCTTCATCACTCCTTTTTTTTTCTTTTACTCATATTGTATCAATAAATATATCTTGGGTAACTTCATGTGCTAGAGGCATTAAGCTTGCCTCCAAGGAACTATTAGTGTTTCCCCCGAAAAGCAGAAGCTAGGGTAAGGACTTGAGGACAAGTGGTTTATTTGAACAGTTGATCCCAAGGAACAGGAGTGTTGTACTGAGAAGTTAAAACAGGAACTGAGGAAAAGCCAGTCCAAGAATTGTGATTAGGCTAGTTACTGCTGTGGGCAATTGCTGTGGGCAATTGAGCAGAAGTTATTGCTGAATCTTCCTTGGGACTCATTGAGGATTCACTTGGAAATTTTGGCTCAGGAGACAGTAAAGAGGAATATTTATTCATTGATTCCTGTCCCCCATTGGTCAAGGGTTCCTTGTACTTCCATGTTTGTTAATGCCATGCTTCAGAATGCCTGAGTGGCTCCCTGCAGCAGGTATCCCAAGTGATGGTGGTGCAAGTGCACTGGGGCAGAAAATGAGAGAGTTAGTCCTCTTAGCTGAGATGGATGAGGTGCCTCCAAGTTACACTGGCCATAGGTGATGGCTGCACCAGTGTCTGAACTGAAAAGATAGGCCATGAAAATGTGAGGCTGGGCATTATGCCCAGTACCTACATAGACAGCTACGAGTGCAAAGTATAAACAGTAGTTTATGATAGCTAGGTACATAATATCACAGGGTATACAGAAGTTATTGCCAAAGGAGTAATAGAGACAGAAAGTATATTTGAGAGTTTATTGTACAGTTTTTCAGGACTGGATGTTCAAAGAATTTTAACCAAAAAGGGTGGGTTTCAATCTAGAACTTGAAGGAGGAGTAACATAGTGGACATAAGTTGTGTTTTCCACTCAGCGTCCACTTGTTCTTCTTTTGGTAACCAAATAAAATTCTCTTTAAAGGATGTCTCCTCCTTTTCCCCTAGCCTTGTGCTTTGGCTTATTCCAGCCCAGGGGTAGAAAAGACAGGAGCCTATGCAAATCAGAGCATGGTGCTCCCTAGCCACTGGGATTGAAGATGAGAGCAGTTAGAATGAAATGAGATTTTCCTAAAATTTCTGGGCAAGAGATTTGCCTTATTTGCTGGATTTAAAGCCAAGATGATGCAAGGTATAGACTTGTTATAATTAAGCTGTTCCTTTAAGGGTAAAGCTGCCTGAGGAGGTGGAGTTGAGAAACAGAGAAAGAGAAACTAAGACCCAGAAATGATGTTTGAGTCCCTTGCCTCAAGTAGTACTTGAAGCCAGAAGTTCCTCTGGATTTTTCAGATCTATGAACCAATAATCTCCCTGTTATGTTTAAGTCGGGTTTAGATGGATTTTCAGTTGCTTCCAACAACAAAAACAGCAACAAATCTTATAATTCAGGCAACTTTTAGGCACTTTTGTCTTCCCTATGATTTATTCAAATTTTTAAACTTTAATTATAATGATTCCAGTGTTTTCTTCCTCAACCTTTTCACTTGAGAATGAAAAAAGAGAGGAAAATGTCTATTTTCAAAGCACAGAGAATCAAAATAGGGTAGAGGTAGGTAAAGTGTGACTTGGAAATTTGATTATATAATTTGGCAGACAGATCGTGTGCATGTCATATTTATAAGATATCTTGTAGTTCTATCATGTGGAAGAAAAGTACCCAGATTATAGTATCTTTCTCCATATGCCTGCACTGACCCTATAAATTTGTTGTTGGCTTTATATGAATACTGTGAAGGTTGCACTATCAATCAAGAGTCTAAACCAGACTGTCTCTGAATGACCTACAGTTCCAAGCAGGACACGAGAAAAGTGAAGATGAATTTGCAGAAAAAAAATTTATCCTAATGCCAAGAAAATCTTTAGACAATGAGATGGTTACTTACTTATTATATTTATTGGATCTTTCCTATCACTTACTAGCTTCTAGCACAGTTGTGCATCAGAAATCCTAAAGGTTGAATGGTCATGTCTGACGTTATAGCTCAGTCTATAGTAAACATAAAAAGTAAGCTTGAGATGCAAATAGCATTTCAAATAAAGCCAAGTAGAAGCCCTAGGAAGGAAATTGGCCATGGCCGTGCTGGTTTAGGATACTCAGTGGAAGGAAGCCCCATCAAGCTCACTGTAATTTCAGATTCTTAATATGAACTGGAAATGCAGCTACTGTTGTATTCAGACATTATTTTTTCATTGGGGTTGTCTAAACAGCTAGTGAACCATGACCACTCTACACGATCTTGGCCTTTGTCCTCTATGACGGACTTTACTCTTAGTATTATTGTTAGGAATGATTGAAATCACATGAGCAGCCATTTGTGCTGATCACATTTAAAGCTTCTATCTTATGGAAAACCCATTATCGGATGGTCATTTTTCTTGACAGAAGTCATATTAGAAGCAGGACTATTACACTTATATATCTATAGAGTAAAAGTTAAATTAGAAGATTGAAGCTATTTTCTTGGATCCACAACCTTGGAACAATCTGGTTTGAAGGTCTCCACTGTCCAAATCAATCTCTATCCATCTTTTTAAAAAAACCCATATTAGGTCTTTGCACACACTTAGAACACAATACATGTATCTGAACTAAATTAATGATATAAAATGTGAACCTTCTTTCAGTAGCAGAATTTGATATTGTGTCCAAGTCTTGAGTAACACACTTAACATTTAATTTCTGTTATGTTTTAAAATAGATGAAAAAGAAGCTATTTTAGAGATAATATCTTTAATCCTCAACCCTCATATATAGTCATCTAATATATCTCTAGTTATACCAATATGAGTAAGAAATGATTTCTGAAACAAAATGAAATTTAATTTTTAAAAAAGGAATGCTATGCAATATTTGGCATAAAAATCGAAGAAGTTCATGAAATCAGATAACATGCCTCCCTCTAATAGAACAAAGAATCATTGCTTTGAACTAATGAGGAGGTGGCTTGGTTAAACAAAAACATTTATTTTGATTGGTTTAGGTTCTCAGAAATACCATATTAACATAGGGAATCATTTTGAAGATGATTTGGGTATTTAAAATTGCTCACTGAATAACTTGAATCTTTTCTGGTGGGACATTTCACTAATCTGATTTTTGATTTTGTTAAACTCCCGAGTCCTGTGTTTGGCCACATTAACCTGAGAGCATGATTAGAGTTAGAAAAGCAACTCTGTAAAAGCTGTCACCTTCCTACTGAACCATATCTGCAGCTCCCCTTGTGTCTCTGGATCACATCTGTTTACTGACAGAGGTCCAACCAATGTCCTCATTCACTCACACGGAACATCAGTGAGGGTTGCGTGTATGTTCTGATAATACATGTTGGCCCCAAACACATGTTGTACTACTGTTAGTCTTGAAGTCCATACAGAAATGACCTGGATTTTATCTACTCAACTCTGTACATCAAAATAGCTCCCATCCAAGTTCCTATCCTTGCAGCTTTACCTTCATGGCTGTAGAAAAAAACAACAAACCCAAATACTGCATTACAATTTGATTTTCAGATCTCAGGGCTATTTTAAGCTTGCTGAAATAATTAAGTTTGTATTTCTAGCAAAGTAAGCTGCTTTGGTAGAGAAGTTAAAATTTACTGGGTAAAATTAAAGGTCTTTCTTCCTCCATATTTTCCCCCCACCAACCCTTGACACCCACAAATAGAGTTAATTTTTTTTTTTTTTAAAGAGGAGCTTCTGGAGTTTAAAAAAAAATAAGACTATGGACTCTGGGAAACAAACTGAGGGCTTCAGAGGGAAGGGGGTGGGGAATGGGATAGGCTGGTGATGGGTATTAAGGAGGGCACGTATTACATGGTGCACTGGGTGTTATACACAAGTAATGAATCATGGAACTTTACATCAAAAACTAGGGATGTACTGTATGGTGACTAACATAATATAATAAAAAATATTATTATTAAAAAAAATAAGTATGAGATACTGCCTCAGATAATTTCAGCATATTTTATAGAGAAAGAATATAGAGTGTTTGATGATAGATACAGAATCCTACTTTTGTATTCAAATAAATAGTTTTATTTAATGTGCTTTTCTTTATGATAGCTAAAAATAAGATTATGCCTTTTCCTTTTAAGACTGGCGTAGATCTTCTCTTGCTTTGGTAACTTTTTCTAATTTTAAAAAAGAATATCAACATGTAACTATTTAACTTTACTTTTACTTAAAGCATATTGCTGTAGAACAGCAGTGGATACATAATGATTAACATTATGGTGACCTAGTTTGAGCCAAATTCTTTCTTTCTGCTTATGAGGAAGAGAGAGGTATGCAAATTACCACAGTCCCATGGGCAGCAAATGTAAGTAAAAGTCAAATGAGAGCCTGTGATTGCACCCAGGACACCAGTCACACACCAGTCTTTGCAAACGCATTTATTTATATGGGAAATAAAATAGATAGAAGCATCTATTTTCAACATAGTATTTCTTTTTTTTTATTTTTTATTTTTTTATTTTTATGTTTTTTTATTATATTATGTTAGTCACCATACAGTACATCCCTGGTTTCCGATGTAAAGTTCGATGATTAATTAGTTGCGTATAACACCCAGTGCACCATGCAATACGTGCCCTCCTTCTATCCCATTCCCCCACCTCCCTCCCCTCTGAAGTCCTCAGTTTGTTTCTCATAGTCCATAGTCTCTCATGTTTCATTCCCCCTTCTGATTACCCCCCTTTCTTTATCCTTTTCTTCCGCTACCAATCTTCCTAGTTCTTATGTTCCATAGATGAGAGAAATTATATGATAATTATCTTTCTCTGCTTGACTTATTTGACTTAGCATTATCTCCTCCAGTGCCGTCCATGTTGCAGCAAATGTTGAGAACTTGTTCTTTCTGATAGCTGAGTAATATTCCATTGTATATATGGACCACGACTTCTTAATCCAGTCATCTGTTGAAGGGCATCTTGGTTCCTTCCATGATTTAGCTATTGTGGACAATGCTGCTATGAACATTGGGGTGCATATGGCCCTTCTCTTCACTACGTCCATATCTTAGGGGTAAATACCCAGTAGTGCAATGGCTGGGTCATAGGGTAGCTCAATTTTTAACTTTTTAAGGGACCTCCACACTGTTTTCCAGAGTGGCTGTACCAACTTGCATTCCCACCAACAATGTAGGAGGGATCCCCTTTCTCCACATCCTCTCCAACAATTGTTGTTTCTTGCCTTGTCTATTTTTGCCATTCTAACTGGCGTAAGGTGGTATCTCAGTGTGGTTTTGATTTGAATTTCCTTGATGGCTAATGATTTTGAACATTTTTTCATGTGTCTGTTAGCCATTTGTATGTCTTCATTGGAAAAGTGTCTGTTCATATCTTCTGCCCATTTTTTGATTTGTTTATTTGTTTCTCGTGTATTGAGTTTGAGAAGTTCTTTGTAGATCTTGGATACCAGTCCTTTATCTGTAGTGTCATTTGCAAATATCTTCTCCCATTCCGTGGGCTGCCTCTTAGTTTTTCTGACTGTTTCCTTGGCTGTGCAGAAACTTTTAATCTTGATGAAGTCCCATAAATGCATTTTATCTTTTGTTTCTCTTGCCTTTGGAGATGTGTCATGAAAAAGGTTGCTTTGGCCGATGTCGTAGAGGTTGCTGCCTATGTTCTCCTCTAGAATTTTGATGGATTCCTGTCTCACATCGAGGTCTTTCATCCATTTGGAGTTTATTTTTGTGTATGGTGTGAGAGAGTGGTCAAGTTTCATTCTTTTGCATGTAGCTGTCCAATTTTCCCAGCACCATTTATTGAAGAGACTGTCTTTTTCCCACCGGATGTTTTTTCCTGCTTTATCAAATATTAGTTGCCCAAAGAGCCGAGGGTCCATTTCTGGGCTCTCTATTCTGTTCCATTGGTCTATGTGTCTGTTTTTGTGCCAGTACCATGCTGTCTTTGTGATCACAGCTTTGTAGTACAGCTCGAAATCCGGCATTGTGATGCCCCCAGCTTAGTTTTTCCTTTTCAACAGTTCCTTGGAGATTCGGGGCCTTTTCTGTTTCCATACAAATTTAAGGACTGTTTGTTCCAGTTCTTTGAAAAATGTCTTTGGTATTTTGATCGGGATAGCATTGAAAGTGTAGATTGCTCTGGGTAGCATGGACATTTTAACTATGTTAATTCTTCCTATCCATGAGCATGGAATATCTTTCCATCTTTTTATGTCTTCCTCAATGTCTTTCAAGAGTGATTTATAGTTTCTAGAATATAGGTCCTTTACGTCTCTGGTTAAGTTAATTCCAAGGTAACGTATGGTTTTTGGTGCTATTGTAAATGGGATGGATTCCCTAATTTCTCTTTCTTCGGTCTCGTTATTCGTGTATAGAAATGCAACTGATTTCTGAGCATTGATTTTGTATCCCGCCACGTTACTGAATTGCTCTATAACTTCTAATAGTTTGGGAGTGGCTTCTTTTGGGTTTTCCATATAGAGTATCATGTCATCTGCGAAGAGAGACATTTTGACTTCTTCTTTGCCGATTTGAATACCTTTGATCCCTTTTTGTCGTCTGATTGCTGTCGCAAGGACTTCTAGTACTATGTTGAATAATAGTGGCGAGGGTGGGCATCCTTGTCGTGTTCCTGATCTTAAGGGAAAGGCTTCCAGCTTTTCCCCATTGAGAATAATATTTGCAGTAGGCTTTTCATAGATGGCTTTTATGAGATTGAGAAATGTACCTTCTATTCCTACACTCTGAAGGGTTTTAATCAGGAAAGGATGCTGTATTTTGTCAAATGCTTTTTCTGCATCAATTGAGAGGATCATATGGTTCCTGAGTCTTTTCTTGTTGATATGATGTATCATGCTGATCGATTCGCGAATGTTGAACCACACTTGCCTCCCAGGGATGAATCCCACTTGGTCATGATGGATAATCCTTTTAATGTACTGTTGGATTCTATTAGCCAGGATCTTGTTGAGGATTTTGGCGTCCATATTCATTAGGGAAATCGGTCTGTAATTCTCCTTTTTGATGGGGTCTTTGCCTGGTTTGGGGATCGAGGAATATTGGCCTCATAGAATGAGTTTGGTAGCTTTCCTTCTGTTTCTATTTTTTGAAATAGCTTTAGGAGAATAGGTATTATTTCTTCTTTGAATGTTTGGTAGAATTCCCCAGGAAAACCATCCGGGCCTGTAATTTTGTTATTTGGAAGGTTGTTTATCACTGACTCAATCTCTTCATAATTAATTGTCCTGTTTAAAAAATCAATTTCTTCCTGTTTCAGTCTTGGTAGTTTATAGGTTTCCAGGAAGGATTCCATCTCTTCCAGATTGTTTAATTTATTGGCATGTAGCTGTTGATAATCAACATAGTATTTCTAAGCTAGAAATGATTTGCTACATGACTGGTAAATAAATGGATGAGGAAACTCAGGAATTTTGTGAGATGATGGAGCAATTTTACTCTTCTTTGATTATATACTGGTTTCTCAGAGAAAATGTGGACTTCTTAAGGCTAGGTACCATGTTGACTCAGCATCTGGTGTGCAGATTACTATTTAAGAAATTACAACCCATGCATTTATTCCATGTATATTTATTGAGAATCTATTATGAACTAGGCGCTGTGTTAATTGATGAGTATAGGGTAGTGAATGAGGGGGATGAAGAAAAGGATATCCTTCCCTAGGCATTGAGATTGTAATCTGTTTTGTAAATTTGGAAGAAAGAATCAGGCATAGCCAACTGAATGCTTCCTTCTATTTGGAGTCATCCTCCTGGCAGAGAGCATGTTTTATGACCAACCTTTTACCATGAGCTAATAGTGACCTTTACCTAGAGAGGGAGGCCTGATGTTTCCTACCTAATTACCAGATGAGTAAGATTCCTGATTTTGGAATGAAGTATCAGCATGCCTGTTTGATCTTATGCCCAAGATGTTTTTCTCACAAATATTCTCATCATTCAAAAAGTTAACACTTTTTCTACCTGACTTGTAAGTCTATCTCTTTCTAAATGGGTTCTAAATTTGAGTGGATAAGAAAAGGATAGTAATATTGACTCCTTAAAACACCAAGATAGACATATCTCTGGCACTAAACAGCGGGATGACCGATGTCAAATTACTTAACTTCTGAGTTTCTTTATCTGAAAATAAGACTAGGAAGTGATTTCTAAATTCCATGCCTGCTCACATATTCTGTGATTCTATGATTATTTATGGTAAAATTGTTTTAAAGTGTAATTGATTAAAATAATTTTTTTTTATTGAGAGTTTAGAAAATTTTTAGTTTTAAAACTTGTTATTGGTTGTGCAGTGCAAGTTCTTAGGACTGTGGTCAAATTTGGGAAAATACCTGTCACAGTTTCTTTTACAAATGAACTGTTGTTGCATTGCTACAAGTTGTGCCCTATAAACATAGGAATTCTGTGAAATTTTATTTTGCATGATTTCTATCAAAAATTTTTAAGTATGACACATTTATCACTGTATTCACTATATTATTTAACATATTCTAAAGGAAATTTGTATATTGAAGCCTTAACCCCCAATGTGAAGACTACTTGAAGATAAGGTTTATGAAGGGTAATTAAGATTAAATAAGGCCATAAGGGTAGGGTCCCAATTCATTAGGACTGATATCCTTATAAAAAGAGGAAGAGACACAGGGATATTTGTATATACATAGAAGAAAGGCCCTGTAGGACATAATGAGAAAGTGATCATCAACAAGCCAGGGAGAGAGGAGTTAGGAGGAACCAAACCTGCCAACACCTTGATCTTAGATTTCCAGCATCTAGAATTGTGAGAAAATAAATTCCTATTATTTAAGCCACCCAGTCAGTGATATTTTGTTATAGCAGCCCTAGCAGACTAAGACAGTGGGGAAAGTTAAGTGGAAAGAGTCCATGATCTTAATTGATTTTGATTAAAATATCTTAATTCTGAAAGTTTTGCAAAAATATATGACTCAAGTTGTGTTTCCACTCAGGATGTAACAAGATGCGAGAGAACATTGACCCCACCCTGACAAATCAGAAAAATCTGTACAATCTATAAACTTACAACTTTTTCTGAGCCTATCAGAGAGTGAGATTACAAAGGCAACTCCGTGGGTTGAATTCCAAAGGGTGACAAACCCCCCTATGAAAGATGGACATAGGAAATATTTCACCTTTGACAGAGCATTGGAGGAAGAGATAGCCACCATAAAAGAGCGTCAGAAGAAAACAGCTGAAAATTCAACAAATTCTCAATGGCAGAGTTCAACTTAACTTGACAGTGTAGAGCAGGGGTCAACAAACCTTAGCCCATGAACCAAATCCAGCTTTCTGCTTACTTTTTATATTTTTAAATCATTGTGAAACACTCAAAAGAGTAATAGTTTGTGACATATGAAAATTACATGAAATTCAAATTTCAGCATTTATAAATAATTTTTTGGAACACAGCCACCTCATTGTTTACTTATTGTCTGTGTCTGCTTTTTGTACTACAATGGCAGAGTTCATTCATTGCAACTGACTGTATGTTCCGCAAAGTCTAAAGTATTTACTATCAGGACCTCAACATTTTTTGACCCCTGATTTAGAGCCCTGTGAGCCCTGGACACATAGAAGTTACACTTACTTGCCAGCTCTTTTCCATGCCAAGTGTCTACCACGTTCTTATGAGAAAGATTGGGCAGGGCAAGAGAACAGAAAAGTCCCTTGGTGATACGCAGACATAAAACTACTTCCTCTTCCCCAGAACTTTCTCTCATATGAGGAAAAAGCTGCAATTGCCAGGGGAATGCCAGGAAATCCTTCCAATCTCTAGGTCAGGAAAAGAGTCAGTACCTCTGAGGCAAGGGTAGAAGTAAACCTTCTGACACTAGGGGAGTTGTGGGGAACTCTTCTGCTCCCCCAGTCTCTGGTCCTTACTGAGGAAGAGGTAGAAGCAAAAGGCCTCTATTGCTGTTGGAGAGTAAGGAAACACTCTCATGCCCTGGGTTCTGTATTAAACAAAATAGAGATCTACTACCACTGGGGGAAGATTAATAAATTCCTCTTGCCTAATACCTCTCAGCTATACAAGAACTGTTAGACTGCAATAGGGGGCAGGGACAGAAATGCCAAGAAAGTCCCTCTTCTGAGATCCAGATGCACGGAGCCTGCCTAGACTGAGGCTGGACTGGAACAATAGAGAACTATGCCTACCCACCATGAGCCTTGTACTAAGTAACCAGCAGTATCAATCTACTAGTTGGGGAGAGAAACTACCTACAAAGAAGTACTCTGTGTGATGTAGGTGTACAGGACTTGCTGAAAGGCATTGGTTGATCAGGACCATGGAAAAAGAAAAATCCTCCAACACTACAGGTCATGAATTGGGTATAAGATAGGAGCTGACCACCACTGGAGGAATTTGAAGTCTGTGGTGCATTGAAAGTAACTCAATCAATGGCAAACCCAAACTCAGCTCAAGTATTGAGTAAATTGACTTAACTCTCTGCGCTAACAGTGGTTCAGAAGAGGTATGTCCTGTTCCAACTGTAAGTACCACTTACCTTGGTCTCTACTAGTTTTTGGTTTTGTTTGTTTTTACATAAAATATTCAAAGAACTACGGAAAATTATGAGATATATTTAAATAGCAAGAAGAAGAAAACTTGACCTATTGTCAAAAGAAAAAAATAGTCAATAGAAGCTGGTGACGAGATGACTTACATGTTAGAACTATCAAAAACTTTAAAGTAATCATAATCAACATGTTAAAAGCCTTATGAAAAAAATGAATAAAATGAATAAACACATAAGACATTGCAGCAAAGAGATGAAAACCTAAAAAAAATTAAATGGAAATCCTACGAATAGGCACACCTGGGTGGCTCAGTTGTTAAGCGTCTGCCTTTGGCTCAGGGCGTGATCCCAGGGTCCTGGGATTGAGCCCCGCATCAGGCTCCCTGCTCTGCTGGGAGCCTGCTTCTTCCTCTCCCATTTCCCCTGCTTGTGTTTCCTCTCTCGCTGGCTGTCTCTCTCTATGTCAAATAAATAAATAAAATCTTAAAAAAAAAGAAATCTTATGAATAATTGAAATATTATAGTTGAATAAGTCCTTTGGTAGGTTAATTAGCAGACCAGACACAGCAGAAAAGAAAATCAGGGATAGTCAATAGAAATTATGCAAATTGAAACATAAAGAGAAAAAAAAAACCAGCAAAAAAGTATAACAGTGCATCGAGGAGGTCTTGCCCACCATCTAATGGGCTAACTGTGTAAATGGAATCCCAGAAGGAGATTCGAGAGAGAATGAGGTGGAAGAAATATTAGAAGAGTTAATGGCAAGAATTTCCCCAGCTTAATGAAGACAATAAACCACAGATCCACGAAACTCAGAAAAACCCACAGAAGATATATACAAAGAAAAACACAGCCAGGCACATCTTAGTCAAGCTGCTATAAACCAAAAATAAAGAGAACATCTTAAAGGTAGGCGGAATGAAAGAATTCACTGCATGTAGACAAACAAGATAAGAATAATAGTAAACTTCTTGTTAGTAACTATGCATATCAGAAGACAGTATAGCATTATCTTTTAAGTACTGGGGGGGACTCTCAAGCTAGAGAAGACACAAATTATAAATTATGAAGATGAAGAATGAAAGAGAAGTCATTTGTATAGATACTACAGGCATTGAAAGGATAATAAGAGACTATTTTCTATCTTCTCCTTTTCTTCTTCACGTGCATAGATTTGATACCTTAGATAAAAAGGACAAATTCACTAAAGGCACAAATTCCCAAGTGCTTGCAGGAAAAAAAAATAGATAATTTGAATAGCCCTGTACCTCTTAAATACACTGAATTCATATTTTAAAAAATTTCTTATTGGTGTATTTTGCTAAACATTTAAGGAAGAAATAATACCAACTTTGTAAAAAATCTTGAAGAAAATAGAAGAGGGAACACTTCCCATCACACTTTACGAGGTCAGCATTACTCTGACACAAAAACCACAGATTAATATTCCTCATGCACAAAGAAACAAAAATCTTCAAAATATTAGTAAATCAAATTGTACTGTATGTATCATGATGAGATAGGTTTATCCCAGGTATGTAAATTTGGTTCTAAATAACTGATCAATCAATGTAATTTACCATCTCCATATACTAATAAGAGAAACCATATGTTCATCTCCATAGATGCAGGAAAACCTTTGACTAAGTTGAACAACCATCAGTGATAGAGTCACTGGAATATAAGAAAACTTCCACAGCCTGATAAATGGCATCTATAAAACACCTGCAGATAACATCATATTAAATTGTGAAAAAAATTAATGCTTTCCCTCTAAGATAAGAAACAAGGCAAGGATTTCCATAAAGGCATACAAGTAGGAAAGAAAGAAAAAAAGTCTTTATATAAAAATGACCTCATTGTCTGGAATCTCTCTCTCTCTCTCTCTGGAAAATCTAAGGAATTTATGAAAAAATTAGAACTAATAAGTGACATTAGCAAGGTCAGCACACAATTTTGCAAAAGAACAAAGTCTAAGGAACTATGCTGCCTGATTTTAAGATTTAATATAAAGCTACAATTATAAAAACAGTATGATATTAGAGAAAGAATAGGCATATAGATCAAATGAACATAATAGAGAATTCAGATTTATTAAGTCAGAATCTGCATCTTAATAATATTCACAGGTAATTCATATATACATTCAATTTTGAGAAGCATTAGGCTAGAATAAGAAGAATGAATGGTGTTAATCTACAATACAAATGATCTCTTATTGGTTCACATCTCTTAAAAAGATTTTACCATTGACTAGGTCCTCAAGTCTCCAACTTAGGTGTTTTCCCTGATTTTTCCCTTTGCCTCACCCCTTCGTCCAAGATCATATCTATCTGCAAGTTATGTTTGTTTATACCTCCCAAACAGGTCTCAATCCATCCATGTCCCTATTCCATGGCCACTGTATTCTAAGACACCATTTTCTCCCCTGTATTACTGTGGCCTTCTGATTTCTTTACTTCTTCCCCCCCCCACAGACAAGTTATAAAACAGCCAGAGTGATCTTCATGGAGCTTGTGTTCAAGTGGAGAAGACAGAATAAACACGTAAGTAAATAAATGAAAACAATCATTATTAACTGTAATAAATGCAATGAAGGGCATCAATACAGTGATGTGATAAAGAGGAGGCTACTTGCCTCCTGTAGATGAAGACTATATAAGTAAACTTGGGTTGTCCTAACAAAATACCACAGACTGGATGGCTTGAACAACAAAAATTTATTTTCTCACAGTTCTAGAGGCTGAAGTCTAAGATCAAGGTTACCTCAGAGTTGGTTTCTGGTGAAACCTCTCATGTCTTGTAGAGAGTTACTTTTTGCTGTGTTCTTACCCTGCCTTTCCTCTGAGCCCATGTGGGGCATGGAGTATACTCTTGTATCTCTTCTTCTTCTTTCTTCTTTCTTCTTTCTTCTTTCTTCTTTCTTCTTTCTCTTTCTTCCTTCTCCTTCTCCTTCTCCTTCTCCTTCTCCTTCTCCTTCTCCTTCTCCTTCTCCTTCTCCTTCTCCTTCTCCTTCTCCTTCTCCTTCTCCTTCTCCTTCTCCTTCTCCTTCTCCTTCTTCTTCTTCTTCTTCTTCTTCTTCTTCTTCTTCTTCCACCAGTCCTATCAGATTAGGGCCCTTATGACCATTTAACCTTAATTACCTTTTTACAGGCCCTATCACCAATAGTGATACTGGGTTTAAGGCTTCCATGCATGAAATTGGGTGGGTGGAGATACAATTCAGTCCACAACAGGGAGACTGGGAAGGCTGCTCTGTAGAGGTGGGATCTGAGGATCTGAGATTTGAGGTGGAGCCAACCATGTGAAGAATAAGGAAAAAAGCATCATGGGTAGAGGGAACTCATGGACATAAGACACCTTCAAGTATTGGAGTTTTGGGTTATCAGGAAAAAAGTAAATCCAGCTATTTCCATCCTGGTCAGAGGTAAGACTTTACAGTCAGACCTGACATCTTCATATTTCTATTCAAAAGTCACTCTACAGCATTTGAAATTGGCATTTGGACAAGGACAGAAAGAATACAAGCAGAAACCAATCACAGGCAGGTGGGAATTGCAGCTTTATTTCCAATCCAGAACTAACACCTCTCTCCCTGAGACTGGTTCACTTAAAAGTCATCTCAATGAAGGATGACTTCTTGGGACATCTCATTAAGTATTCAATGGCTATATGCCTGTTCCATTGATGGTGATTTAAAAGCATTACCATGAAGGAAGAGTCCTTAGACAGTTCTGAAGTTCTCATTGGCTGATGTACATGGAAATTCTTAATCTCAGACTAAGTCAACTGAAAAATATTTGACATCACATGTCAGCAGAAACTTCTTATGGGTGCCGCCTGCAGCTCTCCACTGTTTACCCAAGCAGCAGCACCCAGCAGACTATGGTTGAGACCTGCTCCAAGGCTGGAATGGGGAATGTGAAACACTGAAATTTTTCCACGTTTATTCAACCACACCCCATTTTCATTATCTCTGTGCAAGGAGGTGAACAGAGAGAACTACTAAATACCACAATAAGCATGATTTGTGCTTGATTNNCTCTTTCCTCACTCAGTGTGATCGTCAGTAACATCTCAGTGATACAAATGGGCATTTTGCTGAGTTCACTCCCAAAGAAGGATTGCTTTCATGGCAGGACTCTAAGGGATTGAAGTCTTAACTTACTCAGACTCTTTGTGTGTTGTCCTACTGTTACTTTTTGGCAATCATCTGACCAAAAACTATATTTAAAAAAATTATCTTAAATATTATTATAGTGCATAGATGCTGTTGTTTGTGAAAAAGAAATATACAAAAATAATACACACTGTATGTTCCATTGCCAATGGATAGGTTGTATTCTTTGATAGATTCTATGTCATACTGCTTTGGTATATAGTATCATTGGCTGGTTTTCTGAAGTAATGGCCAAGAAAAATTAATATTTATCTTTCTTTACATTACATTCTGTGCAAACTCTACTTATATAAGTGATAAGTAGAATAGGACTATGTTGCTTATCCAGTTTTCTGTGGTTTAATTTGTATTTAGTTGGACAAAATTGGAAGAGGCTTTTATCAGATAAAGGGCTAGTATCCAAAATCTATAAAGAACTTATTAAACTCAACACCCAAAAACCAAAAAAGAAAAAAAAAATCCAGTCGAGAAATGGGCAGAGGTCATGAACAGACGTTCTCCAAAGAAGACAGACAAATGGCTAACAGATGCATGAAAAAATGCTCAGAATCATTTGTCATCAGGGAAATACAAATCAAAACCACAATGAGATACCACCTCACACTGGTCAGAATGGCTAAAATTAACAACTCAGGAAACAACAGATGTTGGCAAGGATGCAGAGAAAGGGGAACCCTCTTACACTGTTGGTGTGAATGCAAACTGGTACAGCCACCCTGGAAAACAGTATGGCAGTTCCTCAAAAAGTTAAAAATAGAAATATCCTATGATCCAGCAAGTACACTACTGGGTATTTATCCAAAGTATACAAAAATAGTGATCTGAAGGGGCACATGCACCCCAATGTTTATAGCAGCAATGTCCACAATAGCCAAACTGGAAGAAGCCGAGATGTCCATCGACAGATGAATGGATAAAGAAGATATATATATATAATATGAATATTGCTCTGTTATCAAAAAGAATTAAATGAAATCTTGCCATTTGCAATGATGTGGATGGAACTGGAATGGTTATTATGCTAAGTGAAATAAGTCAGTCAGAGAAAGACAAATACCATATGATTTCACTCATGTGTAGAATTTAAGAAACAAAACAGATGAACGTAGGGGAAGGGAAGGAAAAATAAAATAAGATAAAAGCAGACAGGAAGCAAACCGTAAGAGACTCTTAACTATAGGGAACAAACAGGGGTGTTGGAGGGGAGGGGAGTGGGGGGATGGGGTAATTGGGTGATGGGCATTAAGGAGGATACTTGATATAATGAGCAGTGGGTGTTATATGCAACTGATGAATCACTAAATTCTGTCCCTGAAACTAGTAATGCACTATATGTTAACTAAATTGAATTTAAATAAAAAATTTAAAAATAAAAATAATGAGAAAAAACAAACCTCTGGAAACCATTTAATTATAATTATTACAATCAAACAGAATCTTACATTTAGGATTCAGTGATATGTAAAAATATCTAGTTACACATGAGCCTGAACTTTTAAAGTTTAAGTTTGTATGTTCAAATAATATACATGTTTATTTCAATTCAGCTTCTTTTCAGTGAATGCAATTTTTCTATGTCTATTAAAATCATTGAGAATCATTTAAGCCATTATTCCGTGAAACAGATTACCTTAAAACTAATACTGTAGATTGCTCAATTTTGGATGATACTTATTTAGTTGTAAAATCCACTCGCTGTATATGTTTTCAACAAAGCCTGTGTATTCTTCTTGGTTTTCTCCAAGGACCAATTTTGGGATCTTTTTCTGTTTTTGGTTTGTACTAATAATCTTTTTTTCTTACAGGTAATTCAAAGTTTACTTTATTACAGATGGTATTTGTCTATAGCTAAAAATACTTTCTAAGATGCACCCTAGCTCAACAGACTAGTTTAAAAAGCATCTTTAATGAAAACAACCAGTCACAACAGATTAACCAGAATCAAAACCCCCAAGAGCATTATAACTGGCTATTTGCACTTTACTAATCCTAGTTTCTTAAAAAATTAATCTAGAATACAAATGGGTAAGAAATAGAAAATCAATTGTGTCACTATATACATGATTTAATGGGACATGGTAACTTGAAGGGCTGCCACTGTGCTGTGTTAAAAACAGGATTTTGCCCATCTCTCTAAACACCAGATAAAACTGATCACTGAGTTTAATAGTCTAGATTACCAAGTATGGAGTAGTTTTGGCTAAAACCTTGGACAGTTGGTTGAACAGGCAGAAAAATTAATTTTTCTACAGTCAAAATTTTATCTTTAGATTTTTATATCAGCATGAAGCCATAAAAAAAATATCTGAGTGCCTACTATTTATGAACTGAACTAGATATCACAGAACAAAGTACATATGACATATGATATGTGACATTAATGTATGTTATTATATATCATGATATATATTATATATTTTTACTTATATTATCATGAAAATATATATCAGTGAATAAAATATAGATTATCTACAATCATTAATTAAAATATGTAAACATCTGAAAGATAGTTTCATCCCTGATCTTTTATCATTTAAATGGGAAATGAATTGCCTTTATGAAAAGATTGTTATTGGAGTTTAAGAAAATGAAATAAAAATTCCAATTTCAAAAATAATGTGTTCAACTGGCAGTATTAGGTTGTTCTGAACATGTACTGCCACCCAATGGAGATGTGCCCCAATGGCACCAGTGTGTAGGTTTGGAGACCATACATCCTTTTGTGGAAATAATACATGTGCCAATCATTCAGTGTGGTAGGTTTTTTGGTTTAGAATGTACTAGACTGCCCTTGGGGAAGGAGGAATGGCAAACTTTAGGTAAAAATATTTTCTTCCATAAGCCCAAGGAAAAAAAAGCCTTATCCAAAATCAGATCTGAGGCGACTATAGTGAAATAGTAAAATTGCCTATAAATATCTTCAGCGATATCAAGTAACAGTGACTGTCTCAGAAACATTACCAACATGCTGATAATAACCTTTTTGTATTATGTAGAAGTTGTATCATGAAGAATTGAGGCTGGGAAAAAAACATTGGAATAAACCACAAGTCTTCTGAGTTGCAGTCTGAATTTTCAGCGTGATCCTTTTGTTTTGTTTTTTTTTGTTGTTTTTTCTTAGAATCAACTGGTTCTTATCAAGGGTAGTTTGTAAAGAGTTCTGATTGCCCTAGAGGAGGAATGGATTAGAATGTCCCTCAGGGTCCCTTCCGCCTTCATGATTACATTTTCAATGCCATTGTTCAAGCCTCTGACAAAAAGTATTTAAAGATGGAAAAAATGTAATTCACCTCCAAAGTTCTTAAAATGACTTACGTTAGGTGCTTTTTAAAAGGTGTTGAATAGGGATTTTCACATTTTTATTGATCCAGAACTTGAGATAACAGCGTATCGTCCCATGGCAAGTTTTTAAATAAAAAGGTGTGCTGATACAGAGGCTTGCTTTGTTTAGGAAATCTTTCATTCAGTAAAAGTTAAAGTAATTTCCAGTTCAATGATAATGTTACTGTGGAGGCTCTTAATGTTCAAAATGCCACTTCCATTTTTCACATAGACCAAAGAAACAGAGGGGTTTAGGTGTTGGAACCAGAACTTCTTTTTTTAACTTTAGCTGTTAAAAAGGTCTGAGCTTAGTAATATCATTTTGGGTAAGCTGCAACATTCTCTAAGGCAACAACCGCATTACTGAATTTATAATTGGATTACCTTAACACCCTACTCGCCAAAGAGAGTAATTACCTAATAATGCATATTATGTGACTATTTAAGTTACAGTATGAAATGTGATAAGAAAGATTAAATTGGTTAAATGAAAAATGTTATGGTAAATTTCTTGTGTAGATTTCCTGAACAAGTGATTGAAGCTATGCTTTGTGTAGGCTTTGCAGTGTTTTTCTGTTTATTGAAGTCAGAAAGTGACAAACATGGAGGCGAAACTGATGGAACATTACATCAAATGATCATCAAGTGAATTGGTACATTGTTGCTATAATTGAAAATTACTGTTCCATTAAAAAATAACTATTACATTTTTTACAAAAATTATGCCAAAGATAGCATCTTTTAGCTAGAAGAAAGTTTCCATGATCAAATCAGATTACTTTAATAATGGTAAGGTACTCTACTAAAAAAGTTATAAACGTTGTATGTATGTAAGATACATAGTGATACTGTAATGACTAAACACATGGGAATGCAGTTGCTCTACGGGATCCTCATTAATAAAATTTGTATCAAGTTAGTTGCTGAAGGACTACAGGGGAATCTAGATGTCCAAGATAAGGGCTCTTGTATCTCACTTGCAATTCACTGGAATTGAGAACCACTGGAGATGTGCATGTAAATCCTGACCATGCTTTTGACTTGCTCAAGTCACAAAAGGATCTGTCCTACCGCCTATTTATCTTACTCTTGGCCAGATTCTCGAAGTGCAGAAGTCACTTCCATTTTAATTCTTACAAGCTCCTCAGGGTACCAGTTAAAAAAAAATTGCTTTTACATAAATAGCTCTCAAATGACCTTGGAATTGAAAACTTTCTAAAATTGCCCAACTGACTCCCAGAGAGTAATTTATAAACAGAAAGTTACTGGTTTTGATCTGCATGGGGCCTACTCTGTAGATCAGAAGGTGAGTGGACTAATAAATATCTTCATAGACTATTCATATTTTGGATTTTCATGGACGGTTCATGTTTACAGCATTAGAGTTAATTCAGTTTGCCTATTTTTTCTATTATCTCTAACTTTGACTCCATCATTAATAACATCAATTATACATCCACTGTTTGTAGAACCCTCTGTCTTCCTTCTAGATTTCTAACCCCTTTTAAGGGAGATATTTTGTTTTCTTTTGACAAAATTTATATCTGTTCTTCTCCCTTCCAGTGGACTGAGAAAACAAAGTGTTCTATGGGGGAGAAATATTTAATGTGAAAAGATTTCTATTCTGTGACCCCATGTGGACTTTCTAATTTGGACAGTATATAATAAAATTGATTATTTGGGAGGATAAAAAATGTTTGGATTCTTTTAATAAATCAGTCCTTTATGAATGGGCAAAAGAACACAACTAGTTAATGAAGGAATAACGGGTATTTCAAAAATTATGTCATACTTCATTTTACTTTTAGTAACAAAATGAAAACATTTAGAGTATCTTTCTCCAGAGCCATGCTTATCTTCCACTCCCCACAGATGCACTCATGAAAATCACCTTATCCTTTTTTTTTTTAATTCTGAGACTTTTTCTGTATCTTTAAGGCCATGTAATGTTTCTTGTTTGTCTGTTCCTTCCCGTGGTCATTGCCCAATGACACCAGATCCAGCCAACTTCCATCCACAAGGATCTGGGTTTGTCCATAGCTTATGTCTTCCAACTGTCCCTGATTTCTGTTCTCAGTTCTGTTCTCTGTGTCCTCAGCTGCAGCTTGTCCCTGGAACTATTCCCAGTTTTAGGAACTAGCCAAGAGAAGCTGACCCACAAGATGAGAGAAATAGAAGAGAGATTTCCTCAACTCTCTTAATTCTTTGGACCTGGGCGCTGTTGTGGTAGGTAGTAGGAGCATGTCAAGTTCTAGCAATGCCCTTCCACTCTCACTATAGGCATTAGTCCCTTGAGTCTTCACAACAGTTCCATAAAGTGGATAATTCTTTTACACATTAAAAAAATGAGATTTCAAGAGGTTATATCTCACACTTACAATGGCACAGCCGATAAGAGAGCCAGGATTTGAACCCAGTTGTGCCTGACTCCAAGAATCATGCTCTTAATCACTATAGGTCACTGCATTCTAGACATCCAGATGTATAAACAGCACCTATGACATTCAGTTTTACCAGCTAAGCAAGTGAAATGCAATACAAATGACCTAATCAATTATATTTTGTTTAATATATTTGGAGTTTAGAGCTTTTTGAATTTAATGTATGAATATATAGTAGCTCATATTTTTGTGTAGTTATTGTGTTCTAGGCAAGGTATTTTACATATATTTTCTTCATTTAAGTCTCATAACCACCATGTAGAAAGGCAGGTACTATTATTATTTCCAGTGAAAAAAATTGAAAACAGAGGCACAATATGCTTAAATAATTTGCCCCAAATCAGAGAGCTGGGAAGAACCGAGAGTTGAACTACAGGTATTTCTTACCCACTGTACTTTACCACTTCAGATAGAATTTTATGGCTTCTATTATAAATGCTTTCTATGAGTAGATATTATGCAAAATGTTGTTTATGTTTATGCCTTGAGTCCTCATATAAACCTAGAGAGGTAGTACTATTATCTATCTCTTAAAGCTGAAGAAAACAAGGATAAGAGATTTTTAGTGACACAATAATAGGAAATAATAGTAGAACTAGTATTTGAACCTAGATTTGATTGATTCAAAATTGATGCTTATGGGAAATAATCTGAAAAATAAGAGGATGGTCCAAAATGGTGGCGTAGACAGATCCTGAACTCACCTCTTCACATGGACACATCAAATCTATATCTATATATAAAGCAGTTCCTCCTGAAGAAGAACTGAGGGTTGATTGAACAGCTTGTGCACAATAAACAATAGAGGGATCGTGTAGAAAAGGGTAGGAAAGTTGGAGACATGGTACCAGTGGGAATGCCACCTTTGACATGGCACTCTGCAGTAGGGAGGGATATCACTGAGGGGCCCACACGCACTCACTCACTTTGGGGCACAATGAAAAAAAAACTATAGTATGGAAAACAACTAGACTGTAAGTGAGGGAAATCCATTTACTAACTCTGCACATCAGCCAAATGGGTGGGGAAGTGCTAGAACTCTCTCTGGGGTCAAGGGCGCTGATGAGGGTCACTTTTTTTGCTCTCCTTCTACCCTGATAGTGCCAGTAGGAGCAGCATACAGGTGCTCTAACTGGTCTGCTAGGCCACCCTGGCATGCCCTGGACCATTTGCTCACAACAGATCCAGCCATTTTGCCAAGGTGGCCCCAGGACATAAAACTAAAAACTGGTTCTTTGAGAAGATAAACAAAATCAATAAACCTCTAGCCAGGCTCATGGACAAAAAAAAGAGAATGCCCCCAAAATAAAATCAGAAATGAAAGAGAAGTTACAACTGACACCACAGAAATACAGAGAGGATCAGAAGAGACTACTACTAACAATTATATGCTAACAAATTGGAAAACCTAGAAGAAATGGATAAATTCCTAGAAACATACAACCTGGCAAGACTGAACCATGAAGAAATAGAAAATCTGTACAGACCAATTACAAGAATAATATTGAATCAGTAATTTAAAACCCCCAAAAAATAAAAGTTCAAGGCCAGACAGCTTCTTAAGTGAATTCTACCCAAATTCAAAGAATTAGTACCTATCCTTCTCAAATTATTCCAAAAATTGAAGAGGAAGGAATGCTTCCAAATGCATTTTATGAGGCAAGCATTACCCTGATACCAAAACCAGGAGACACTGCAAAATAAGAAAAGTATAGGCCAATACCCCTGATGAATATACATGCAAAAATCCTTAACAAAATATCAGCAAACTGAATTCAACAATACATTAAAAGGATCATACACCATAATCAAGTGGGACTTATTCTAGGGTTGCAGGTATGTTTCAGTATCTGACAATCAATCAATGTGATACATCACATAACAAAATTATGGATAAAAATTATGTTCAATAGAAGCAGAAAGACCATTTGAGAAAATTTAACATCTATTTATGACAAAAACTCTCAACAAAGTGCATATAGAAGGAACATACCTCAACATGATAAAGGCCATGTTTGACAAACCTATAACTAATATTGTACTCAATGGTGAAAACCTGAGCTTTTTGTCCAAGATCAGGAACAACACAAGGTTGCCCACTCTCACCACTTTTATTTAACATAGTTTTGGAAGTCCTTGCCATAGCAATTAGGCAAGAAAAAGGAAAAAAAGGGAAAGGAAGGAGTAAAATTTTCACTGTTTGGAGATGACATGATATAGAAAACCCTGAAGACTCCACTAAAAAATTATTACAACTAAGACATGAATTCAGTAAAGTCTCAGGCTACAAAATTAACATACAAAAATTGGTTGCATTTTTATATAATAATAACAACAAGCTATCAGAAAAAGAAATTAGAAAACAATCGCACTTATAATTGCATCAAAAAGAATAAAACACCTAAGAATAAACTTAAACAAGGAGGTGAAATACCTATATTCTGAAAACTATAAGATATTGATGAAAGAAATTGAAGATAGCACAAATAAATGGAAACATACTTGTCATCATGGATTGGAAAAATTAAAATTGTCAAAATGTCCATACTCCCCAAAGTAATCTACAAATTCAATGTAATCTCCATCAAAATACCAAGAGCATTCTTCACAGAGTTAGAACAAAGAATCCTAAAATATGTATGCAGTCACAAAAGACCCTGAATTGCCAAAGGACTCTTGATAAAGAACAAAGCTGAAATTATTACTCTCCCTGATTTCAAACTACACTACAAAGATGTAGTAAATAAAAAACAATATGATACTGGAATGAAAACAGACATGTACATCAATGAAACAGATTAGAGAACCCAGAAATAAGTCCACACATATGTGGCCAATTAATCTAAGACAATGGAGGTGAAAATATGCAATGGGGGAAAAGTCTTCAATAAATGGTGATGGGAAAACTGGACAGCTACATGTCAAAAAATGAAACTGGACTACTGTGTTACATCATATTATAAAAATGATTTCAAAATGGATTAAAGACTTGAATGTAAGACCTGAAACCATAAAACTTCCAGAAGAAAACATAGGCAATAAACTCTTTGACATCATATACATATATATAAAACCAGTTTCCTCAGGCAAGGGCAACAAAAGATAAAATAAACGGGATTACATCAGACTAAAAAGCTTTTGCATAGCAAAGGAAACTATAAAGAAAATGAAAAGCAACCTATTGAATGGGAAAAGAATATTTGCAAATCACACATCCAGTAAGGGATTAATATCTAAAATATAAAAGGGACTTATATTTAATATAAGACAATTTAATATAAAAAAACCTCAACTCAATTAAAATATGGGCAGAGGGCTTCAACAGAAATTTTTCCAAAGAAGACATACAGATGGCTAACGGGAACATGAAAGATGCTCGACATCTCTAATCATCAGGGAAATGCAAATCAAAGCCACAATGAGCTATTACCTCACTCCTGTCAGATTGGCTATTGATACAGCCTTGAAAAGGTGGTGTCTCCCTTGCAAAACATGAAGCAATGTTAGATACACCGGGATAATTGTCTCCCAACACATAAAAGCAGTCTTGTAACAAACTGAATCTGTTGTTTACAAGGGGGACAAAAAGACCAAAATAACAAGTGTTGGTGAGGATGTGGAGAAAAGAGAATCCTTGTGCATTGTTAGTGGGAATGTAAATTGGTGCAACAACTGTTGAAAACAGTATGGAGGTTGCTAAAAAAAATTAAAAATAGAACTACCATATGATCCAGCAATTCCACTTATGAGTATGTATCTGAAGAAAACAAAAACACAAATTTGAGGAGATATACACCCACCTGTGTTCATTGTAGCATTATTTACGATAGCCAAGATATGGAAGCTACCTAAGTGTCCATCAAAAGATAAATGGATAACAAAGATATGGTATATAACATGATGTAATATTTCTCAGCCATAAAAAAGCATAAAATACTGCCATTGGCAACAGCATGGAGAGAATTGGGGGATATTATACTAAGTGAAATAAGTCAGACAGAGAAAGGTAAATATGATTTTACTTGTATGTGGAATCTAAAAAACAAAACAAACAAATAAACAAAACTAAGCAGAAACCGGCTCATAGATACAAGAAACAAACTATTGGTTACCCCAGAGAGGAGAGAGGTTAGGGGGTGGGTGAAAGAGGTGAAGGGAATTAAAAGGTACAAACTTCCAATTATAAAATAAGTTGTGAGGATGTAATGTACAGCACAGGGAAAATAGTTAATAACATTGTGATAACTTTGTATGCTAACAGATGGTAGATTTATTGTGGGGATCATTTTGTAGTGTACAAAAATATTGACTCACTGTGATGTACACCTGAAACTAATAGATATTGTATGCCAATTATAGTTCAATAAAAAGTAATCAATCACTCACTCAATCTCCCAAAATAACTTTAAATAAATTCCTGAAGAGCAGATTCCAAAAAGACCTCCTTCATCCTCTGGCAAGTGCAGTCATCTTGGGTTTCACTTGAGGTCTTCACATAGCTTCTGCTCACGAGCAGTACTATTTGGAAGATGTAGTGTTTGAAGCATAAGAAAATATTTATTGAAATGATTTCTGCCTGTTGGTCATAGTTAAACAGTCATGGCATTAGCATTTTATTTTTACCTTCTATTTGTGGGATTAGATTATTCATTTTAATGCTTTGAGTCTTAATTGCACACAGGTTGACTGTCATAGGCAGACCATTAAAATGGCTGTCGCCTTCCACCCACTCCATCTTCCTAAAGTCCAAAAACCTTTCTACTGTGAGTGGTGTCTAGTCACCTGAGCCTATTTAATAGATCTGTTAATGCAGTTCTTCTGGCTTTTCTGGAAGTGCCACTAGCTCATTCCACGGTGCTATTAGAGTGGCCTCACATGATTATTGACCTGATGTGCCCCTCTGTGGTATTGTTCCTACCCTCTCAGCTACATACTCTGGCTTTATAATATTTGCAAATATGTAAAGTTTTAATCTCCACTCTTGGAAGTGACAGACCTTATTTGGGAATGAAAAGTACTGTGAGTTTTGTTACTTGCTCTTTTTTTTTTCTTCCTTCAGGCCAGATTTTGGACCCTTTTCCTGTTTCATATCATAATTCCCAATTGCATTGACATTCATATTTCCAAGTTGAATTTCATTTCACAATTTTTTCCCCATATTTCTAGCCCCTCTTTTTCATGGTGAATTACATTGTCTGTCGTTACAATTTTAAACAGCTGCCAACTCAACACATTTATCAAACTAGCAGGGGATATTGTTTACTCCCTGCCCTTTACCAGACCATGAATAAAGATATTAAAATAACTTGGTTCCACTCCAATACTATAGAGACCTTACTGGACACCTTCCCCTGTTCAGGGATGGCCATTTATCACTGTTTTTGGATGTGGTACTCTAGCTTATTTTCAGCCCATCTGACAGGGCTTCCATATAAATACATCTACTTCAAGGGAGATTTTTGTGTTGCAATATATTAGCTGTGATATTGCAGATCAGTTCTATTAGGTCTACTGAATTCTTTCCTTCACACTGATCTTGGTAATTCATTCAAAAGAGGGATTAAGTGTGCCTGGCATTATGCACACTGCATTTTGTTTAGAGTTCCATTATTCCAGATGTTCCAAATAAGCAGCTATGGGTACTTTTGATGAGAAAAGTAAAATATTCCCAGACACCACATTATGTGTACATAAATGCCAGAAGTGGTTGCTGACTATAAATATATATATATATGTATTTATGTATATATTCACATATATGAATTTATATATGTATATTCGTATATGTTCTCTGAGAGAGCATATGGTAGTGTGTGAAGCAGAACTATGAAAGAGGGAAAACATTAACCAGGTTGTCAAGAGATATTTCTTATACTTTAGGTTCTGATGCTAGATAGCTATTTGACCCAGTTTAAGACAATGATCTTATAAAGTCTCACTTTCTTCATATGTGAAATGTCTAGGTGGGTCATAATTATTTCTAATGTCCAATGTGGCATCTAAATATATTGTTGCATATCCTCTTTCTTTTTACCTTCAATTTTAGTATCAGGGCAAACAACAGTCCTTTGAGGTAGCCTGGGCAAACTGATGTGTTACATCTGAGTCTATGTCTTTCTTTTCCCCCCGGCATTAGATTAGGGGATTCAGGCTTTCTTGGCATATTAACAGAAAATATTTGATTCTGGAACTAAACCATACAATGGGAAGAAGAGGGAGGAGTTGCCAATACCATTTTGGTAGAACAGATGAGCTGCATTATATACCCTGGGCCGGAAGATTCACTTTTAAGTTTGCTCCTAAGGGTTCCTGAGAATAAAATGGAAACTTCCTTGTCTTTGCAGAGCTTCTGCCTTAGAAACTCACAGAATTTTAGATCTGGGAGCATATTTCTTTTCTTTTTTTTTTCTTCAGATTTTATTTATTTATTTGACAGAGATAGAGACAGCTAGCGAGAGAGGGAACACAAGCAGGGGGAGTGGGAGAGGAAGAAGCAGGCTCATAGCGGAGGAGACTGATGTGGGGCTCAATCCCAGATCGCCGGGATCACGCCCTGAGCCGAAGGCAGACGCTCAACCGCTGTGCCACCCAGGCGCCCCTGGGATCATATTTCTAAGTCAACTATCCAGTCCCTCATTTTAGGAGGCCTAACTTCTTACAACTCCCAGTGTAGGGCTCTTTCCTCTGCATGCAAGGGAGGGAAAATCAAGAATTTATAGCCAAGGGGTGACCGGACCTTCAAGTTTCACTTGGAGCAGGAGCTGGGGACCTGCTAACTGCAGCTGGGTAAGCAAGAGGCACAAGGAGATGCCTCAGACATTCTCTGAGAGGGAGTAGGGAAGAATGACAGGGTCAACTCCCTGTCAACTGCCCCCCTCCCAAAAAAAAACAGAACAGAGGGCTTTGTCCTTGGATTTTCATGAAGGTTTAATTCACAATTTAAAGACAAGACAAGTGGCCATGACTTCTCACCCTGGTATTTCTCTCACAGTTTATAGTTCAGTGAAAACAAAGGTGAAGCAAACACTGAGGGGGCATGCTCACCCTCCATCCCCAGCCAAAGTGCAAGAGAGTTACAAGGTTATTTATTCATAAAAACACTAAAACCAAAGGAGAGTCTGTACTTTATTTAATCAAATGCATGTTATTTGAAAGCCAAGTTTCCCAGAGTAAATTATGTCCATTTCTATTACCAGTGAAATTTCTGTATTCTTTAATTAAGTCATCTGCAACACATGAAGTAATGAGATGCTGAATGTTTCAAAAATTATACAAATACTTTGCAATCACTGGATCTTAAAAACAGTTTCATAAACTATCGAATATACTAACTAAAAATGAGAAATAATCACCCATTTTTATAAAAAATGTATAATTGCATAGGAAAGTTACTGGGAGTATGCTCACTAAGATATAAAGTGTTTACCTCAGATTTTTAAAGTTTTGGATAATTTTTACTTTCTCTTTAACCTTTTCATGTATCATTTAAAGGGCATATATAAAAATTATTTTCTTACTCTAAAATGACAAAGCTTATATCTTTGAGAAGTATTAATAGAGGTCTAGCTTTCAGGTGCCTACAGATTTTTTACCTTGTGGTTCATGATAGGAACTTCCATTTCCCATCCATTCAATTTCTTCTTAAACCTCCATTATTCCTCTTCAACCCAAATCTAATGAAACTCCTTTTCGAATTTACCAATGATTTGCCCTTTTTAAAGATCTGATGTTATTTTATGTGTCTTAATTCCCCGAATTTTCTGTAGTCTAGAGCCAGCTGGCTATATATTCCTTGAATATTTCTTCCCATAATTTTTAATGACACCGAAATTTTCTCCTCCTCCTCCTTCATCCTATGTGAACATTCCTTCTCTATGCTATCACTGAACTGTAGCTATATCCCCCCCCCCTTCATTCACATCTTTGGTGACCCCATCAGCTTTGATGATTCTAACTCCTCAGGATTCTACCACATGGAAATTGATAGCCACTAGATGCCAGACATTGTGCTAGGTGATGAGGAGTCCATCAGAGATAAGACACAGCATCTTCAAGGAACTCACAAGAAAGGGGAGAATATTAGATTATTAGCTTGCTAATTTTAAAGGTAGAGTCACACAGGGAAATCCAAGGAAGGAGTACTTAACCCAGCCTGGAAAGTGAGGAAAACCTTCCTTAAAGAAATGGTCAGTCATTTTAGAATACAATGCAAATCAAGAAAAGGAACAAAGACATGAGATAGCACAAAGTGCATGCTGAGCTATAAGCAGCCTGGTGTTGATGAGCCTGCAAGGCAGTTATGCCCACAGAGAGCAGACAGTGGAGGGCCTTGTGTGATGTGCTAGTGCTATGGACTGAATTGTGTTTCCCTCAAATTCATATGTTGAAGCCCTAACTCCCAATGTGACTGTATTTGAAAATAGGGCCTTTATGGAAGTAATTTTAGGTTAGATGAAGTTATAAGGGTAGGGCCCTGATCTAATAGGATTTGTGCCCTTATGAGAAGAAATGCTAGAGAGATTGCTCTTTCTCTGTACCATGTGAGGACACAGAGAGAGGGTAGCCATTTGTAACCGAGAAGAATATACTTGCTAGAACCTGATTATGCTGGCACCTTGATCTCAGTCTTCCACCTTTCTGAACTGTGAGAAAATAAATTCCTGTTGCTTAAGTCCCCCCACTCTGGTATTTTGTTATAGCAGCCTGAGATAAGATAGCTAGGGAGTTTGAACTTCATCCTGCAGACCAGGGATTCTTTACAGAGAAGTACGACTGCCAGGGGCATTTTTGAAATTTGAGAGAGGGTGTTATTTTTTGGTTGTCACAATGATTGCCAAGTGCTATTGGCATTTACTGGGTAGGGGCCAATGGTGCTAGATGTCTTCTACTTCATGGAGCATTTCCATGCAATGAAGAAATGTCCCACATCCAAGAAACATTTATGTAGGCGAAAAACCTATTTATCTGGGTCCAGAACCAATCTCCATTTTACATAAAAGTACCAAGTGTTTTTATGTAATTTAATATACACTGAAATTTTCAGGAAGATCACTACCCTGTAAATTGAGAAAAATGTATTTTTAAAATGTGTAAACGTTATGTACAATTGCAGAAAAACATGCTGCCACAATAAAACCATTCTTGGTATTTATCTTTCTAGTTTGTGTACCTATAGCAGTCAGCATTTGCAATTGTCACGTGTGTGGTGTTTCAACATATAGGTGTAAACATATGTCTACTTTATTAGGTCTTTTAGTGGTTTTGTGTCTAGGCATTTACTATTGAAAGATATTTTATTATGTTACTTTTTAAAATTTTTCCTTCATAATACAGCTAGAAAAAATTCTAGTTTTTTGCTTTGTTTTGTTTTAAATGTGTACGGGAAGATTGTACTCTTGTGTAAATTATATATGAGGATAATAAAAAGGACATGGAAAAATATTTGTTATAAAAATGGAAGGATTAAGATCTATTGCTCTAGAAGATGGGGTCCTTGTGAAGAATTTTAAGACAAATATTTATATAACTGTATTCAGAGCCTTTAACTTCTTTGCCCAAGAGTTCAGAGGTGGGAAAGACACAAAAGTTCCCTATTACCTCCTTCCCACCCCCGTGTACTGTTGGCATAAGAAATCTTTGAAGCTCCCACTCTGCAAGTCACTGGATTGAGCCTTGGGCTTGACTATTAGCGGCATAAACCAAATGTAGGAGGAAGTCACTACTCATTTCAACATTACTTTAGCCAACCTCATCAAAACCCTGCTCCTGGCTACTGTCAATCTCAGAGGGATCATGATAACCCAAAGAACCTTCTGTCCCTTCTCTTGAGGAGGCACTTATTTCAGGATGAATCAAATTCTGCACTCATAGTAACCTTGGTTTTGTGCTCAGCACCTCATAGCACTCTTGATTTTGTGCTCAACTAAGGTAACGAAGTGATCGGTGTGTCTGATGCCACACTAAGTCACATACCAACAGCTCTGTGAATTGAATATCAATACCATGTAAGGGTCTCATGGAGGTCCACTCCCAGTTACACTGCATAATTCAGTTTCTTTGCCCTAGCCTAGTTCTGTGACTGCTGTTCTGGGAAAGTCTTAGGATTGTTCCATGCGATGGATGCATAATAAAAACTGAAAACACTGCTTCTATGGGCCGGTGGACTTTGCCTTGATGTCAGATATGAGACTGGCAAAAGGATCACATTTCACTCATCATCTCTCCCATTCCTACCAAGAGGAAGAGCATGTCTTTTTTTTTTTTTTTAAGATTTTATTTACTTATTTGACAGAGAGAGAGACAGCCAGCGAGAGAGGGAACACAAGCAGGGGGAGTGGGAGAGGAAGAAGCAGGCTCCCAGCAGAAGAGCCCGATGTGGGACTCGATCCCGGAACGCCGGGATCATGCCCTGAGCTGAAGGCAGACGCTTTTAACGACTGCGCTACCCAGGCACCCCGAGGAAGAGCATGTCTTGATGCTAGTGATTCTGGCCCACCCTCTCTCTCATTGCTCCCCAGATCCTACAGTGGAATCAATTCTGCTGCATGTTAAGGCTCAGATCCCTGCAGGGGAGTTAGAATGCTAGTGGATTTCCTGAAGATGGGCATTTGCTCCAGGTTGTGACAATAATAGATTCATTGGCATGGGCTGCACCTTGATTAGTAGACCAGGCACACTATCTACCCCAAGGGTCTATCTTGCATTTGAGATGTACAAGAATATCTTCAATACTTGTTGGGTTAGTGACCTAGGAGACCACATTCACTGAAAGAGATGTAGGGGAAATCCTGAGATGCTAGGACCATTGATCATGTGCTCCCCACATCATACTTCAGTCTTCACCTTCTGGCTAGAAGTCCCTAACTTGCTCTTCTTGTAAATAGGCTATACCTTTTGGTTTTTTTCAGCAAAGCAATTCTCCTGTTAGCATTGTCTTGATTCTCCTACAAAGCCCCATGTAATCCCTGTGTCATAGGTTTTGAGTAAACATGCCACGTATAAGGAAGCATATCTCCCAGTTATGGTCTCCTTGCCCCTATTTTCATATGAGTAAAAACTTTATGATTGACCTAGGGTCCATCTTCAAGGCAAGAAGATAACACAGCATCTTCTAACCAACCTCTTTTAAGCTTTTGCAATTTCTTTGACACAAATTTAAGACAGAATTTATGGGGCTCCCAACTATAATTGTGAGAGACATAGCATTTTCTGTGAAGAAAAAGTCTGTAAGGCTCTTTTCTGGAAATAGACTATGGCTTAAACATGGTCATACTCTTTTAACTGGTATCAATTTCCCTGATTCCTAAGCCCTTGGATCAGATCGTCAGATGCCCTCCAGAGATTTTTCAACCTCATCTAATTTTGGAAAGGTGATAAATGGAAGGTCTTGCAGACATGCCTTGTCTAGTATGAGTATACTCTAACACTATGTGTAGTGGAGGCTACAATGCCCCACCCAGATTCCCCCTCAGGAATGAAGGATTTATTACCCTAGCTGCTGGATGAGCTATCAAAAAGTTTTGGCTGTCAGCCTTCTTCAGGGTTTGCCTCAGTGAAGAGAATAGCCTTACTCAGTGTCATAATCCCTTTCTGGGGTAGCTAATATTCAATGTGAGGGAGCTATAAAAACTTTGTCCCTTCTTTCCAACTTGGGCCTTCTAAAGGATTATCCCATCTTCAGAGTAACCCAGAGGATTAGCTGAGGCTTCTACTGATGCTGCATCTGAAATTGGCTTTTCCCTTTAACTGATCTTGCTTCTTTCCTTCCTTTCCACAGGTCCTGATCCTAAGAGCACTACCTACTAACATCCTATATGCCAGTCTTTGTCTCAGAGTCTTCTTCCCAGGGAATACAAACTTCAGTAGTTGGTGTTGGGAGTGCTCTGAGAAAGCAGATACTGGGATGTGATTTTGGGGATGGGTCACCCACCATTGTCCTGAACTGGGACAGTATGCATTGGACTAGATTCTGAGGGTACTGATCAAGAGAGAAGAAGCATAGGTTGAAAAATGGAGAAGTTCTAAATCTGGGATCACATTCCTAAGATACAGCATTTAACACCCTGGAGATGGTGCACACTAGTTACTAGGAGGACCCCTAGAAGCATGGGAAAGTGATGGCCCACTCTAAGTGAGGTGGAAGTGCCAAAATGCTATGGCTGGTGGGAAAGAAGAGTTTGGAAGATTCAGAGAAGTGGGCATGCTGGAGTGAATATACCATAAGGCAGAAAACCACTAAGACTGTGTTGCACAGGGGGGTTTGGAGGATAAAACACTTACTCAAGCAATAAAGCTCCCAGTCAGTCTACTGGATCCATGGAATATTCTGTTGCCATTTCCCTGGTCTCAAACGCATAACTGAAATAAACTAATTGGTACTTGTGACAGCCTGTATTGGTCCTGGGCCTCTGGAGTAAGAGCAGTCATAGTGGGAAAGGTCAAGTGGAGCCTCTGAAACTATCCCTACTTAAGTCAGGAGAGTAATCTCATATCTGGGGGTTAGACCAAAGCTATCTTTAAAGACCTAAAAGGTGCAGGGGTAGTGGTACCCATCATATCTCTGATTAATTCAGGAATCTGGTTCCTGCAAAACTCAGACAGATCAAGAGGATAACAATAGATTACTGTGAAATCTACCAGCTAGTAGCCCCCATCCAAGCTACTGGGTCAGATGTAGTACTTTTTGCTGGATCAGATTAACACAAATCTGAGAATGTGGTAATTTGCCATTCATTTGCTGAATAAATCCTTTTTTATCCTTATCAGAAAGGAGGTTCAAGATCAGTTTGCCTTATTTGGGATAAGCCACAATATACATCTTCAGTCTTGCCTCAAGGCTATATCAACTCTCCTGGCTTTTGTCATCATATAGTCTAAAAAGATCTGAGCTTACTAGACATCACGCAGAATATCACATCAATGACATCATATTAATCAGACTACGTGAGTACAAAGTGGAAGTACATTTGAAGGCCTGGTAAGATACAAGCACTTCAGAGGGTGGGAGATAAAACTTATAGAAATTCAGGGTCCTACCACCATTTTGGGTACCTGGTCATCTAGGGCATGCTGAAATATCCCCTTCAAAGTGAAAGCTGCATCTACTGCTTATTGTAACGCCCACACCAGTAGCAATTCCACTCCTACTAATACCGCTCCAACTAATATGGTGTGTGACACAAAAACTGCCAGGTTTGAAAGGGGTCCAGAGCAGGAAAAGACTTGGCATTAGTTCCAAGTTGCAGTGCAAACAGATCTACTGCACTGATCATATGATCTGTAAGACACTATGTTATTAGAAGAATAGCTGGTGGGAAAAGACACTGTATGGAGTTTATGGCAAGCTTCAGTGGGGAAATCATAGTGCAAACATCTTCAGTTCAGCCATGCCTTCTGTAGTAGCTTCAGGTGTGCTGTTGGGCCCTGGTAGAGACAGAGCACCTCACCATGGGACATCAAATGACCATGTTGCCAGAACTACTCTTGTGGGTATTGTCAAACCTACAAAACCCAAAAGTCAAGTGAGCCCAATGTCAATAAATCTTAAGATGGAACTGGTACTTCCAAGAAAAAGCACAAGTAGGACCAGTAGAGGAAATGTAGGTGCTGTGAGCTGGTAGGCCAGACCTCCATGTCATCTACCACTGTTGCACTTGTACCTTCCTCAGCTTACATTATGGGGGATCCTTAATGACCAAAGAATGAAGGAGGAAGAAAAAGTCCAAATTTTGTTTGCAGATAGATCACGTTAGGAATGTGAATGCAAGTCAAAAATGGATGGTGGCTGTGCTGCATCCTCACTCAAGTGTGGCTTTGAAAGTCAATGATAAAGGAAAGTCTTCATAATGGACAGAGCTTCAGGCAGCAGACCTGGTTATTTACCTTATCTAGAAAGAGAAGAAGCCTGAGGTTAAAATATACATAGTATACACAGACTTAACTGGCTGTGCCAGATGATTTGGCTCCATCTTCAGGAGCTTGGAAATGAGAAAGTTTTGAGCTGTAGTAAATGGACCTATGGGAGTGGACATAAAGTGTGAAATGTCTTTGTATCTTATGCTATCCACCAAAGAGAACAGAAGAGGCACAAAATATCAGTTAATCAAAATGACTTGACAGTAAATATCAGCCAGACTGTGCCATTGGCTCCCCGATGCTGTCACAATGGACATGTGAATGGAGTGGCAATGTTGGCAAGGATGAAGGGTATGTGTGGACCCAACAGCATGAACTTTTGAGGCTGAACTAACCATTGCTAATAACAGACTAGTGCTGAATTGCCAATGGATTATTAGATATATGTGTCTGAAACCTAGGAAAAAAGGGTAGGATAGTGGTATACATTTGGTAGTTTACTAGTATAAGATTAGTATGTTATAGGCTCTGATCAAGGGAAAGATGGTAAAACTTGGGAAATAGCAATAGTTAAAGGAAGAAAAATTTTAAAGGGAGGCTGAGAAGGAGCTGTTAGAAGAAAAATAAATCAAGAGCCAACGGAGAAGAGGTTCATATAGAAAGAAGTACAAACAGATTAACTAAGTTGTGAATTAGAAAATATCCGTTGGTTTTAGCAACAAAGAGGACATTAAAAATTTTGGCTGGCGGGCGCCTTGGTGGCTCAGTTGTTAAGCATCTGTGTTTGGCTCAGGGTGTGATCCCGGCATTCTGGGATGGAGCCCTGCATCAGGCTCCTCTGCTGGGAGCCTGCTTCTTCCTCTCCCACTCCCCCTGCTTGTGTTCCCTCTCTCACTGGCTGTCTCTCTCTCTGTCAAATAAATAAATAATATCTTTAAAAAAAATTTTTTGGCTGGAGCGATTTCAAAGGAAACTAGAGAATAGGGGACCTGAAATGTGATTGGTAACTGAAGAATACGATGAGTGTTAGTTGAGTTTTTAAAGCAAAGTACTACTGTGGGAGAAGAACAGAGAGGTGGTACATAAAGAGGAAAGTAATGAAGGTTTGAAATAGCTGCTATAGAAAAATAAGTTGGCCAATCATGTACACAAATAAAGATAGTCAAGCAGTGCTAAAGCCAAGCCAAAGTTGAAGTCCACAAATCTGCGTTGGCACCAACCAATTTGATTTATGTGCTTTTTCACTGGTGCTTGGCTTCTAGAAGTAGGGTCCAGAAAGCACATGGTTAGATTGATCTAGGAATTGGTATAAAGGTAAAAGTTTTTACAGTGGGTATAGTGGGAAAAAAATGGGCCACAATGTTCAGGATCTTGGCAAGTAAGATTATAGTATGATTCATCGTGTTGGAAAAAAAAAAAGGGAAACCATGAGAAGGTGATGGTCTAGGAAGCAGAGAGAGAGTCCAGATGTCTAAGACCAAGAATTCTGGAAGCTAGGGAGTGAAAGAGATAGAGGTATGAGAGGTTATGGGCATACAGATGTGATACACTGGGGTTTGTTTATGCTTTCATAGGTCATTCNNTTCCTGCTGATGGTAGTGTCTACCTTGAGATGACAGTATACCATGAACTAGAGCCTTTGACGGACCACCAGCCTGGGTAGCCAGTGGCTAAAGTGCAATTAATTTGAAAACTGTTAGAAGTAAGGAAGTCAACAGAAGTTAAATATGTCTTCAACATAGATGCTGAGGACACCCAGAATAATGATAGTAATTAGCTTTGAACATCCCAGCAGCTAAGGCACAATGGAGACCCTTTGTCTTATTTAGTTCCTATCTCCTTAAAGAAAGTATCATATTGGTCTGAAGAGATGTTAAATTCTAGAAAAAATGTATTGGGTGAATAACTTTAAGCTTGACTCAAATGGAGTCTGACATTGCTCCAGGAGCAGCACCCGAGTTCTGTAACAGCCCGAGAGAGTACCACTACTACTCTTAGCATGTCCAGCAACTGGAAATGCTCCATCTTCTTTTCTAATTAGTCAAAGTGTAAAATTGCTGTTTTCTTTAAGTGCCCAAAAGATAATAGTAGGGATGTGCAGATAGGATGCCAATCATGTGGCTAAGATGTCTTCAAGAGCCTCTCTGCTGCTTAAACCAAATTCCATTGTCTATGGGAATTCAAAGACTTCCCAAGAGTGTCTTCTGATTCTGCAGGTGGTTTCTGTTTCCTTAGCCTCCCCTAACTCTTAGATTTCTCACTCACCTACACCATTTTGACCCCAAAGTGAAATTCAGTCTTTTCTGCAGTTTTTGCTAGTAAGACAACCACAAAGAAATTTCTCAAATTAACTATTCTTTCTGAGTCAAAACTTTAATATACAGCATGTAATGGGCGGAAAACCAAGAGATAGCACATAGAAAGCCATCTCAAGAGAGCCAAGCCATAGCCTAAGTAAAGTTTTGCTTGTCAGTTCTAAAATTTCATGTTTCTAAACTCTAAACTCTGAGACTTCATCATGATCATGATGATATCCAACTTTATCAACGTTTTCTTTAATCACTTGGTAATGCAAACAGAAACTTCCTTGTCTGTAAGTAGGAATTTTGTACCTATTGCTTGAAGGCATAGATATACATCATTTTGTTACTAACAGGAGGGTTTATAGGCCAGCCTATTTATAAGCCAGACTATTCTGTCTAGCCTGAATAAATAGGAGAAGGGCAGACTGAAGATGCTATGTGTTGGTATAATAAAAAATTTGCTATGGGGCAAGAGAACTTCACTGTGCAAAGTAATTATAGCTACAATTCTTAGAGGAGCTGGCAGGGGGCAAATGATTCTTCCAGTTTTATAACAAGAATGATCTTCTTAGGGATTACTCATTGTAGCCATACTTGATACTGTTTGCAGAGTGCACATGTGCTTAGAGAGTGGTGGTATTCCCTCCTAGGTATCAGGATAGGTGAGCAACTAAAGGATGCTGTGATGAAGAGAAAATCCACCTATTAGCCAAGTGCATATTGTTTTCAACTCTTGCCCTAATCAGATTTCCCCCAAACTAATCAGTGGTACTTTTATTAACTTACGTAGGTGGATGCTGTTTGGCAAATTATGAAACAGTTCGCTACACTTTTAAAAAAGTCAATAACACAACATCTGATTCTTGTTAACAAAAAGTTTCTTCCCTTGAATACTTTCATTACTTTTGACCGTGGACTTATAACCAGTTGTTATTTCCATCGACTAACCCAACTTTTCTAGTTTCTGGTTCCATGTAACTGGAGCCCAATAGATTTAATCACATTTAAAGATGACTTAAGTAGCTGAACTTTGCTTTAGCTTGAAGCTGTGAGTTCAACTGTGCCTTGATATGCATTAGCTGCCTAATCAATCACTCAGCTGGCTACACATTGTACCGTAGGAGAGTCTGTCTATGTGTTCATGTGAAAAATAATGGAACTGGTCCAGAAGAATACCCGGTGGACTCTCAAATCATTAATTTTTGGATTAGGCCTTTACTTTGGCAACATGTGTACAAATAAACAAGCATGACTGAAATTAATTTATTGCATTCAAGAGACATCTGTAATTCTGCAGTTACTCGGTGAGAAAGAATTAAACAATTTCAGCTTTGACCATTTCCCTTTTTATTCCAGCTAAACAAACCTCGCCTTCCCAAATTACTCAGATCCTCTCTTCCAGCTGATAGGAAAACAAAGGGACTCATAAATGAGCCTTTCTTTGTATTTGTAAATTTTAACACAAATAAAAACACAAAGAATGACTTTAAAGTGTCCTAAAAGATGAGTTTAGAGACAAATTAAAGACTAATGCTCCTTGCTTCAAGTGGATCTTGGGCATCTGTACCAAAGTAGTACAGCACATGCTATGTGAGAGAACAGGATCTGAGCGCATCCCTTTCAGTTCTGAATTATGAAGGCTGGTATACAAATCACCTCTGAATATCTTGTGGATCCTGAAAAGTTATATTCAACAAGACCTTATTTCAGATTTTTCCCCCCTATTTTAATTTACTTCCCTTTTTTAAAAAAAAATGGGGGACTCTATTACTGGAGAAAGGTAAAATATGCAGTTTGTAAGATTATCATAGTGCCCTCTTATCTTATTAGGGGCACCCTCACCAAAACTCCCAGCTGGCTAAGGGATGGGTTGGCCTCTTCTGACTCGGGACAAGTAACCTAAGGCTAAAGGGCCTGATGCAGAAATGCATCAGGATAAATGACAGTCCTATTCCAATAATTGACAACTTAATATTCCAGGGTATTTGAGATTTCTGCCAAGATTAGCAAACTTTTTAATTCCAGGTGGCTAACTGGGAAGCTGTCCACAGGTACCAATATGTGTTATTGGAAGGCCTGCAGGAAGAAGGGAGAGGGAGAGAGAGAAGATAAATCCAGGTGGTAGGATAATGGAAGAGGAGAAGATGGGAGCCATTTAATAATGATGGAAGAAAGCTATCAACCTATGAACAGGCAACCTATAGAATGAGAAAAAATATTTGCAAACCATGTATCTGATAAGGGGTTAATATAAAAATATATAAAGAACTCATACAACTCAATAGCAAAAAAATACATAATCTGATTTTAAAATGAGCAAAATACCTCAAAAGACATTTTTCCAAAGAAGACCTGTGAATGACCAACAGATGTATGGAAAGGTGCTCAATGTCACTAAGCATCAGGGAAGTGCAAATATAAACCACAATGAGATACCACTTCACACCTATTAGGCTGACTATTATCATTCATTTACTGTGGTTGTGGTGGAGGGCATGAAGATGGAAAGAGATTTAAAGTGCATTTTTTTCCTTTCTACATAAGAATCTTTTTGTCACTTCATATTATTTTGGGAACTTTGTGGAAGTACATTGAATGGAATAAGTTCCACTCATTGAATACCCACTATGTATTTGCTCTTACAACATCATAAGGAGTCTTATCTGAATTTATCTGGGTTTATAAGGAAACTAAGCCTCCAAGAAGTTAATACATTAAGAGATTTATTCAAGTCAAACATATAATGGAAGGAGAGTTGGGCTTGATTGAACCTGGATCTGGCTTCAAAATCTGAATACCTTATAGTGGCCCCTTCAAAGTGCCAACTTCCCTGACTGCAAATTAAAATCTCTGCATTAGGTATTTAATTGTTCAAAGAGATTATCTTTCTTTAAGTAAGATTTAGTATTTCATTATATGAAAATGTCATTTTTTTTTTAAATAGGCTCCACGCCTAGTGTGAGAGACCAATGCATGGTTTGAACTCATGACCCTGTGATCAAGCCCTGAGCTGAGATCAAGAGTTGGCTGCTTAACCAACTGAGCCACCCAGGTGCCCCACAAAATGTCATCTTCTTAATGTGGGTTCTATTCCATAGAATATTATTTTGTAGATTCATTTAGGACTTGGAGGACAACAAAGTGTCGTAGAAGGCAGACAGAGGGTCAAAATCCATTTAGCATTGTTTGGACAATTTCATGGTACATAATTTGCGCTTTCATTTTATTTTAGCTTGTAGAGTTAAAAATATGAAATGATTATTGACCTACCAAGTTCAAAATAATTTGTAACCCATCTTGTTCGAGAAAGGATTTCAGTTGACTTGAATAATTAGCTAAGTATTTCTTTACTCCTTCATCTCTCCTAACTAGATAGTTCCAGTCTTTGGGGCCAGCGAGTATCCTAGCCATCTTTATTTCTCCAGCAGTACCTAGTAGTTCCTGATATGGTAAGTCACCAACATTTGTTGAATTTATTCTTGCAGAGATGGCTTGACAATGGAGTGTACAAAGAAGAAGGACTTCTATAGAAAAGAGCTGTACTGATTGTCTCTCAAAAGAAATAGAATATTTTAGAATCACGGCTAGATGAAATGATTCAAGTTTGATACTCTTTACAGATTAGTAGTTGACCCTTTTGAGTGTTCAAATATCAATAATTCACATTGAATGAAGAACATTTCTATATTTAGATCTATCACTTTATAAATATTTTCCTAGGCCAGCAAGAATCATTCTACACTTATATTGTAATAGATACTGTTATTTCTGCTCTTTTATAAGGGAACAAAAGAGACAGGTGCACTAAGAAGCAAGCACATAGACTGTATTTATCTCTGGGCTCTGCTTTTATCTATTGACAATTTTATAGATGGTATTGGCTGCCTTCTACTTGTATTCTTTTTGCTTTTTATTTGTTGGCAGCTCTTGTTTATAGTTTGAGAAAATAAAAACGCTACCTGACAGACTTTGGTTTTACTTTATTCTTACGTTGTTTTTTACTTGCACAATACGAGTGCTATGATTAAAATGGCAATTAAAATTCAATACTACATTATATATTTAATGCTATATTACCCGTGACACAGTGAAAAATTAATAAGTGATGATGGATTAAGATTTCACTTGCTGTTGGGGCGCCTGAGTGGCACAGCGATTAAGCGTCTGCCTTCGGCTCAGGGCGTGATCCTGGCGTTCTGGGATCGAGCCCCACATCAGGCTCCTCCGCTATGAGCCTGCTTCTTCCTCTCTCACTCCCCCTGCTTGTGTTCCCTCTCTCTCTGGCTGTCTCTATCTCTGTCGAATAAATAAATAAAATCTTAAAAAAAAAAAAAGATTTCACTTGCTGTTAACTTTGGACAAGTTGTATCACCCGCCCCCCAGATTTCAATTTTAGCATCTGAAGAAAGAAGAGATCAAAGCAAATAATGTACAAGGACCATTGAAACCTTAGCATCCTAAGAATGACTGCACAGTATAGATTAGTTCATTACCTCTGTTTTTCCACTAGGAGAGTCAAGTTGCTTGTAGTTTTATGGCGTAGATGAGTTTAGAATACAGCTTTACCATTTCTACTTTCTTAACCAGAGATCAGCTTCAGGGCAAATCATATTAAGGTATTTTTTGTAGTATCCTAAATACTCTTCCTTCAACCACTTAGGGTAGGCCTAGAAAGAAATTCTTTTTGCCATGCTGTTCCAATAATGGGGTAAAAGCTTTCAGAAATATTACTACTCTCACTGATACTCATGCTACTCTGACTATTAAAAAAATTTTTAGCCTCCTAAAACTGCCCAGTAAGGAGAAGAAATAGCCAGAATCAATCTAACTTTAGATGAAATCGTATGCTGATCCAAATACAAGTTAACTTGGAAGAAATTAAATGTCTTCACAGTGAACTTCTAGACAAAGTCTGTGAAAGTAGTTAATATTTTTCATAAGGGTATTGGGTGGGGAGACTACCTAGCTACAAATTATACTATAAGAGCTTATAAGTCCATAAATTATTTCTAAAAGATTATTGGTGATATTCTTTTGTTATGCAGAACAAATTTCCAGAAAGAAAATTACCAGGGTTGATATCTGATATCCAAGCCAGTTAAAAAACAAAACAAAACAAAACAAAAACAGGAAACTTATTACAAGTGCCAGTAAAATACTCGCCATTTCCCCTTCTTTAAATATGATTTCTTTTACTTTTTTCTTTTATGGGCTTCACTTTTCTGATGCTAGCGATATGTGATCAAAAAAATGTTATATGCTCCAAAGATGGAGATGAATTGCAAAAGCCAGCCAGGGAATTTATTTTAATACTTTAGACTACCCAGAGGATTAGAAAACATATCTTAGGTTTCTAGGGATTCTGGAATAAATTTGGATTATGCTGCTAGCAATGGGTAACTAATACTTTGCATACACTGCTAATATACACTATATTTTTATTGAGATATGGAAAAATCTCTAAAGAGCCCCTCATATCTACTTGGTCCAGAACACTCATTGTTGGGGCTCCTGGGTGGCGCAGTCGTTAAGCGTCTGCCTTCGGCTCAGGGCGTGATCCCAGCGTTATGGGACCGAGCCCCACATCAGGCTCCTCCGCTAGGAGCCTGCTTCTTCTTCTCCCACTCGCCCTTCTTGTGTTCTCTCTCTCGCTGGCTGTCTGTCTCTGTCAAATAAATAAGTAAAATCTTTAAAAAAAAAAAAAGAACACTCATTGTTGCTTTCTTCAATTAGCAATAAAAGATTTGCTAATCATTGGCAGATGACACTAATCAACTCTGTAAATATGTTCTAAATTCATTTGAATTTTATATGGAAATCAGTATGTTCTGAGTTATGTCCCAACCATCCAAAATGTAAATACCCAACTTTGAAATTAATGTTTACATATATGCTTATGTATTAATACTTAGATTTTTTAAAAGAAAAATCTACAGATAGTTTAAATAAAAATGTCTCATGAATGGATGAATGAAGTGCTGTTTGTATCTTATTTTATTTTATTTTTTAAGATTTTATTTATTTATTTGACACAGAGAGAGAGCACACAGCAGGGGGAACGACAGGCAGAGGAAGAAGGAGAAATAGGCTCCCCGCTGAGCAGGGAGCCCAATGCAGGGCTCCATCCCAGGACCCTAGGATCATGACCTGGGCTGAAGGCAGATATTTAACTGACTGAGCCACCCAGGTGCCCCTGTTTATATCTTATTTTAAAAAGTTGTGCCATAGTCTTATAATCTGCTCCATTATTGTGTGCTACTGTTGAAAGAGAACAGTAAATATTCAGAAATGTCATTGCCTTCCTCAGATAGCCTGAGTTTTGGAGACTTTTTGTTCTTGAAGGTTATATACAATTCTGGTAGTTTATCCCATGAGAAGGTTATGGCCTTTGTAGCCTCTCAAAAACAAATAAAATAAAGACCACTTTCTAAACTGTGATCACAGAAAGATTTGCAACCACTCGAGTCTGAAGGGCAGTTTGAACTGATGTGCCATTGATTAGCAGTCTCTCCCTACTCTGAATTTAGCAGACAGCCCATACTGACCTTGACTCAAAGAGCAGAAGGGTGACGGACATTTACAATGTAATTTGGATGCCCATGGATCATTTTAGTGTGCAAAACATTGGAACTTGGTAGCATAAATGGAGAAAGATTGGTAGATAGGTAAAGAGACGTGTAGATGGACAAAGATCACCAGAAATGATTTTTGTGACATTGATTTAATTCACACAATGAGAAATAATTATTTTTAAAAATACCTTCTCCAGCCAATCTGTAGTTCCTGGTTTTGGGTAGAAATAATAGGTGCCTGGGACTTTCCTATGCCCTAATGAATGTCAGATGTTAGGAAAATCTTGCAGGAGATCTGCACCAGGAATTCTTGTCTCTACAGAAAACTGCCCAGGTTTGGTTGGTACCCGTGGTACTGTCATCAAATTATACTTGACTTTTAAGTGCTAGTTTGATCTAAGGCATGGCTTCTTCTATTTGTAGTGATCCTTGCGACTACAGGAAAATCATGATTGAAGGTTATGCTGCATGCATCTGCTTTGTATAAATACTTTATTTCACTTGGAAAAAGTTCAAATTTTTGAGTGACCACAATTTTTGAGTATTATAGACAGACAAATGAGGCTCTGGAGCTTCAAGAGATAATAAGGAAGTGTTTAGTTTTTCAGGGATAACTGAAAAACGTCCCTTTATTTACATAAGATGTGGTTATCTTAGAGGGCACACATTGTTTGCTTTCTCTCAACTTTGAGCCAACATACACATCACTCTGATTTCCTGGAGTTTCTTCACTCCTCCTTCTGCCAAATTATATCCCAGTCTCCTTTCAAAACTATTTGTAAGACACACATCCTTCAGGGAGCTTTCTGGACTAACCCCCCAAGTTCCAGTTGCTTTCATGATATTCCTGTTGAGTTTTACTTTTATTTTTAAAGACTCAATCATTCATTCATTGATTCATGTAACATACGCACCAACTCTATGCTAGGCATAGTTCTAGGCACTTGAGATATATTAGTGGACAAAAAAAGAATTTCTTTCCTCTAGAAACATATTTCATTTAAAGAGAGTGTGGTGGTTAATTTTATCTGTTACTTTGCGTAGGCCATGGCACCCAGATATTTGGTCAAACCCAGTCTAGATGTTATTGTAAAGGTATTTTTATAATGAGATTATTCAGACTTTGAGTAAAGCAAATTACCTTTCATATTTGGGTGAGACCCATCCAATATTTGTAGGCCTTAAGAGAAAAAGACTGAGGTCTCCTGAAGAAGGAAGTCTCTCTCCAGGCTGCCTTTGCAGTCAGCTGCAACATCAACTCTTCCCTGGGTCTCTAGCCTGTTGGCCTACCTTGCAAAATTTGAACTTGCCAGTCCCCACAGTCAGGTGAGCCAATTCTTTAAAATAAGTCTCTCTCTTTCCACACACACACACACACACACACACTCAATTGGTTTTGCTTCTCTAGAGAACCTTGGATAATACAGAGATACATACAACAAATACTTAAGTAAATTACCTAGTATATTAGAAGATGATAATGTGAAAGAAAAATATGAAAAAAAGTAGAGCAGGATAAGGAGGACTGGGAATATTGGGGATGGGACTCAGGCTGTTTTATTAAATAGAGGAGACCTTGTGAATATGAGATTTGAAAAAATATCTGAAGATACGGAAAGAGTTAGCCAAGGGGCTCTCTAGAGAAAGAGCATTTCAGGCAGACTGATCAACTGAAGCAAATTCCTAAGGCAGGAGTGTGTCCGGTATATTCAAGAAATACCAAGGAAGTCAGTATGGCTGGGATGGAAAGCACAAACGGTAGAGTAGTAGGAGATGTGAGCAGAGTGGTAACAGAAAGCCATATGAGTTAGAACCTTACAGCCCCCTGTAAAGTGAGCCACTGCAGAGTGTTGAGCAAAAGAGTGATATAATTCTGATTTATTTTTTTTAAAAAGTTATTCTTGTCTGCTGTCCGGAGAACAGACATTAGAGGCCAAGAGTAGCAGTAGGGATGTATGTTAGGAAGCTGTATCCATCAGCTATTGTTCAGTGAAAACCATCCCATATTTTAGTGGCTGAAAACAATAACCATTATTTAGCTCACAATTATGTGGATTGGCAAATTCCACGGGGCTGAAGTGGGCAGTTCTACTGGTCTTGCCTGCAGTCAGCTACAGGTCAGCTGGGTGGCTCTGCCTCAGGGAGCTGCCTAGCTGTTGACTTAGACAATAGGGATGACTGGGCCACATGTTTATTCACATAATGGCAGCAGGGTTTCAAGAGAACAAGCAAAAGTGTGCAAGATCTCTTGAAACCCAGGCTCAAAACTGGCACTTCTATCACTTGGGGGGCTATATTATATTAGTTGAAGCAAGTCATGAGGTTTACACAAATTGAAGAATTAGAGGAATAAATCCCACATCTTGATAGAGAAGCTCCAAGGCCAAATTACAAAGGGGTATGCTATAGCAAGGGGAATAATTGCTGCCATTTTTGCAAACAATCTACCATGGAGGCTATTTTGGATGTCCAGGGGAAAGATGATGGCTGCTTAGACTAGGATGGTAGCAGTAGAAGTGGGGAGAACTGGTCAGAGCCCATATCTGTTTTCAACACTGAGGCAACATGATTTCTTGATGGATGGTAGAGAGGAGGGGAAGAGAAGAGTCAAGGGTAAGTCTGAGGTTTTTAGCCTAAATGACTGGAACGGTGGAATTGCCTTAAACAGAAATAGAGGAGATTGTATGTAGGACAGATTCCTGAGAGAAGACCAGGACTTTCATTCTGGCCATATTATTTAAAAAGTCTGTTAGATATCTAAGTAGAAATGTGAAATAGACAATTTGATAATAAGACTGACATTTGAGAGATAGGTTTAACCTAGAGTCCTCAGCGCCTAGTTAATATTTAAAACCTTGGGACTGGAAAATATCACTTCAGGAATGACTAAAGATAAAAGGAAAGGACCAAGGATTGAGCCCCAGAACTAATACACTAATACTAATACAATACTGACGCTGATACTAATATGATACTCCTGTTAGGAGTTCAAGAAGAAGAGCAAGAACTGATAATGGAGGCTGAGAAGGAACAGACAGTGACACAGGGAAAAAACATACTAAAAGAGGGCAGCATCCTAGAAGTCAAAGGAAGACAGTGAATTGAGGCATTTAAAATGACTATGTCAAATGTTGCAGACAGATCACCTGAGATCATTGCCAGCCAGATCATTTGAGGATCTTTGCAAGAGCAAACTTTGGGACTTTTCTGTTGTATTTTCTGTCAAAAAAGTATTTCCACATGGGCTATTACAGGAGTGGCAGTGGTAGTAGTAATGTAATAGTTGTGGTAGTAGTAGTGATGGTAGTAGTTGTAGTAGTAATGTAGTAGTGGTAGTAGTAGTCGTAGTAGTAGTGTAGTAATAGCAGCAACAGCAGGGCAATAGTGGTAGTATGGTAGCAGTAGTACAAGTAATAGTAATGGTGGTGGTGGTGGTAGTAGTAGTAAACAGTGTGGTGGCAGCAGCAGTAGAAGTACTATAGTCTAGTGTAGTAGTAGTAGTAGTAATAGCCACAGCAGCAACAGTGGCATGCTCCAGTCACTGTTCCACATGCTTCATGTGGATTATCATTGAATCTTCACAGTAATCCTTTTCTTTATGGATGAGGAGACCGAGTCACAGAAAGGAAACTAACTTTTCCAGAGTCACACAGCCAGTATGTGATGACTCCAGAAGTCACATGCAGACATTATGATTCCAGAACCTTTCCCCTCACCACTCTGCTATACTGACACTCAGGAAGTAGCAGCAGTGGCCTCCTTAGTGCTGGGGTTACAACACATTACATTTTAGGCATCAGATTCAATCGTCATTTATTACGAAAGCCAGGCTCCTGGTCCTGTAACCATTCTTGCAGCGTATCTTGTTCTTATTTATTTACTTAATTATCTTCACTTCAACCTAAAACCAATTTGAAGCAGTTTGTACAAATTATCCAGCATAACTAAAGAATAAGTGATGGGCTGGGGCAGACACCTTGCTTTCATAGGTTATTCTAATACCTGACATACTTCTGGTAGGGAAATGATAACTTTTATTGCCTCAAAATTTGCTTGCCAACCAGTTTAAGAATGTTATATATAAATTTTGATAAAGTCTTTCATAATTGTCCATTTCTTCATAGAATAAGTGGTAAATGTCCTATATCAGTAAGTATAAGCAGCATGTCAAACTCTTTGTACTTTATATAATCAAAATATTATCTTTGAATTATAAACACATTGTAATTGTGAATAATACAAAGAATAAATACTGTTTTTTTTTTCCAATTCCAATTTGGCCTTAGAATCACTTCCATCTATTTCATTTTTCTCTGAAAAAGATACTAACACACCTCCTATTCTTTCTAATAAGATAAAATGATTTGACACAATACAAAAATATGCCTTTGGCCATAAAATATTTTTGTCATGGTGGCCATTTAAATCCACTGTTGGAAGTGATGAAGCAGAGATGATGGTGGGGTATCTAAGTAGAGGTGTCTGTAGGCAGGTAGGTTAACTTTGGGTCAGTGTTGCCCACCTAAAGCATGGTGTGGTGAACAAAGTGTGATTTTAAACCCATTTGAAGACAGGAGAAAAAACTGACACAAACTCATATTCCCGTCATCAAACTCTGCCCCACTTGGAAGTGAATACGTGTTTAAAATGAGACATGTTCTTAATCTTCCTTGTTGCCTCTAGTCTCTCTGCTCTCAAATTCATTCTTTTCACCACCTTCAGATCAGTCATACTAAAGTCTCACTCTGTGTTATTTCTCTTCTTAAAATCTTTAACAACTATCTGTTGCCTGTAAGACCCATACAGTCCTCTGTAGCTTGGGCAGATGGCTAACTAAGGCACTGGCCATCCCCAACACTTTTCTTCTTTGCCAGTCCCACTATAAATGCTGAAAAGCAGAAACCTCTTTGTCTGCCTCTCCTTCAGCTGCAAGTGGCTGTTGACTCATTTTTAGACAGATATAAGACTAATAGGGATCCTGAGAAAGACTTTGCTTTTTTGATTAAAAGAACATATGTGGTAGTTAGTATTCTGTTTTGTGTCTGCAGTGTAAATATAATGCCTGGAACTTCTGCATCCATCTTGTGACCATGAGGAGACATATATAAAGATAAAAAGTCCTTAAGGATGGCAGAGCAGAAGTAGAAAGATTCTGGTCCATGAGAACTCTGTTGAACTGCTGACACAACACTGAGACTGCCTGTTTTTAGATTTCTTGTTAAGAAAACAATAAATGTCCGTATGTTTTAATTAGATTGTCTGTTTCATCATTCCTAAGTAATACACCTTGGCATTCAAACACCTACACTATCTGATTTAAAGCTTTCCTTCCATATACAACCACCTTTTCTACTTGATCATTGTGTTTCAAAAAATCTTTACTAGTTTCCATTTCCAGAACTCTTCCTGGCTTTTCCTGCTTCAGTGGGTTAGCTCATGTTATTTCTTCCACTTGTAATTCTTTTTTTTTTTTTTTTTTGGTATTCTCCCACCAACACCCTTCTCCCTTCTTTGTCTCTAGCCTTGCTATATGGTCTAGTCTTAGATGTCCAGCTTATGAAAACCATGCTGATCTTTCTGGAAATGATAGCTCCTTTCTTTAAATTCCTATGGAAGTTGACTGTGTATAATGAAGATCATACCAAACCCTAGAATATAACGACATATGTATATATCATCTCATCTTCTAAATTATAATCTTTGACTAAAATTTGACCCATTCGTCATGGGTAGGGGGTATTGAACTTCAGAGTTCAATTTTTTTCCTAACTGAGTCAATGAATGAATAAAGAATTGGATTCTAAGTTTCTAAAATATAAAGTAGTATGGAACAACAGAATTCAGAAGTGGTGATAGAGAGAGGACTCCCTAGATAAAGCCAAAGAGCAGAGTATTCTCTCACTGCTAGAGGCCACAACCAAGTCCCCTCAATTATGGGACAACCTAAGTGAGGTTTTGGTCAATTGCAAGAAATGAAGCAACTCTTTGGTCTTAAGTCATATTTTGACTGTTGGGTGGTTGTGCTTTTCTGCATCGTTTTTGTTACATTTAATGAGAATTTGGCACATAATTCTATATATTCTACAAGGGAAACTGGGCCCATAAAATATTCTAATTAAAAATTGTATTCTTTGTGGTTTTATTCACATGTTTTCTTTGTATTATAACCTAATATGCTTGCTTAGAAAAACACATTTCATTGTTTTTGAGTCATTTCTCCATCTTGAGTTTATTAAACTTGAATTAAAATTATTCTAAAAACAAAGCTCTGTTTTCTACACTGGAACTTGAAAAACTTTTGAAACTAAATAAAGTTAAAATTCAAAACACTAAGCAAATATAAGTCTTAAAAATACTAAGGCCTTGCCCATCTCAAATATAGACATTTATTACAGTAACATGGGAATCATTTTGTTCCTTAGTCTTTTCCAGTCGAGGCTGATTAATGTGATGTTAAATGCCTAATATTAGGTAATGAATTAAATTACTCATCCTGTGCCTAGCCCCTTCCCACCCACTTGTAGCAGCAAAGGGTGACTGAAGATAAACAATTATGTGAGTGGAAATAAATATACTTACCCATATGTACAGACAGACATATCCATGGCCTTGGAGAAAGAAAGAGAGAGAGAAAGAGAAAAGCTTCGGGGAAAAAATCTTTCAAATATTTGCCTCTCTCTCCCCATCATGTTTCATAAATATGTATTACAGAAGAAATAAAAATGCTTAGCAAATAAGGAAAGCCCGTTAGCACTCCCTAAGGACTGCTGTCACTACTAGATCTTGATGACAGCCAGCATTCTGAAGAAATATATCTAAATCATGAACTTTTTTTTAAGTTAAGAAATCCAGAAAAGTCATTGGTCCTGATTACAGATTCTGGGATGAGCTCAGTAACAGTTTTTAGACATAGTGTCCTCTCAGTTGTAAACCCACATATGGGTCCTTTACTGGCCAACTTCAGAGCCAATTTCTTCATGCAAGCCTGGAACTCTATCTACTCCTTTCGTATCTTTCAACAGTTTTCAAGGAGTCAGCCTTCCTTCTTTCCAGAAAGCAACCACCCATTCTTTCAACTTCATGTCACTAACATTACTCATCACAGAGGAGGAATAGACAAGGGTAATCATATATTTTTTTAATTTTGGAAACAGCCCAAAGGTTCCAAATTTCTTTCAAAATGATCTAAGTAGCTCCCTAGTATGTGACTGTCAATTTTTTCAGAGGTTATTAGAAGTGGTTTTTTTTTTAACTTTGTTCATTCATTCATTCATTCATTCATTCACTTCTTTATTCACCAAATATTTATCAAGCACCTCCTATGCAGTGGGTACTGTTCTGGACTTTGGGAATATATCAGGGGACAAAATCCTAATGGAGTTTGCATTCTAATGGGAAGAGATGATTACAGGAAAATAAACAAAAAACCAATATACCAGGTAGTGATAAGTAATATGAAAGAAACAACCAGAGTTATGGAAAAAGAGTAAGCTGGGTAGGAGTACTGCTATTTGCATTGTGTGGTCAGTAAAGGATGCTCTGATGATGTGCACCAAGCAGGAAATGAGGGGTATACCATGCAGATACCTGGGAGAAGAACCCTTCTGACAGAGCAAACAGGAAGTACAAAGATCCTGAATGTGTTGATGTGTTCAGGGAATGGCTGGAGGCCAGCATGGCTGGAGCAGAATGGGCAAGAGGTGGGGGTTGAAGGAAATGACGTTAGATATGACATAGCCGAGGCTAGATCAAGACCTTGTCAACCATTTTAAGGATTTTGGCATCTATTCCAAGTGAGATAGGAAGCCATGGAAGAATTTTTAGAAGAGGAGTGATATGATCAGGTTTAAGTCTTAAAGGGATCACTTTGTTGAGAATGGGCTGTAGAGCTCAAGTTCGGAAGCAAGGAGACCAGTTAGGAGACTACAACAATAATTCAAATGCTAGATGAGTTCTTGTCTTAGAAATTTATATATCAAGCCCTGTCTGCATTAGATGTTTAACCAAGATGCTAACCTCATAGCCAGCTTCTGGTTGTAGCATTTCCTCAGAACCATTCATAACCTGCTCTGGTCTCACTTCTGTACATGGACCAACATCTCTTTTACCTACCTATATTCAAGTCAGCCCTGTGATACTATCCCAGGGAAGGAAGACATTCAGCTTGTAGGCTCTCAAAGTCTCTTCCTCTGGGCCTTAAATGTTTTTGAAAGAACCTGGCATTTGTATCTTTCTTCTCTTCCCGGGTATTTCTGATACCTCCAGTTTTGATACTTCTTCTATCTTTGGTCCACTTTTTAAAATATTCTTTTGGTCTTACCCATAGCACATTCAGCTATATGTTTCTAAAGCAAGTTCTGGCTTTAGTTGGATTTCAGTCTCTTTACCTGTTCTCAGTGGTGCCTGAAATGAGTCTTTCTGAGCTGATGTGTGTCCTGTGGCAAGTGACATCGTCCTAGGGGCACCAGTGCCTCATTCTTCAGCATTAGCAGAATTTGTCCTGCTTTCTTTACCCCTCAGACTTCCTACAAAGTTCCTATTTCCAGTCTGAGAGATGCCTCTGGTTCAGAGCTCATTTTAGGAGCAGTAGTGACTGACAGACCCCGAGCCTTCATTCCATTTTTCAGTTCCGACCACCTTCTACCATTACCTATGCCAGAGGTTGCTGGCAATCCACCAGCCATATCAGCTCACAGATGTGTTTCATTTGGCCTATACAGTGCTGTTTAAAAATTTTGAATAATTGCCAATACTTAGAAATGATGAGATTTATATAAAAACCTGAAATTTTCATTTCTCTTGAAAATTGGAAGACTTGGCTAAACTAGGTATGCACACTCACATAGCACCAGTAAATGGGTTGAGTAGCAGCTGCGTCATTTGATGAGGTGTGTACTCTGCAGTTCTCCCCTGCCCCACCCAGCCCATTTCACTGGTTACATTCCCTGCCTGCTGATCCCTCTAGATACTTGAGTGCAAAGCCTCTCATTCTCCCAAACCCCAGTAGCCTTTCCAAAATTATTCTAGAAGTCTCCAATCCCTTGAAGAATTTTTAAGGATGAGAGTAATCATTTAAAATTATACCTTAAGGGGCACCTGGGTGATTTAGTTAAGCGTCTGACTCTTGATTTTGGCTCAAGTCATGATCTCAGGGCTGTGAGATCGAGTCTCACTTTGGGCTCCACACTGGGCGTGGAGCCTGCTTAAGATTCTTTCTCTCCCTCTACCCCTCTATCCCCCCCAAAAAAAATAAAATAAAAAGATAAAATTATACCTTGAAATAAAATTAACACCTCTCACCATATAGAAAGAATAAGAGGTATAATTTTATATAGGAAAGTACTAGTTTCTTATACCAAAATAAGAATCTAAATTGATAACTGGGTAGTTGTCCAGTTTAATGCAACCTCTATAACCATTGGACATACGCCTTGACCTTCCCCTTGGCCCAGCCCTTCCCTGCTCCATTCTAGCAGTCTCCTGAAATAGGATTTATAGAAAGACCAACAGTGCAGTGCAACTGTAGACAGAGATACTGGTGCTGAATTTGCTATTGCTACTTCTGACCTAATGCCAAAGTTTTTATTGCTCCTTGATCCATTTTCAGGTGTCTGTATGGTGAAGGAGGAATTCTCCAATATACCACTGGAGTTACTGAGTAGTCTCAACTCAGTGGGGGTAGAAATACATAAAGGTTTTATTTCTCCCAGTCACTGCCTTCAACCATGCCTTATTCATTTTCCATTTCTTGTCACTTAATACCATCTGGGATAGATTCCATAAATTTCCAGTCACTTTGAGCCATTAAAACTCAGTTATTTTAAAGTATCAATCTCAAATTTGATTTAAATCCCTTCCTTCCTTTGTGATCTTTCTTGTGTGGTCCACGTATGAGTCCTTCAGAGGGCCCTGTAGGACCCACCCACTCTGCAGTTCACTCTTGAACCCCACCTCTTCCACCTCCCATTTGCTTGTACCATCACCCTACAGCTGTTTGTTACTGGAGTCCCTTTGCCAGGAGGACACCACTGTGGGCATGGCCAGATACCTAAACCTGCTACTTTCTGTAGTATTCATTTGACCCACAGTCAACTCGCTCATCTTTGCCACCAAACAATAGTAGAGGAAACTGACCCCTCTCCCCCTTTGCTCTTTCTCTTTAGATGCTTTCTTCCCACCAGATAGGCACAAGGACAAATCAACCAGTTCACTACCTAAGCAGTCATTTCACCAGGGATCCATCCATTTGGCCCCCTGCTCTGAGCTGTTTTCTTGGAGCCTCGGAGTCACATGCCTTGGTGGAGTCACTTCTCTTCTCCCTGGTAAAGGAGGAGTGAATCGTCTCTCATCTAAACCCTATAGTTTCCCTGAGTGAAAGGAATCCATTGACTCTCACCCTATCCTCTTCCCATCAGACTGGAGGAGGGAGGCAGTCACATGTGGGTGGGTCAGTTCTGCGGACTCTGTAAATCCTGAGGGAGGTGTCTGGCTGCTGTCTTCAGAATGCAGGGACTTCATGATTTCACATGTGTTGTTCTCTGTTCTGAGACTTGCTGCCAAGTTAGGAAAAGCCTGCTCAATATGCTGCTACACTGTTGTATTTGAGCTGGCTGAATCAGCTAGGGTACCTCCAGTTATGAGTGACCGAGAACTTGACATAAAATGGCTCAGCTAGTAGGAAGTATATTGTCTCACATAACTAAAAATGTCAAATAAAAAGACCTGGCTTCGGGCCCTATTGATTCCTGGCCACAGTGGTATCCCCAGGGTCCCTATCTCCACTCTGTTTTCTCTGGATAATAAATGGTAGGCGGAAGAGTCTCAGGGTTTTTATGGAGGCCCACTCAAGACTCATGCCATCACACATCAGCAGTGGAGAGTGTGCTTTCCCAGTTGCTCAAATAAAAATCCTGAAATGTGCCTTGGGTCATGTGCCTATCCTTGACCTAATCACAGTGTTAAGAGATGGCTGACGACACTTTGAGAGCCAGTTAAAATTTGGAAATAACTTTCCTTTATCTTTCCCACTTCCTATGATAGCCATCAAAGGAAACCATGGATTTCCCAGATCCACCCTTGTCCAAATATAACCTGTGGGTACTAGATACATCCCAGGACCTGATTCCAAGATGTAAGCCTGGTAAATCATGGAGTTCTTGCTGGGTTTCAGAGAGTCATGAAGAATAGTGGTTAAAAGTTTGGGGCCTGGGAATAAGATAGACCTGTATCCAAATCCTGGCCCTCGTAGGGCAAGAAACCTTGGGGAAGTCCTTCTCTGCAACTCAGTTTTCTCAGCTATAAAATGAGAGTATTGGTAATACCTAAATTATTGTGTTGTTAAGAGGATAAAATAAAATGTGCATGGTACAATTATTATTGCATAATGCCTGGAACAATTAGGAGCTCAATAAATACAATTTTTATTGCTAAACACTTCCTCCTTTGTGCATAGAGACCAACACTATGGAAAAACATGCTAAATTATGAAAGTCTTCCACAGTTCCTAGAAAGGACCAATTTGACACTGTTATCCCAGGGGGTAAACAGATTTTTCTGCCAATTCTCCTATTATTCTTTGCACACAGCAAGTGGAGGACTCAGTGTGAAAGACGAAGGGTGGAGGAGCCCTAAGTATGTAAAATGTCTTAAGTATTGAGAGTGTAGTGTGTGTGTGTGTCTGTGTTGTGTGTATACGTACTAGGAAGCTCATGCTAGGATTAAACTAGCAGAGATTTACTGATCATTTCCAAAGAGCAACATAGGATACATTGGAGTATCTGCCAAACTTAATTCACCTATGAATTCAGCAACACTCTCAAGACCCTGCTGAGGCCTTCTGCTCTTAGGTTTATCCCCATAAAAAGGGGGAAATTGAGGCATGTTGGTTTTGTCATTTAAAGCAAAGCAATCTTGCTAAATTTCACATTTGGAATAAACTGTAAAAATATTGATAGCATGAATTCATTTTTCTAAAATACATTTTAATATTTATTTAAAAAAATTAAACAATACTCGACTTTAACATGAAAGATTTTTTTTTAATGGATTGGGAATGCACCTTCCTGAAACCTAAAATGTTCTTTTCTTGAGAGACAGTAAAAATGAAGGTGATCTTCCCAAGTATACTGTGTGAATTATGTTGAAATATTCGGTGTAACTACGTAAGTACAGAATGTAACAACAGCCCATTATTTCAAACTGGTATTTCATTTATTGAGAATAAGATATCAATTGGTGCCCTCTTGTGGAAGTGATTATGTTAGGTGTTGGAAAGGAAGATCTATAGACTATTGTGTTATACCTGTCCTAGATGTGTTTTTTCCAGGCGCTTTTGATGACTTCAAATTAATATGTAGTTTTGTTTACACGTGACGTGCAGGAGAAGATTTTAGCATGTAGCATAATTAAGGTCTTCACAGATTCACACTGTAAGACTATTTTTTCTTGAGTAGATCTTGATCTGTCGTCTGATTCAACTGTTCTAAGAACTTTAATCAGAATTCATTTATGTACATTTACATTTTACCTCAAAAAGTTGAACCAAATAAGTATATTAAAATACTAATAAATATACTTTCACAGGCTTTAACCCTGTTGTGCCTCCATCAGAATTTTTTCCTTTAGCACCTGCCCTGCTAAAGCTTCTCTTGATGGTTTTCCTCCAGGGATAGCTGGAGTAGCTGACCCAGCTCCTGAACAAGTTCTGATCAAGTGAGAAAGCCTCTACCAACTTCATGGCCATGGCCACCTCCATCTCCTTAGTGGCTGGTCATCCCTACTATATGTGTCATACGAAAAAGAACAATTAGACTAGCCCAAGACTAAAAGTGATTCCTGAGCTATGGAATTCTCTAGTATTCAAGGAGTAGCTGGCCAGCTGCTGAGTAGGCTTATGGACAATTGCATTCAAGCTTGGTTATTTGGATTCAGTGATCTTCACGGTCTCTTTCAACTCTGAGATTCTAAAGCTCTGCCTTTTATTCTTTTTTATTTTTTTAAAAGATTTTATTTATTTATTCGACAGAGATAGAGACAGCCAGCGAGAGAGGGAACACAAGCAGGGGGAGTGGGAGAGGAAGAAGCAGGCTCATAGCGGAGGAGCCTGATGTGGGGCTCAATCCCATAACGCCGGGGTCACGCCCTGAGCTGAAGGCAGACGCTCAACTGCTGTGCCACCCAGGCGCCCCAAGCTCTGCCTTTTAATCTGATGGCCAACCCCACCGAATAAACTGACCACTTCAGTGGCTTCTCTCCAGTCCCAAGATGGCTATGTAGACTTGAACCTACCCCTCACAGCAATGGTCTGTACATTCCTGTGGAATTGCTCTATCAAGTAAACCCTCAGAACCTTCAAAGGGCCAGTCAGAGCGTACATTAGGGCAGTGGACCATAATAGAGATATGAAGCCCTTTCACCATTATTTTAAAACAGTTATAAATAATCAAGGAATGTATAAATTATCTCTAGCAGGCAACTGTCAGGCAGAATTATAGGTGGGATGCTGATCCATATAGGAAAACAGGCAACATAGAAAGTGTAGGTATACAGATTCAAAGGAGTGAAGCTTGATGTGTATGCTTTGGATCACAAAGGACCCAGATACAAACCGTAGCTCTGTTACTCATGAGCTGAATGATACTAGGTAAATGTCTGAGCTTCCTTCACCTGTAGAATAATGAGTATACTTACCCTGAAGGCTTGTGGTAAGAATTAAATGGCATAAAAAATGCAAAGCACAGAGCATGTTATTTAGCACATAGAAGGCTCTGCAAAAATGCTGGCTATTCTTATTAAGGGAATAAATAATATAAAAGGTAAAGTCATGGCCAGAAATGGTCCTTGATGTTTAAGGCCTTAAGAGGCATGGAAAAAAAAAACACTAAATAAATATTTCTTGTATATAATTAAATTATGTTTACTGAAGATCTCTAATACGCTTACCTTGTGAATCAGCAGACTATCTCTCCATCTTCCCAAGTATTTTATCTTTGATTATTGACTGGGGCACATTTCAGTCTCTCAGCATTTGGATTCACACAGTGTAAGCACCCTTACCTGACTCAGAACCATGTATCTGTACAAGCAGAACACTGTAATTTGTACTTCACCTAGCTTTTCATTAGGTCATCTCTGAAACCTGACAGCAACACCTTTCAGGAAACTACAGCTTTAGGCCCCCACAGGGTGAGATCTATGGAGAACCTTGATGGATGAGAACTGACTATTCTTCAGTTCAAAATCCAAACTGTAAGTTTGGTCAGGTCTATAAATTGGTGATTACAGTTTATTCAGTAGAGGATAATTTCTGGAGACTTAGTAGCATTCAAAGGATACAGAACTGGAGAAAAATTCTGTTGGAGAATGATATTTATAATTATTAGCTAAAATGGTGACATCATCAAAAATTAACAAAACAGGAAACAACAAATGTTGGTGAGGATGTGGAGAAGGGGGGGGCGGTCCCTCTTACACTGTTGATGGGAATGCAAGCTGGTACAGCCACTCTGGAAAACAGTATGGAGGCTCCTCAAGATGTTAAGAATAGAGCTACCTACAACCTAGCAATTGTACTACTAGGTATTTACTCCAAAGATACAGATGTAGTAAAAAGAAGGGGCACGTGCACCCCAATATTCATAGCAGCAATGTCCACAATAGCCAAACTATGGAAGGAGCTGAGATGCCCTTCAACAGATGAATGGTTAAAGAAGGTATGGTCCATATATACAATGGAATATTACTCAGTCATCAGAAAGGATGAATACCCACCAGTTTCGTTGACATGGATGGAACTGGAGGGGATTACGTAAGTGAAATAAGTCAAGCAGAGAAAGACAATTATCATATGGTTTCATTTGTATGTGGAACATAAGGAATAGCATGGAGGACATTAGAAGAAGGAAGGGAAAAATGAAGGGGGGCGGAATCAGAGGGGGAGATGAACCATGAGAGACTATGGGCTCCAGGAAACAAACTAAGGGTTTCAGATGAGAGGTGGGTGGGGGGATGGGTTAGCCAGGTGATTAAGGAGGGTACGTATTGCATGGAGCACTGGTTGTTATATGCAAACAATGAATCATGGAACACTACATCAAAAACTAATGATGTACCCTATGGTGACTAACAACATAATAAAATTAAAAAAAAAAGAAAAAAGAAAATAAAATGGTGCCATCATGTGGCAAGAGCAAAAATAGCATGCACTCAGCCAATTCTCAAAGTAGCAATTCTTGATTGATTTTAATTAATCGATTTTGATAATTGGAATAATTGATTTTAATTAATTTCAATTTAAAATAACTTATTTCTGGGGCACCTGGGTGGCTCAGTGGGTTGAGCGTTTGACTCTTGGTTTTGGCTCAGGTCATGATCTCAGGGTGGAGAAATCAAGCTCCTTGTCCAGATCCATCCATGCTCAGCAGGGAGTCACCTTCTTTTCCTCTCTCTCTGCCCCTCCCCCTGCTCATGTTCTCTCTCTCTCTCTCAAGTAAGTAAATCTTTATTTACTTTTTTAAGATTTTATTTACTTATGAGAGAGAGAGAGAGAGAAAGAGAGCACCAGCACGGGGAGGGGCAGAGGGAGAAGCAGGCTCCCCGCCCAGCAGGAGCACGATGTCGGGCTTGATCCCAGGACCCCGGGATCATGACCTGAGCTGAAGGCAGATGCTCAACCAACTGAGCCACCCAGGCGCCCCTAAATAAGTAAATCTTTAAAAAATAAAATAAGATGTATTTCAGATGTATTTCAAATACTATACAAAGTGAAACTTTATTATTGTTTTTTATTTGGTTGACTTTAAATACACATAATTCAACTGTGCATAAAATGTAAAAGCCTTTTAATTTAATTTCTGTGATCTGAACCTAATGTAGACAACAAATGATAAATTGGACTCCTGAAGCTACGTGAAGCATGAAGTCTGGGGGAATAATGTTAAATAAATATTCGATTGCTTTGCTTTGCTTAAAACTCTACTAAATAGTTTGATTGATTCCTGAGTAAAAATAAATATATAGAGTGCTAAGAGAATTGACCAGCATTAAAAATATAAAGGCCAGCTTTTGTGGTCAGTATGGCAGGCTGACTGCATAAAATTGATGAAATTTCAACAGGAAAAATTCTCAATGAGAAAGAGAGAAAGAGACACAGAGAGAGAATGAATAGGTATCAGTGAGTACCTGGAAGAAAAAGTGCAGTTGGAGGACTTGTAACTAATGAGCACAGAGGGAGTTGTAACAGTCTAGAATGTCTAAGGAGAAGGATACAACTGAGAAAGTTTAGATTAGGCCTCAGAAACCTGGAGCTGGAGAAAAAGCCCAGTGGTGTGTGGAAATGAGAACACACAGCAAAAATAAGATTTTGGGGGTAGTCAGGTGATGGGTATGAAGGAGGGCACATGTTGTGATGAGCACTGGGTGTTATATGCAACTAATGAATCATGGAACACTACATCAAAAACTAATGATGTACACACAGTGGCTAACTGAACATAATAAAAATAAATAAATAAAAATAAAAAACTAATTTTATACAAAAATATCAATAAAATCTACACTTAGAAAAGTTGACCCCTAAATTCCCAGTCACCACCCTCTCTATATGCACAGAACTCCAGGTAGCCAGACACTTATGCCCCCAGAAACAAATTGGAATATATTTTTCTGGCTTCTATTCCAAAATGCTATGGAAAAAGCCTCTTCTTCTGGCTAAGATGAGTAACATGAACAATATTTACCCTTCCAATTGAAACAACTAAAAAAATGGACAAAATATATGAAACAAGTTTTTAAGATATTGAGAAAACCTTAAAAAAACGACAGAGGGGGAAAAGCCACAGTAGGTATAGAGAAGCAAAGATAAGGTAACAGAAGAGAAAATAAAAACTAGAAAGCCATGGAGAAACAGTTTCAAAGTACCAAAAAAAAAAAAAAAAAAAAGAAAAGAAAAAGAAAACCCAACTCAACCTAGAATTATGCAATTGTTGGATATAGTGTTCTATATGTCAATGAGATCGAATTGATTAATTGTTGTATCCAAATCTCTATTCCTACTGACTTTTGTCTGCTTGTTTGTCTATCAATTGATAGACATGTACTGATAGACATGTGTTAAAATCCCCAACTGTGATTGTGGATTTATCTACCTTTGCCTTTAGTTCTGTCAATATTAGCTTTGGTATTTTAAAGCCATGTTATACAGTATATACTAATTTAGGAATGTTATACCTTCCCCTTGAATTGACCTTGTTTTTTTAAGGGGGGAGTACAGAGGGAGAGGGAGAGAGGATCTTAAGCAGACTCCTTGACCAGAGTGGAGCCTGACTTGGGGCTCAATCTCATGACCCAGAGATCATGAGCTGAACCGAAATCAAGAGTCAGACACTTAACCAACTGAGCCGTCCAGGTGCCCCTTGAATTGACATTTTAATTATGATGTGATATCCTTCTTTATCTCTTACACTTCTTACTTTAAAATCTATTTTGTTCTTTGTGAATATAGTCAAACCAGCTTTCTTTTGTTTAGTGTTTGCACAGTATATCTTGTCTTCACTCTTTTCTTTCCGATCTGCCTTCTCTCTTCTTGGGGTCTATTTCCCTGTGCCGAGGTTTGGAAAATTCCCTTAAGGAGAAAGCTGGAATGAAGGTGAGGCTTACCACATGTGCTTCCCTTCCCTCAATGACCCTAGCTCTTGGAATCCAGTGCGTGCAGACGGTTGTTTAATATATCTTTCCAGATTTTAATTTTTTGGGAGAAGGTAAGCCTCAATCCAGCTACTCAATCATGACCAGAACTGGAAATGTCCCATCTACTGTCTAGCTTCCAACACTTTTCTTTTGTTGTCTTTCCTATTCTCCTCACCCTTGTGGGTTTATGCCATTTTTTTTTTCTCCTTTTACCATAGTTTTTCAGGCAGAGAAGAGGTAAACATACATGTTCAAACTGCCAGGTTTAATAAGACACTCTCATCTATGTTATGCTGAAGTTTTGCCTGAAATCAGTTCCTTGCACGTTGCTTGCTTGCTTTCTCGTCCTTATTTTTCCCCACTTCCTAACCAATAGTTTCCTAGGATCATTTCCTTAATAAATATATGTGTATTTAAATTCTCATTTCAGCTTGTGCTTCTGGGGAACCAGGCCTAAGGTATTTTATTATATGGTAGTATTTACATCTTAAATTAAAATATATTTACATTTTCTGACCATAGTTTACATGATTACTCAAGTTTGGTTAAATATTTACATGGATTTAAATTTTGCCACCAGTCTTTTTTCACAATGCCTTTCATTTTTATTTCTTCTTTGGTCAGATTTTGAGGAAGATTTTATAATACGGTACAATGTGTAATATATTTCTCAAATTCTTTCATTTTTACCTGTTGTCTTTTTTTCTTTGAATGACAATATGTCTGAATGTGAAACATTTTAGGCTCAGTTTCTTTCCTTCAGCAGTGGTCCATGTCTTCTGTTGATAAATGTTATTGTGAAGAAGTCAAAAGGTAGCTCAATTTTCTTCCACTTCTAAGTAACTTAAAAAAAATTCTTGAATATCTGAAGAAATTTTATCCTGAAAATTCAATAAAGACGAGGGAATATTTTCTTGTCCATTGTGATGTTTCAGAATTTTATTAATATACACTGTGCCCTTTGAATCTGCAGCATAAATTCCTCCTGCATTTGGGATAATTATCTTTTATTGTGTTCACTGTAATTGTTTAACCTCTTTTTTTCTCTGTGTTCATTATAATATTCTCCAGAGTGTCCTCTAGACCTGTACTTCCATAAATAGCTACTGGCCATATGTGGCTATTTAAATCTAAATTAATTAAAAACTTCTCATTGTAAAATTTAGTTCCTTGATTGCATTAACTACATTTTAAGTGTTCAGTAGTCATTGTGGCTATTCTATTGGTTAGCACAGTTATAGATCATTCCAATCATTGCAGAAAGTTCTACTGGACAGTGCTACTCTATACTAATAATTGAGTCTCTGCTGCTTGTTGTATTTATGTGATGTATTTATTCTTTGTTCTGTACTGGTCATATGTTAGTCCATAGTTAATTATATTTCCATATAATCTTTATTTCTATTTTGTATTTTTAACTTACCCTTGAAGTGTAAGGGACACAAATTTGTGTCCTTATAAATTCTCTCATAAAGTACTCTGGGAGAAGGTGCAAGGGGTTTGCTTTCTACTATAAGATATTTTTTCATCTGTCATTTACATACTACATTTTTTCATATTAGTTTCCATCAATTTTTGCTGAAGTATATTTTCCCTTGTTTTTTATACTTTGTTTTCTGTTTCTCAATTTACTGATACTTAACATGTAAAGATTTGTCTAAATGTATTTATGCCAATTACAATATGACTGAATTCCCCTTTCCTCCACCTCCATCCTTTTCCCTCATTTTATGAGTGACACTGCAAAGGTCAGCAAATATGGCGTGTACTACAAATTGGCCCATCTCCTATTTTTGTAAATAATTTTATTGAAACCGAGCCACACTTCTTCACTTACGTAGTGTTACTGGCTGCTTTCATGGTGCAATAGCAGAGCTGGATAGCTGTGACAGGATCACATGGCTTGGGATGTCTAAATATTTACTATCTGGCGCTTTACAGAAAAGGTTTGCTGACCCCTGAGGTACAGAGAAGGAAGCATCTATAGCCTGAGGGCATGGGGTGGGCTGAGTAAATGGTTGGAAGAGATTTTTTTCAGCTAGGCCTGTGTGCAGCCTCTATTGGCCAAACTAGGCTCTGTTCTGTTGCACTTTTATTAAGGGTCTTCATCTGGGTTAACTTTATCTGGGTTAACTATTAAAGGTCTCCATCTGGGTTAACTTCATAATATCTAGGATATCCCTTTACATCCAGGGATAAACTTGAGCTTCAGATCCTCCTCAATTTCTTGTTGAATTTGGGCATCTGGAACTTTTGCCACTTCTGAGGAAAGGCAGTAATACAAGAGGTCTTACCGTGTATTCAGGCATCAGTTGTTTCTACTTTAAAATTGCTGACTGGGGGACGCCTGGGTAGCGCAGTCGTTAAAGCGTCTGCCTTCGGCTCAGGGCGTGATCCCGGCGTGCCGGGATCGAGTCCCACGTCAGGCTCCTCCGCTATGAGCCTGCTTCTTCCTCTCCCACTCCCCCTGCTGTGTTCCCTCTCTCGCTGGCTGTCTCTCTGTCACATAAATAAATAAAATCTTAAAAAAAAATAAAATAAAATAAAATTGCTGACTGGTATGTGATAGGTGGGGTTTGACTCACTTCTTGCACACCTTTAAGACAAGGAGGACTTTTCCTGGGCTGTCCCTAAGGATTCTGGGCTCAGCCTCTCGCTGCTCCTGCAACTGCCTCAAATCAATTTTTTATGTCTGAAGGGATGTGTTTCCTATTTTTATAAAGATTTCTTTGTCACCAACTCTCCTTTGGTAAGATTTTTCAGGTTTCTGTTTTCCTCAGTTCTCCCTCTTAAAGAGTATTAAGAAAGTCAGTAATAGGAGCTTTCTAGAGCCCACTCCACGCTCCTTAAAAGAGCCTTTGTACTTTTCATTGGCTAATAACCCCTGTGTGGTGTATTTTTCTGTTTTTTTTTTCTTTAACTTATTTGTTGTGCATATCTTAGATTATGGAGAAATGAAATTTTGAGATCTGGTTTTCCTCTGCCATCTAAAACTGGAAGATTGTATATTGGCTTTAGAATGTGGTCAGTGAAAAGCTGACCATTTGCTAAAAGCTCTTTCGTATTTGCTTTCCACTTACACGGTGAAGGATTTGCAAGTGGAATAGCTAACCACAAGGGGGCGTGCTTCTTTTGACTCATTGCTTTGAATAAACTATCGTTTATAGTGTATACAGGTTTTTATGTTTTTGTTGAAAACAACCAATGAATAAAATTACACAAGAAGAATGTGTTATTTTGTAAATAATTTCATTCCATTGCAAAACTGCATCAACAATATTTTGTATACCTACAAGGTGCAAGGCACTCTGGTAAGCTGTTTATTAGTTGGGTAACCTGTTAGAAGAGTAATTCCAGATGAGTTTATGTTGAACTAGTCTTTCAAAAAATAACTATTGCATAATCCATTTTTTAATGAGAATGTCAAATACCACCAAAAATATATTAAAGATATTAGTCAAGTGTCTACAGATCTCACACCACACAGTTGAAATTTCTTCAGATAGAGATATTTTCACTTTTCACAAGTCCGGCTACACCTAATAATAAGGGCCTGCATATGGACTGAGACTTGAAAATCTATTCCTTCTTTTTTTAAAAAACCTTCCAGAATCATAGCATTTTATTTTTATTTTAAAGGTTTCACACATTTGAGAGAGAGAGAGAGAGAGAGCAGGCACACGAGTGGGTGGAGGGGCAGAGAGAGAAGCAGACTCCCTGCTGAGCAGGGAGCCTGATGCGGGATTTGATCCTAGGACCCCGAGATCACGACCCGACAGACGCTCAACCCACTGAGCGACCCAGACACCCCTATTCCTTCTATTTTTAAATATAGTATATGAGAATAGTCTTCAACTTGCCTAAAGTCACTGAAGTAACATTTCATTAAGAGTTCATGCTAATGAGGTAAAATATATTACCAGATACCTAGGACTAGACACTATTTAATAGCTGAAAATTATGGCAGGAAATATTTAGGAAAACTAAGGAATTTATTGTCTCACATAATTAAAAAGTCCATGGATAAGACTTCATTGGCCTTCTTTTTATTTTTTTATTTTTTTAAATGATTTTTTATTATATTATGTTAGTCACCATACAGTACATCCCCGGTTTCCGATGTAAGGCTCGATGATTCATTACTTGCGTATAACACCCAGTGCACCATGCAATACGTGCCCTCCTTACTACCCATCACCGGTCTATCCCATTCCCCCACCCCCCTCCCCTCCTAGTTCTTATGTTCCATAGATGAGAGAAATCATATGATAGTTGTCTTTCTCTGCTTGACTTACTTCACTTAGCATTATCTCCTCCAATGCCGTCCATGTTGCAGCAAATGTTGAGAACTCGTTTTTTTCTGATAGCTGAGTAATATTCCATTGTATATATGGACCACAACTTCTTAATCCAGTCATCTGTTGAAGCATTGGCCTTCTTTTTAGACTTATTTGTGCTCAGCCTCCTCAAAATGGCTCAGAGCAGATGCAGAATCATATCTTTAAAAGTGTGTGTGTGTGTGTGTGTGTGTGTCTTTGAATGTGGCTTTCCACTGAAAGTAAAAAGCCATACTTGGCTTTCAGGACCTCCCAGAATCTGTATGTCCAGGTTCCCTTTATGCTCTTCAAAATCATCTCACCAGGCTTGCTTGCTTGCTCTCTCTCATTTTGTATTTTTTATTTTATTTTAGTTTTACATTTCAGCCACACTGGCCTCTCTTTTATCCTTCAAACATGTGGAGTCTTTCCTACCCAAAGTCAGGTTGCCTCTTCCCCCAGCACTGCACACAGCTGGCTCCTCTCATCCTTCAGAGGTCATCTCAGGTCAGGCGATGTTCATTCCCCCCTGATCCTAACGAACCTGTAACCTGATCCTTCCCTACTCATTTCCTTCCAAGCATTCATCACAAACTGTCCTTATTTATTTATTATTTATTTATTTATTTATTTATTTATTTATTTACATACAGTGTCTTCCTAACTAGAATGTAAGCTCTATGAGGCAAGGACCTTATTTTTACAGTTCATAGACATGTCCTTGGTGCTTAAATAACAATAAACACTCAATATATATTTATAGAATAAACAAATTACTTCTAAAATCAAGCAACACAAACTTTCAAAGAAGAAAGCAAAAGTATTTTTTAAGTCATCCGTAATTCCACTGCCCAGATACAGTAACTATTATCATTTGGTGAATGTTATTCCATCCCTTTTCTCTGGGCATTAAAGTTACATTGATATAATTTTTTAAAAGATTTTATTTATTTATTTGACAGAGAGAGAGACAGCCAGCGAGAGAGGGAACACAAGCAGGGGGAGTGGGAGAGGAAGAAGCAGGCTCCCAGCGGAGCAGGGAGCCCGATGTGGGGCTCGATCCGAGAACCCTGGGATCACGCCCTGAGCCGAAGGCAGACGCCTAACGACTGAGCCACCCAGGCGCCTCACATAGATATAACTTTTAAATGCAATTATACTTTGTACTATTTTTCTTTTTTAGATTTTTCTTTTACTTCAATTTAACAACAAAGTAGGGAATTACAAATCATCAGATTATTATTTATCCACAAGACATAGCTGCCCCTAAAGGATCCTTCTAAAATTAAGAAACAAGATTATGAAAAATATTAAGAGGCTTGAATTGTATTTTGTAACTACATGTTCCAATTTGGGGCAGTTTCTATAACTTTTTAAAAATTATTTCAATGTTATTTACATTTTATTGCATAACCATAATCCCACAATTGCTGTCTTTGTTTTATTAAAATTTAAATGGATTAAAATCTCCAGTTGCTTTGTTTTTACCATTAACTTCTTTATTACTGAGTTTTAAAGCTTGATTACTCTCTTTATTGACTGGATTTTTTGCCTGAGGAGATTTTGTAAGAAGGGCTCTTGGATATTCTATTTTTTGAGATTTTGCAGATTTAGGAGTATTAGGCTATGGCCTTTTACAATACCCATTTGGCGGTACTTAACATTTTGGGTCATGCTTTTGTTCTCAGCCTCTTTTAGATATTGCACTGTCTTCTGGCATTAGCTCTCACCGAGAAGTCTAAGGCTGATGTCATCATTCCCCTGTTTTCCTATGTTTGTGAATATAATTCTTTATCCTTGATGTTTAGCAACTGTATAGGAATATATGTTGGTGTTAGTCAGTTCTTGTCAGTTTTTCCTCCCATGGCCTACTACGTGGTATCTAGCCTCATTTCCAATACTTCTTGCAGGGGGCGTGTCCACTTTGCCAACTATTTGCCCTTCTGTGAGCTCATAATGCTGCTTTATATCCCTCTGGCTTAGTACACCTTAGTGAAATTCCCTCATCCCTACCCTCACTCTGACATTGCTGCTACTCATTCTAGCAGATTTAGCTTAGGCATGCCTCTGTGAAGACTTCTAGACTATACTCCTCAGGTGACCAGCCACTTTCCCCTTACCACCCCTGTGAAATGTAACATGTACCTCTAGTATTGCATTTGGTACACTGACTTACCATTAATTGTTTATGACTGTCTCACATCCAGCACTGTGAATTCCAAGGGGAGGGGCGCCTAGCTTATATTCACAAAACTGTGTAAGCAATTTAAAACAGAGTTCTTGCTGATAAAAAGTTGGAAATGTTGGATGGATAGATAGCAACTGGACAAATTACTAAGCAGCTAGTAAACCGGGAAAGTGTAAATCTGACACAGTTCGAATGCTCTGATAAATTGAATGCTCTGCCTATGAGGGACATTAATCATATGCCGGATGTCGGGGTAGATAAGTATCAAAGACAAGCCTACAAGTGAACGAGGGGGAAAGGCGAACTTCCATGACGCAGGTGACAAGCGTCCAGTAGAGACCGATGTCTGCTCCCCCGCACTTCGGCCTCTCATCTAAGACGACGAGCATGAACGGCCAGCCCTTCCCGCACTGCAGGATACCTACAGCTGAAGCTCGCCACCACTACCCACCAGCAAGTGAAAATTGAGCTTTTCGCGGAGCGGTCCGCAGCTGGAACCCCGCAGTGAGAGCAGCGGGGCGGAGCTAGTTTTGCGCAGGCCCTGTGTGGGCGGAAAGAGCCGTCAAACTGCGCCTGCGCTCTCAGTCGGCCCTGCTCCGCTTCCGCGGCCGGAATACCAGACCCGGGATCCGGGCGGGATGGTGTTGCGATGTCAGGTAAGGGTGGAACGCCCTCACCCATGCACCTTCCCCCTTTCCTTCCTCCCTCCACAGACCTGGCCCTGCTCAGCCAGAGTCGAGTCTTACGTCCGGTGCTGCGCCCACTACCACCAGTGTTGCCCCTGCGGGCTGCGGAGACTTTACTTCGGCTGCCCGAACGTAGGTCAGGTCCTCTCCGCTAACTCTTGGTCTCCGAGGTGACGGCGTCAGAGGTTTCTAAAGGCACCCACCACTTCGCCCCATGCTTCGACGCTTGTACGTTTTGGCAAAGACAGTTTTCAAGTTCATGCATTTAACTAAGAGTTCTTGTGAAAAAAGGTGCTTCATATATGCATTTGCAAACCCTTGATGATTTGCAAACCTCTATTTCGTAGAGAATAATTTGCACACTGGGACAGGTGGGTTATTTAATTGGCCGGATTACTTAGATACCAGGCTGACGGCATAGGTTTGTCCTAGGATATACCAGTTTAACCTGTATATCAAACCCACCTGCCTTTACAAACGTCAGGGTTTGTATGTTGCATAACTTAATCCTTGGCAGCTGGGTTCGCTGTAATGTGGGCCGGAATCAAAGGTCATATGACAACCGTGAGAGACGTGTCTCATATTCTTGGTTATTTATTTTATTTGTGTAATTTATATCTTGACTCAGACATCAGTTCACTGCTTAAGTGTTTATAAAACGTGCTATAATTTTATGTCAAATAAAGAACAATTTCATGGTTTTTAAGAAGGGTTTTGTTGTGTCATACATTCATAAAACTAAACATTTGGTAATTAGTCTGAATTGTGCTTAAAACGAAGAGTTTTGAAATTTTGAACTTGTAATTATACTAACATTTTTTTGGTGTGATTTAATTATCCCTAACTCATAAAATTTGCCTTTGATTAAAGTAAGTGGAAAGAATATATTACTGTTATTGTTAAAGGCATTTCCTCTCCTTTACAGGTTGAAGTGTTGTATTTTGCAAAAAGTGCTGAGATAGCAGGAATTCGCTCAGAGACGATTTCTGTGCCACGAGAAATAAAAGCGTTTCAGCTGTGGAATGAGATAGAAGCGCGGCATCCTGGGTAAACATTTGCAGAATGCATATGATTAGCACTTTTTAACATTGAAAAATGTGTAAATGATTAGAGAAAAAAAGCTAATTTTTATTAATGTAAAAAAGTAGACATATTTTTCCAGGACTGCTAATAAATTCTGGTTTCTAAAAATGCATAGATTTCTTAAAGTAATTTTACTAAAAAAAAAACCACAATGAGCTGGAATACTGCCAAATAATTTACAAAATACTGATGTGGGTTCTGCATTTTTATAAAATTAAATGAAATTGTTACAAATTAGGTTGAAAACCTGTGCTTTAAGTTTTATGTCCCGCCCCTTCTTTAGAGAACTCAAAGTAGAAATTTCTGAGATTAAAAGAAAAGTGAAAGCTCACAAACTGTAGCTACTGCTGAATCGAGGATTCATAATATTTGATTTTTTCTGGTTCTTGAAAATCTGTAATTTACTGCTATTGTTCCTACCTCAAGTCTCTTTTGCAACAAAGTGTAATTATGGCTTATTTGAAGGAGTTCCAGGAATTTTAATTGTATTACTTAAGTCTGTATAGATTTTAAACTGGGAAGTCCTAGTGCATGGTAGAAGATACTCCACAATGTGGGTTTAATGGGAAAACTATTTCTTCATTTCTTATCTTTTAAGTTGCGCTTTTTTTTAGGGAAAGAGAATCTTAAGCAGGCTCTGCACCCAGTGTGGAGCTCTACTCGAAGCTCGACCTCACAACCCGGAGATGGTGACTTGAGTGGAAATCATGGGTTGGGCACTTAACTGAGTGAGCCATCCAGGTGCCCTTTGAGTTGCTTTTAAAGTGCCCTGATAATCAATGAAATTGGGTGGGGCCTCTGTCCTGCTCTATCTTGAACTTTTTACCTATTGGGAGACAACTGGTCTTGTGGGGAAATTCTGAGATACACTTAGTATACTTGTGTACTGAGAAGATCTTCTAGGGAGGGAATGTGCTGATTTGGAAATCTCTCTCTCTCTCTTTTCTTGAACTGGTCTGAATGTTGTATATAATCTAGTCTTTTTTTGGGGAGGGTTGTTTAAATCCCTGAGACACAACACTCATTGAAGTGTTGTTAGCAGTTTACTGTGTTCTTTGTGGTGAATATGTTCTTCAGGGGAATTGTACTTTCTCTGCAGAATATGAATTGGTTTAATTAGTAACTTCGCAGGTGGTACTTCATGAAGTAATATTTAATGTGGTATTTTTAGTTGCAGCTGAAGAGATTTGAGGTCTAACACAACATTGATACTTCTAATTATACTTTTTTCCCCTTCAGATTGGCTGATGTCAGAAATCAGGTGATATTTGCTGTCCGTCAAGAATATGTCGAGCTTGGAGATCAACTCCTCCAGCTTCAATCGGGAGATGAAATTGCCATTATCCCCCCCATTAGTGGAGGGTAGTGCTCAGGAGCCACTTGGGTGTGTGAGCTATGTTTTTCTTAACCAATTTTGTGGAAAAGGATCACATAGATGATAACTTGTACATGATTTGCTTTAAGTATATACTCTTTGTAAGTCCGTGTGCACCAGTAAAGAGTTCTTGCTATAATAGTTGATGTAGACAGACTTACACATACCTGTGTATCATCTCTACATTTGTTCTCTTATAAGCAGTTTAATTGTATGTCAGTTTGACATGTTCATTTGCTCCACTTAAAATGGTTTATTGAAATTTTATTATGTGTCAGGCACAGTGCTGGATGCTGGAGTGTTAATATTTCTATTTTGCAGAAAGGAAAACAAATTCAGAGAAGTTAAAAGACTTGTCTGTGATCACATGGCTAATAAGTGGCAGAGCCAACATTTGAATTCAGATTATTGGATTCTGTGTACTTTTTCACAAACATGTTTATTAATATAGGATAATAGCTGTCCTGGGTACAGAGAAATGTAGAAAAATTGCATAGCCAAGAAGTAAAAAGATCACTGTGCCTAACACGAAAGCTTACCATTTTCCAGGTATAAAGAAATGCTTGATTATTATAGCTGTGTTGCAGGTAGCTCTAGGACCCAGTGCATCTTCCCAAACAGCATAGTCTTTATTGTAAGATGATGAATAAGAATATCTCTTAGTATAGTCTGAGAGACAGACTGAGGCTCTATTGTCAACTGAAGAACAAATAATGTAGAAATTAACGATTATCCCTAATTAAAAAAAATTTTAAAGTTAGGAATGAAAGAAAACTTTCTTAATGTGATAGAGCTTTTCTCCAAAATCAAGAGTAAATACCATACTCAATCGTAAAACCTCGGTTTCATTAAAGAAAGGAACATATCAAGGATGCCCGTAATTTTTTTCACCAATTTTTTTCTCCTCTCTGCTGGAGGGCATTGCCCCCCTGCTCAGAGTGAAGAATATATATTGCAAAGCAAATTGCCCATCTTGCTGATAAAACTGGATCTTTCGTAGTCCTACTATTTGGAAATAACAGAATTTCTTGTTAGATATGTATCTCAGTTTTACTGGGAAACTGGTCACCATTCACCATGATTTTAGAAAAATGCCATTTTTTTTGAGTTTGGAATTTATTCAGAAAATAGTATGCTGCCATTAAAGGTGTGTGTGTGTACATGTGAGGGAGAGAGAGAAGATTAAAGGTGTTCTTTGGAAAGATTAGGAAGATGAGTCAAACAGCATTATGTATTGTTTGAAGGTGTTTGACAGGATTTGTAATGTGGTTTTAAAATCCATGTCCTTATAGAACCAAGTTGTAGGAATTTGGTATGGTTCCAAGTTCATAGAGCATAGGCCATGTTTGGGTTACCTATGAAGTTCTTGTAAGAAGCTTAGGTGGCATGTACAGAAGGTTGAAACATCTTAGAATGTGGAATGTAAATATTTGTGCTTTTCTTTCTTTTCAGTAGCTGGAAGTACAGGGAAAAGAACATTGCATTTAGTGAGATTCCCTGATTGGAATCACCTTGAATGAGTCCTTAACTCCTCTGAGCCTTCTTTCCCAATGTGCATAAAATCCCTTAGGATTTATAATTCTATCCAGACTCCTCATCTTGCAAAGTCCCACCTGTGTGCGCAGTCTCAGTCCATCTGTTCCCTCCTTTGAACCCTGGGTTCCAGCCTCCCCTTAGGCTCTGGAGCACACCTTGGTCTTTCTTGTCCCAAAGGCTTTGCATTTGCCATTCCGTCTGTCTCTGCCTGGGAGCATGTTCCCCTGTTTCCTTACAGGACTGCTTGTTTATCTTTCAGGTCTCACTTCTAAATACTATCTCTTGAGAAAGGCTTTCCCCGATGCTCTTTCACAGCCCCCTTCCCTAGCATCCATCCTCTGTCTTAGAACCCTGTTTGTGTTACCCCTATGTATAATTTTTCTTTATTGCTTTGTTTCTTCCATTCCAGTGTAGGTGCCCTGAGGGCAGGAGCCAGGTTTTTTGTTCCCTGGTCCTTGTCTAGTGCATGGGGTTGGTCTCTTAGTATGTAATAGATGCTTGATGACTGAAATGAGAAGTGCATGGCAAAGGGCTTTGTAGGACATCTGGCAAGAGGCACGCAGTTCATTTCCTTATTTCCTCAGTTACTTAACTGGGATTATGTCCAGTTGTAAAATGAGCCCAGTTTCTGTGGAGTCAGCATTGCTTCTCCTTGTCCTCTTTTTGGTTTAGGTGTGGTGCACGGAAATAGAGTGGTTAGAGGCGCTGTGCTTGTGGATGGAGGTGTCGCTGTCTGACCTATACGGTGATGGGAGATAAGAGCAGCAATTCCAGAATTTGGAATAAAGTGGCACATGAGAGGTTACATTTTAAGTGATCATGTTAAGGGTAAATTCCTTTTTATAGACTGCTTGAGTCATTAGGGATATTTATAAACATGCTGAGTTTTGGTAAAATTTTACACTTGCTTATTTTTATCATTCTAGCCCATCTAATGTACAAAAAATATAAATTGAAAAGCAGTCTGTAAGTTGGGTGTCTTGCCTCTAGTACCAATGTTAAGGTTTATTAATATCTTCTAGGGAAGATCTGAATGAAGTTGAAGAGAAATCTAAAGATATAATAAAATTCACTACTGAGAAGCTCTCCATAGATGAAGTCTCACAGTTGGTGATTTCTCCACTCTGTGGTGCATTATCCCTATTTGTAGGTGAGTTGTCATTTTCACAGTATCTGTTGACTGCACAAGACAAGAGAAATTAGCAAGTGTTGCCCACTGAGAACAGTAAGTCAAGATTACCCGTGGTGGTGGGTAGACATTTTTTTGGTTCACATTTTGTTTTAGTAATCTTCAAATTAACCTATGTTAAAGGCATTAAAAGAGTAGGATAAAAGTCGTAATTAGCAGGGAGAATTCTGTATTTTCCAAATATTGAGGGGGAAAAAGTGGTGATGATACTAACAGCGATAATTCTGGGAGTGTAATGTTTCCCATCTTCGTTTGTCCTATGAGTATTTTTGGTATGCTTGCCTAATCAGTGCCATTTTATTTCCTTATCTTTGTGATAATTATTTTTTCTTTCTTTTTTATTTTTTTTAAAGATTTTATTTATTTGATGGAGAGAGAGAGCACAAGCAGGGGAGCAGCAGGTATAGGGGGAAGAAGAAGCAGGCTCCCCGCTGAGCAGAGAGCCTGATGTGGGACTCGATCCCAGGACCCTGGGATCATGATCTGAGCCAAAGGCAGATGCTTAACTTACTTAGCCACCCAGGAGGCCCTATTTTTTATTTTTCTAACCGAGTTTTTATTTTTAGAAAATTTGAGAGCAATTTTTAGACAAATCGGCATGCTGCTTATCTATTCAAAAATAATCCTCTTTTCTATTAATGTGTTATTTCTATTTTAAGGAAAAACCTTATTTTAATACTTTTCTTTCTTTTTTTTTTTTTTTTTAGGGACTACAAGAAATAACTTTGAAGGGAAAAAAGTCATTAGCTTAGAATATGAAGCATATCTCCCGATGGCAGAAAATGAAATCAGAAAGATCTGTAGTGACATTAGGCAGAAATGGCCAGTCAAACACATAGCAGTGTTTCATAGACTTGGGTATGATTTTCTTTAGCAATTTAAAAGTTAATTGTAGTTGTTTTCCATCTTTGTACTGATTCTGATTCTGGAATCTTCCATAGGAATCCTGTATTACCATGAGAGGAAGGTTTGTGTATTATTTTGGCAGACAGAGTGGAGACACTCTGGGTGTTACATTGTAACATTTGGAGAGCGGCTGATGCTGTAACAAAGTCCAAACGTGCCCAAACTCTAAGGCTGCAACAAAGTCTAAACGTGCCCAAACTCTAAGGCCCCAGCACAGATAGCTTGTGCTAATGTGTGCTAAAGTCCTGAAGGCCTTTTAAGAATCGGTTCATAATCTGGACTCAGTTTGTATGACAAGTTATTACTAGATTATTTTTTTTTTTTATGTAAATGCCTTTGAAGGTCACTAGATTAGTTTACCTTTTCGTACCACTAAGAAGAGTGGAGTTCCACGCTTTAAAAAGCACCCAGCAAACAAACTGAGGGCTTCAGAGGGGAGGGGGGTGGGGAATTGGGATAGGCCGGTGATGGGTGTTAAGGAGGGTACGTATTGCATGGAGGACTGGGTGTTATACACAAACAATGAATCATGGAACATTGCATCAAAAACTGGAGATGTACTGTATGGTGACTAATATAACAAAAATTATTAAAAAAATAAAAAAAAGCACCCAGCAATAGAGACTCCATTCTATTATTTTCCATTAGTTGTTATTTTATTATTAATAATGTTAATTTTATTAACAATTTTATCAGTTCTATTAATATTTCTGTTTAATATTTTAAATTCTACATTATACTCCTGGCACCGTGCCTTGTTTGAATCAGATAGAATCAGTGAAAGGCGTTTTTCTCAGTGCCCACCAGACAGGTTTAATGGATCGATGCTAACCAGTTAGCCACAACCTCAGCATCCCCTCTGCTGAGTGCAGTTGGGGTCAATTACTGTTTTTTTAACTAATCTGGAAGTTTATATAACAGAACTGGATGTTTAGTTATAAGAATGTTTTACTGGAATTGTTTTTTCATCTGTTTAGTAGCTTCTTTAACTAGATTCAGAAGAAATGGCATTTTTTTTCCTTCATTTTGTTAAAGCTTAGTTCCAGTGTCAGAAGCAAGCATTATCATTGCTGTGTCCTCAGCCCATAGGGCTTCATCCCTCCAAGCTGTGAGCTATGCCATTGATACTTTAAAAGCCAAGGTGCCCATATGGAAAAAGGTAAGAAAATACCTATTTTTGCCATTTGGATATGATTTTTGTCACAAATTTTTAAAAGATAAGGAACAAGATTACATATAGAGCTTGTATTCATGGGTCTTCTCTCACTATAGAATCATGTTTTCTTTATCTATGAAATAGGGTTTTTATGTAATATTTCCTTTCTAAGGTTTGTTAAACATGAAAAGAACATGCCCCAAAGAATGCGTGGCACAGATTAGGGCTCAATAGATGGTAACAACTAGAATTCCTAGTCGGGACTGTTCCATTGGTTCATACATGAGTTCATTTTTTTGGATTAGAATTCCCTTGAATATCTTTTGGAGAGTGGGCATAAATGCACGGCTATTTATGCAATAGCTAAAAAAAAAAGTTTCTGAAGGCAAAAGAATGAAGAACATTCTAGAATTTCTTTTTAGGAAATGAAAACGGTGGAGTATTGCCTCTTCGGAGAAAATGCATAGTTAGTGGATTTTTAAAATATAAATAGGAAATTCTAGCTCATTTTCTGTCAACACATCAAACCAATTAATAGAAGCAAATCTCTGGTTAAAGAGGACCTTTTTAAGGGATGAAAAGCCCCAACTCCCTAATTTCTTCCCTGGTGTCATAACAACAGTGGGCTTATTCTGAATTTCAAACTCTTAATTGCACTTAAGAGTCTAGAATTGCCCACAACATTTTGGCTGGTGGCAAAGCTGAGGAATGAATTAACTGCTCAGATGAGAAGGCCAGAGCAGAGGACCAGAGGGTGAGTCTTTCCTAGGATCCTACCACCTCAGTGGTGGAGATGAGCAAATGGGACTCTGACCCCGGGCCTGTGAAATTCAGTGACTGTATTTTCTGAGTAAAAACTGAAACCCGTTCTTATAAGGGGATACTTTGAGATTTGAAGATAGGATATGTGAGAGAAAACTGTCTTAGTGAAGCTCAGATAGATGGCGGCTTTGCTCTGAACAAAGTTGCCGCAATTTTGATGGACTACATGAGGCGGTTCCCTGAATAGAGTGAAGTAGGAAGAGCATTCTACATTGAATTGTGAGCCTGGGAGGCAGAGGTGGTTTTCTTTACCAGAGAGGAAGAGGGGACAGGCAGCCGGTAGAAAGTAGATGAGAGGGTGGGCCTCCAGGGTGAGAGTGGGCAGGAGTTGGGGCATCGTCTCGTTTTTATACTTTGAGGACGAGCTGAGCTTTCTATTTACTTTTCTGCCTGTGGAGGGTGAGACAGGTAGACAGGTGTTCAGAGGAAAGTCGAATTTGGATTTCTGTCCCTCAAAAATAGAGTCTGACAGGAGAGTGAGACGAAAGAGCTATACATTCTTGTTCCCCTCCCTTCCAAGAAGTATCTAAATTGTTGTGGGGGTTCTATTCCCACCTGGCTTTGAGGTCACTGGTGATCTAGGCAGGGGGTAGGCAGGTGGGTGGGGCACACTCACAGCTGTCAGCAGGGTGCAGCCCAAACCCGCTTAGGAACTTCTGAGGGTGGTCACTTAATTTCACACCGAGGGAAATACCCCTGCTGCCTACAGAAAAGCTTGTTTAGAAATGTTGAAGTAGTAGATATGTTTGGAAAGGAAAAAAATGTTTAAAACTAAAGATCTTCCATTTTCCCTGCACGACCTTCTTGCTCAGGCTGTCTCCTGACATGGTTCCAAATGGAATTGTTTATTCCATTCTGTGGTTGTACCTTGTCTTGTTAGGTCTTCTTGTCTGTTGTTTCTCCCACTGGATTGGGAGTCCTTAAGTGTAGGGAGCATATTTATTCATTTTTCTACTCTTAGGGCCTCATACAGACGTCTGTTGGATTGTTAGAAGAGTGGCAGATTTAAATAGGTGTGATGTTCATTTGCCTCAGTTATTCAGGTGGAGTTGACTTTATTAAGCCACTCTGTTTTGAATACCTGTTATGGTTCTGTTTTTCAGGAAATGTATGAAGAATCCTCATCATCTTGGAAAAGAAACAAAGAATGCTTTTGGGCAACCGGTGATTAAATCACACATTTTTCAAGAGTACTAAAATTAAATGTGGTAAACCTCTGTCTTTAACCATAGTTTGATTTTTTCTTCTCCAGAAGTTAAGATAGTTTAATGAAGTATAGTCTCATGTTACACCAGTAATGTGTGACAAAAGGGAGACAAAGAAGTGGGTGTTCAGGATGAGGGCTTATGCAGGAACAGAGATGGAGGAAGGGCGTTGGGGAAAAAGTGAGAAAGCAATTGAAATGTGAGGAAGGATGCCTGTGGTAGACATACTCTCCCAGAAGTAGGAAGTTCTGATTTCTTATGATTTAGGTGTTTTTCAATGAGAAGCAAAATGAAAAGGGTTCTGGTTTCTTTGAAAGTAACAGTAGATGGTCAATGAGTGAAGTATTTTGTGATTTTATGGATGGCTTTGTCCTTTGGATATGATGTTAGGAGCACGGTGTATTTCAGTTTGTTGTGAGAAGTAGTGGTCAAGAAGCCAGTACTTTTGAGTCTTGATCTCTGACCCACTGCTGCGTCTCTTATCCAGGCCAGCACTCCATTTCTCCTGGACTGCTGCTGTGGCCTGCTGACAGTCCCCTGCTGCCATTCTTCTGCCTCCTACTGAGTCACTTCATCCTCCTGGGAACCTCCTGAGAGCCAGTCCCGTCCTAGAACCCCGTAGTCCCCACCATGGCCTACAGTCTGTGATTGGGCCCCCCTGCTTTGCTGTGGCTGGTATGCAACAAGCGTATTTTGTTGTAGGGCCCTTACTTGTTCCTTTGTCTAGGATGCTCTTCCACAGTCTGCTTCCTCACTTTCTTTCCATCCTTGGTTACATGTTACCTCCCCCGAGAGCCTTCTCTGACTATCCTCCTTCAGACTGGAGTCCTGTTCCCTTACTCTGCCTTCTAGCTTGCTGTGGCCCTTCGTGCTACCCGATGTACTATATCTGTTAGTTTTCTCCATCGCTGGACTCTAGACTTGCTGAGGTCAGGGAGTCTCCGTCAAATGTCCCGCCCACTACCATGCACTGAAAAGTGCTGTTCGTGTTCAGTATTGTGCCCCAAATTAAACACACCTGACACGTGTAGTTGTAGCACTTACAGTTGTGTGTAGGTATCAGGCTAAATGCATGAGTGGGTGGGTTTCCCCTCCGCTTCTCCCCCCACTCCCATCCTATGACGTCTTACATATAGTCCCTTCATGTGGAGCATGGAGTTGTGAGGTCTCTTAAGGCGGGAATGATCTGTGATGTAGTTAGTAGCTGACCCAGCAGAGGGCAGTAGAGCCGGGGCTACAGTAAGAGCCACTTGAGTCAGATTCTTAGTCTGTTACTTTTCTTTTGCATAGAACCAGAATTTCAATTTAGTTAGCCTTTTTCTTTAGAGTGGTTCTTAGATGAAAAGTAGTGTGTGACTTTGAGGAAGATTATTTCCAGGGTTTAATTGGTACCTGAGTTTAAAATATTGAGGGGTTAGGATAGGATGCGGGTGGAATTTTTAAAAATGCTGTTTATAGTTTTTAATAAGTGACATAGAATAAGTAAAAGGAATTACTTTTAAAATATGAGTAAATATAAAATTTTCTAATTTGGGACAAAATGGTAGCCTTAATATATAGATCTATTCTGTGACAAAGCTAATGGTCTTTTTCTTCATAGTTGTATTTTAATGTACGGTGTATACCACTCATTGGTGGTAGTTCTGCAGTAAGCTGCCCTTACAGCTTGGGTCACCAGAACTGAAATGGGCAGAGTTGAGGAAGGTGTTTGAGAGATCACCTGATCTGGGAATGGGAGACATTTGTGCATCAATGTAGATGGAAGCACGTGCCACCAAACCTTTGCATGAATGTGCCATCCACACAGTGAGGGTCAGTCGGTAAGCTTGCTATGTATCTTTCCTAACACGTAATCACTTCAGCATCTTTAATCCTTAAAATATTTAAACTCTCCTGCTTACTACTAATAGAAACTTCAGATGACTGCTTTGGCAGGTTGCAACAGTTTGGCTAACCTTTTTTTCCCTCTCTATTCCAAGCACACATTTCAAGAGAGTAGTTTACTTTAGAGCAGTGCTTCTCAAACTTGAATATGTAATGTAATATGAATCATCTGGGGATTTTGTTAAACTTCCCCTTAGAATTCAGTAGTTCTGGGTGGCGCCTGAGATACGCATTTTGTAGCAGGCTCTGGGTGATGCAATGCTGCCTATCTGTGGACACACATTTAGAGGCAAGGTTGACACCTAGTCCCTAAACCATGAGGGTAGTTTAAGGTTCTTACAAACATCCTGTGGTCACTGCTAGTAATTTAAGAGATTAGATACATCCTCACTCTTACTTTGCTTCAGGATGTGTTCAAGACTCAATGGGAGCGCCTAAGATAAATTTAGTGAAATAGACAAGCCATAGAATTAAGTAAGTCCAAAGTAACATAACTGTATTTATTTTCAAAACAATTTTAATTCAGTAATGTGGTATGAAAAGAGTTTACAATTAAGAGTTTTTCTCATGTTAATGTTGATTACTTTTCCAATTCGATTCTTTCTCAGAAATGTACAATTTGATGCACATACATACATTTTTATATTTTTGGTGGAGAGAAAAAAGGCAAAAACCAGTTAAAAAAAGCAACTATACTTAAAGATTTACACTTTACATGAAGGAAAATATCCAAGACAATTTCTCTTTAAAAAATATACAGTTCTAACATAGTTGTGCAATATATACATTTTTATTTTGACTTTATCTGTCAAAGTCCAGCACAGATGAAACCATCTTTTTATATTTACATATGGCTACATTTTCATTATTTAAGGTTCAAAGACGTAATGAACATTTTTATTTCAAACTTTACCCTCATGTTTGCCTCTGGATGTTTAGTCTTTCAAATTGTTTAAAATGGGTATGGTCAGTGGACCTGAGGGGTATCATCCCGAAAAGTCGTGGATGCAGGTGTTATCTGTGTGCAAACTGAAGTAGCAAAGATGGGCCAGGGTGCTGAGTTTGAGGGATCCTGCTTTCTGCTGAATGTCTGAATTGATGAGATTTTTAATATATTAACTTATAGCTGTATATCAGAATAGATAAATACATTATAAAATTATAATAGCTTTTAGTATAATCACTTGGTGTGATTATGATAAATTGGTTTTAGTTTTCTTTTCACAGTTAATAGATAACTTCTATTTTATAAAAAGAACACTACCAGCTAGAAATAATTTCTTTCCAGTTGGGAGTTCTCCTTTTGCTGCTAAAATGAATGATGCACCATTTCAAGTCTCAAGGCGGCTTCCTCACAAACTATTTCACAAACGGCTTGTGTGGCAGCCGTGCATGAAGCAGCTCTGTTTTTAATCACATTGTACAGATCTTGTCTACATACCATTTATGAAATGGAAACTTTAAGATGGTATCTTTTAAGCCCCATATTATACTTTTAAAACAAAAGTATGGCTGAAGAGGAATACATAACTTTTTTTCAAGCAGTGGGATTTGTTTTTAATTTCTTGGATAAATACTCGCCTTTGCTTGAAAGTGCTTAGAGAAATACTCACTAGAGCCCCTGCCTCAAATTTTGATCTGATGACAGAAGTTGTGTATTTATATTTAGGCCACTTGCTCTTAGTGTAGTGGGGTTCTCAATTGGGGCGATTTTGCCTCCCAGGTGGTGTGATACAATATCTGGAGATATTTGTCACAACTTGGGGGAGAGGATGTTCCTGGCATCTGGTAGATGCCAGGGATAATGCCCAGGACAGTCCCCTGCAAGAATGAATTACTGGCCCCTCCTGTCAGTAGTGTGCAGGCTGAGAAACCCTGCCCTAGGGTAATAAATGGTACAGAGACAAGTAGCTATGTTTTTTAGTTTGTAGTAACCCAGCCACTTCATGGAGACAATGCCGACAAGGTGGATTTCCTAAGGCATGGCTTGGCCAGAGCTCTCAAACTTGCCGTGGGTATGTGACCTCCGTTTAGTGCTTCTGTAAGAAAGGTGGGGCAGAGTAAAATGAAGGACCTGCTAGAATTCTTTGTGTAGCACCCTGAAGAACTAGTATGTCTATGTGTACAGCAGTTACGTGGTTTATTAAATATTTTATCAACCTAGTGATGTTCTCCTCTACTCTTTTAAAGAAGTTTTGGACTCAAAGCCCACACAACTGTTATAAGAATTGGGCTCTAGCACATCTAGAGAATATCATGTTTTTGCTATAAATCCCCGACATTTTATGGCAAATTTTCCCTCTAGTTTTGCTTTGTCAAATACAAAATAAATCACTAAACAGTGCTGATAGCTTTAGATAGCTCACAGGAGTTGGGCCAGGAGGGCAGTTGGGACCAGATGCACACAGGCATATACCTGTTTTCAAAGTCAGGTTTCTGGAGAATTGTAATTATAAGAAATCCGGATCATAGACTTTGAAAGCTAAAAGCATTGCTGCTGAATTCCAACCCAGGCTTCCCATTTTATAATGAGGACGCTGCAGTGTAAAGAGGCAAAGTGACTTGTCCAAAGCTTTAGGTATGCAGTTTCTGACATAAAGTAGTCCCTGTGCCTTTCTCCTAGTCCCTCCTGGAGAATGTGTGGGCTCAAACAGAAAGTGCAGAAGGAGAAATGAGTGGTGTATCCCCAAGACAGTTCATTTACATCAGTGACTGGGATGCTTGTTACAATACAGACTAGTGGGTTTCATCCCTGTCTGACCAAGTAAACGTCTCAGGAGTTGGAACCCGACAAGCTACCTAGGGAGCAAACGTGCCCAGGTGGGAGTCATTCTTCTGGAAGTTTAAGTCCTCTAGCAACGCACAAACACAGAGGCTGTACCTGCTAATTTGGTGGTTTCCAATATCTCCTTGTAGTTTCTTACAAATTCCTGAGATTTTTTTTTTAATCTTCTTTACACTGCCTGACATTCCAACAGTTAGAAATTCACTCTGGCTTATTTTTCTTACCTGTTTACCAATAAAGGAAAATAGCTCCCTGGAGTTAAGGGGATTATTCACTTAAGTACGTGAGATGATTTTTCTTCCTCACACCTGGTATAGAGCAGCTACCCCCCCTCCCCCCAACGAAGGGGAGATTTGGACGAGGGCCAGGGGAAGGTGGCTAACTCTGGATTACTGGAGAGGAAGGCATGCCTCAGGGAGCTTCTCGAAGATGGGGACACCAGGAGGTGGGAGAGTGGTTTAGTATGGGAGGAAGGATGCCAAAGAAATTAATCCTTTTCCAAAAATTCGAACTGGGTCCCTGCCAGCCAGTCAGGTTAGCCAGTTGAAGGAGAAAGGAAACTTCCTACTTCTTGTAGCATAGGCTGGGCCCCTAGCAGATAGGATTTTACCATAAATGTGATATTACAGATTTTAAACAAAATTTTGTGCTTTGGCCTCTAAACTGCTACCCCCTCTCCACCCTTAAATGGAGGTTTCTCCTCCAGGAAGTGTACTCTGGTCTCCTGCAGGGTGTGCAAGCATGTTTTGATAAGTACATCCGGCAGACAGGGCACTGAGGAGGCAGCTGCAGGCTGGCAACGGCAAATTTCATCCTACTGTGTTAAGAAAATCATCACTTAAAATAACAGTGGCAGCTCTGGATGAGCAGCCTAAGTTGAAAACCTGTTGTTTTTTCCCTATCAACCTCAGTATCCAGGCTAATTCTGTATCTATGCCAAGTCCTTCCACTCCTGCTGTAACTATTTAAAAACAATCATTTTCAATGGTTGGCATTCCCGCCCCCCTGCCCAAATCTGAGAAAGGTTATATTTTTCTTTGAGACTTCTCATGTTTTTAAGCATTTCATTTTTCTGACACAATGCACATTATAATGTAAACTCTGGACCAGCCAGTGGAAAGATCACTTTTTTCCCCATATAAAATAAGTCTTATACCCTTTATACTCCTAGCCACCCTCCCCCCCGCAATTTCTTCTTTCCAAACTGACCTGCAGTTTTCGTAAAATGTCAGGCTAGTTTACCTATTACACATAAAACACTGGGATTTAAAAAAACAAAACATTGCATTCATGCAAATCACAAACCCGTGCTGCAACACTGCCCGCTGGTACTGCAGGGAGACTGCGGGGGCTCAGCTGTTGAGTTCTGTGGTCTCGTCAATCTCATCTGCATTTTTGGACATTTTTTCATATTTTCTTTTGAAGAAGCCGAGCTGCAAGATGATGGTGTAAAAATTTTATCACCTGTGGGCTCTTTTGTTTTGGTGTCTTTGCCCCGCCTGGGAATCTCTGGGCTCGGGAGAGGATGGTGTGCAGACTGTGACCTGGTATCAGCTTTTCAATGAGGAAATAACACCCAGGGAGTTGAACTGAATCCTGAATTGCATAAAGTTACATTTCTCAGGGTCTACGTACTTGCAGCTGAACAAAACATCCAGGGGTCTGGACGTAAGGCAGGCTAGAAGAAAAAGTATGGGGACCAAGACCGAGTATATAAAATCCTTACTGATCGCTTTCAAGGACATAAGGGAGAATTTGCAAATAAATCTGCATTTCCTTTTCTCTTATGATGGAGGAGGTACTATATAAAAATTGAATTTCCTTATCAAACGGTAACCTTAAGTCAAAGGTCTTTAGGAGCCTCATGTTTTTAAATATGAAAATTTTCTTACCTTCCATAAAACTGCAACCAGAGCTAATAGCAAAAGGATTCCAGCAATTACACTTCCTACTATAACTCCAGTTGGAACTTCAGCTTTCTCGTGGGGTTTCATTATCGTGATGGGAATCTGTAAATGTATATATGCAACAACTGAGGTAACTGTAGCACCCGGCGAAAGTGAGATGGTCTAGTCAAATTCTCTAATTTGATAAGTGGTGGTCCAGAAAGGTGACATGACTCACTCATGATCTCATTCCTCAACTAAACGTTGTGCAGTGTAATTTCTAGGGAAAACGCTTCTGCACAGTACAGGCAAGGAATACAAGTTTTCTCTTTAATTGTGTATTTAGTGGGTATGTCACCTCTGACAACCTCACATGCTTTATTTATGAAATAGGAACTTCGGTTTCTGGCATAGTCTCATTGTCAAGTGACAGCATTTGGAGTCCAGACTTGGAGAGGGGAGTTGAAGACTAAACTAATTAACCACCCCAGATCCCTTGTGATTAAGCAACAGCAGCCTTGTACTAGGATCCTAAATATTGCTTTCACTTACTCAAGTTATCTGATGTGGATTGTTAAAAAGTGGAAGTAACAGCTTAGGGCTCAGGTTGATCTTTTCAGTGATAAACTGACCTTGAGGCTACTTGTGATTCTTTATGTCTACTTTCTGGGAATCTTTGGGACATTGTAATAGAATGACTGCCCTAAAAGTTCTAATGGTAAAACAGTATCTTTTATATATATATATTTTATATATACTTTTTTAATTGCAGAAAGAATCACTGCCATTTCCTCCACAAAGTATATTAAGAATATTAAGAGCTGCATTTTGGGGAAAACAAGTCGACAAAACCCAATTTATTGATTAACACTACATTACAGTGGCAGATAAGCTGCTTCTCGTCACAGAATTTATAAGTTGGGCTGAACTTTTGTCTTGCCTTTTGGTAATTATATTTCTTTTCATTTATATTTTCAAGAGCTAAAATGAGGTTTTATAATTTAGGAATAAAGTAACTGAGTTCATATAGTTCACTGCTTAATGGCAGTAATACCTCTAGTCTCCATTCCAGAATTTCCCAGTCCTGGGGTCCATGGATCCAAAGGGATCCGTGAGTATAAAAATTTTTGTATCACATATTTAAATGGACTGGGTTTTGAATAAATTTAAGAATTGCTCATCTACCTAAAGGGATATGCCAGTTTATTATCTGGATTCCAAATATTATTCAAAAAATTATCCGATTATTTGGATTCAAAATGTATTTTCATAGACAATAGTTGGCCTTTGTTATTTATCAGTATTGATAAGAGAAAACCAAGAAAAAAATCTACAGTGTTCATTAAAATTGTTAGACATATGTATTAATTGAAAATTGAAATAGTGCTTTCTGAAAAAAAAATAAAGACCTCAGCAGATGTTCAGAGAGTCTGAACAGTACGTTTTTCTAAAATGAACTTTTTAAATATCTATAGTACTGCTAAGTTCATAACTTTGAATTTGAAGTCCACATTTCCTTTGGCTCCATTTCTGATTTTCCATGCCCCAACCTCTGAAGAGAGGATGTGGGCCTTTGCTGAGGGTCATAAGCCAGGGGCCGAACAGCATCCTTTCTTGGAATCCTTTCCCCTGGGACCAGAGTGGGACACCAGTGCTGTGAGGTCCAGAGTTCACAGGGCCATGGGCTTTTTAATGGCTACAACAGTGGACTGAGGCCAGCTGCCAGGCTGGTCTTGGGGCAGAGTCTTAAACTGGGGTTTCCAATTGTTAACAAAAGCATTGGGAGGAAAATGCTCAGGGCTCTCCCAGCAGATTAGCTGAGCTTGGAAATTCCGCTATATCTAAATATGGCCTATTCCAGCCAGAGGTTCACTGCAAAGGAAAGTTGTCCTGTGCCAGCCCTTGGAACAGTGAGCCTTTGTTTTCTCTGAAAGTACGTTTCTTTACAAGACCTTTTTTTTTTTTTTTTTTTTTTTTAAATCAAAGGGAACATTTATAGTTTTCTAGACTATAAGAACTAATGAATGGACACTTCACACAGTGCCAGTATCTAGCTATATGGAATACTAAACAAAAAAAACCCCCAAACCCTTAATAAATGCCTTATTTATTAAGCATACTTAAGCACTTCTCTTTAAACAATAAAATATATGATTTAAATAAGCATGATTTGAATGTCATAGCCTAAGATGTAGATTGTGCTGTGAAAGCAAGAGGAGAAGGGAAGAGCTGGTGGGCTGGTTGAGGCCTGGGTAGGGAGCCACAAATGGCAGGAGCCCCTTTTGTTGTGTCTTGCAGCGACTGTCCCCTCTGATCCAGCTTCACCAACACGGGTTGGGGGCTGTGGGGGAGTGTGGAGGGCGAGTATATCACTGAACTTTTTAAAGTAGAAAACAACTTTGCCAACAAGCCTAACGTAGTAAACCTCAGGCTTTTAGAGTTTCACTAAGAGACTTGTACAGATGTGTAGGTGAGAAGAACCACTACTCTTAAGTTTTCAGAAACGAATGCCCATCAAAGACTAGTGCCCCCTGGGGTGACAGGATGCGCTCACCGTGACTGTGTTTTCTTCGATTACGTATATCTGAGGGTTATAGGTGTCGATTTCTGCAGATGCTGTCAGCTGTATGGTCTGGAAAGTTGACTGGAACATAAGAATAAAGAATAGGTTTTATCCTAACAGAAGTTAAATAATAAACATGCCAAAGTTTTGTGTGTTATTTCCTTGTGGAAAATGATAAGAGCAAATGGCACCTATGAAGCCCCAAGAATCTCTGTGTTCCTAAATCGCTGGTATGTGTAGGACCACACGTGGGAAGCGGCCGGGGAACTGAAAACGTGTGGATACCTGGGCCATAATCGCAAATTAAACCAAATCTTGGGGGGTGAAGTTCAGGCATCAGCAGGTTAAAACCGCTGTCCAGGTGATTCTAACTTCAAAACAGTTGGAAAACAAGGACTTAGAAATTAAGTTTTTAATTGGGGAAAGATCATGGTTCAGATTTTTAAAAACTTTATGAAGTTGGCATCGTGATGGAAATTTACAAGCTTTAGGTTTTATATATTTACCTGAGTAAGTCAAATAATGGAATAGAAAATCAGAATAAAAACAGTAAAACTACACTTGAACTTGACCATACATGTCAGCAGCAGACACCCTGAACCTTTTGTCATGCTACCTAATGAGTAATTTCGGGTTTCCTAATCTAAGTGTTTCTATAAAATACTGGATTTGGGGCAGGCATGTAGGAAGGACACATTTTATGCTGTTACTAGTAACCTTGTAATATGAAATAACTTCACATGTATTCCTGGATCTAGTTACAGAAAGATAATTTTTCAATGGATACATTATTGATGTGTATTTTGTTTTTTTCTATAATGCAAGTGTTGGGACTGATGCTTACTTTGAAACAGCATACAATGCCCAGATTTGAGAACTGCCTTCCTATGCTCTGGCTACTAGGATTCAGTTTTTTCTGGTTACCAAGGCGCATGTTTCAACATACTCCGTGAGGTAATTTGCTAAATTATATCTGGGAGCATATCCAAAAAAGTGAGCAATTTATTTCCCTTCCCCCCGGCTCAGTCTGATTAGTTTTAATTTTCTCAAGATGGAAGATTGCATCAGAAGTTAAGCCTGATCCCTTGTGTCTTAAGCACATACTATTGGGGAAACATTCACAGTGTTGATAATGGTATCCTTTAAAAAGAAAAGCAGCAATTAAATGAGGCTGGTTTCATAGTCCCTGCAGACTAAAAAGAATTTCTTCACAACACTGATCGACCTGCCCTCCCAAGCCTGCCCCCTCGCACAGCTGTGCACATGACATCCTGCAGGGTTAACAGTGGTAGTTACACCATGGGTACCTGGGCGACTGAAGTAACACCTGCCTTACAAATGGCAGCCAACCATGCCATGGATGCGGAGGCCTGAGCAATCACTTCATGAGGAAATCATGGAGACGCTCACTTGCAGTACCTCAGGAGAAGGCTGAAGGGCAGTATGCTAATGGACTCTAATACAGGAAATGAGATTTGTATTTCACACTGGATCTCCTAGGTGGCCTGAGAACATCCATTTGACTGTTGAAATAGCTGAAAACAAGGTGGGAATAAACATTTGACCTTTCATGGAGGAGGAAGGTGTGTGGACTCCACAGACAATAACTCTCATGGGGGTTTTTACCTTGTCCGTAACCACTGAAAAAGGATAAATACAGTTCAGAAATTTGCTTCCAGAAATGAAACTGCTACTCCTGACTACGTTTGGGAAGGTACTTCTGAAAGTCTTACAGTTAAAATAATGTAGTTTTAAACAAACTCAAGAAAACCCAGATGCTTTTTACAGAGCCAGCATGATTGCGTTTTGACTTGCAACAGTCCGTTTTCCTTCCCAGCTGGCAAAGGTTGCTAGGAAAACATTTGTTCCTCAAATCCAAGGAGACAAGAACCAATTGGTGAAACCTGGCCCAAACTGCATCATCTGGGACAGTGGTATAACTCACTGCATGCTTCCCCTCTTATAGGATTTAGAGGGGTCTGAAAGGCTTGCAGGCAAATGTAGCCAACAACAAAATCAAGCAAGAAGTAAACCCAGTTCCTCCCTCCTACACTCTCCCACTTCTCTGTTCCTCTCCCTGCCTTTCACTGTTCCTCTTTCTATTATGTCTTTATCCAATAATATGGCTCATATTTTGGTTCCAGAGACAAGTTTGGAGGGAATTCAGTTCTCTAATCTTAAAACTCCATAGCAGGGAAAAATGGGGTTGTTGGAGAGATCATGAAATGGTTAGAAAATAGAGTGTGGTTGGTAAGCACCTTGAGGATTCATTATTCGTTTTTTTTTTTTTTTTTTTTAAAAACCCTCAGCCACAAGGACCTCTGGAGGTTTCAGACTAATTTTTATTTTGCTGCCTCGGATCAGAGCCAGTGTTGATAAAATGAATAGCTACTTACGTAGTCAGCTTTAAGGAGCCCTATCCTTCTATTTTTCATGCCAGACTGAGATTCTGGCTACCGAAATCTCAGCTGAAAGCAGATATGACTACGGCAGAGTCACACCTGCCAAATGGAAAAAACACTGATATGGTTTTGACACTTTCTTTAAACTTTTCATGAGATGGGAAGGACTTAAAAAAAAGATGTACACTGGGCTTTCACCAGAGAAAGGGTAAAACAGGAGAGCAGAGTGGCTCCATGGCTCGAATATAGGAAGATAGATCCTTATGTTAGATTCATCTACGTGGTGGACTGAGATCAATTAGCTGGGAGCTCAAGGAAGGAGACGGAGACGTGCACTTTGTGATTTGGGCGTGTTAGAAGTGACTAGGAAGGCAGAAATATCAAGGGCACGAGGGCAAAGACAAACCAGGTGGCCCATTGTGCCCCAGGACAGCACAGGGGATCTGGACAACATCCCAGAGATTCTGATGTAGTAGGGTGGCATGGAGTCTATGAAGCTGATGCTTTACAAGCGTCCCAGGTGCTTCTGAGGCATAACCAGGTTGGACAAGCTTTGGAAAGGGATCAGAAGCCTATCGCTTTCCAGGGTAGAATTGCTCTGAGTCATCCCGGCATTGCTGTATCGGTCAGAATGCTACTTTTGTCGACGGATATGAATTTATTGACAGTGAAACCTTATGCATCCTTGCTATTGATAAGCCCAACAAGTAAAGCTTATACTTACTGCTGCAAAAGTCCCGTTCCAAATTCTGGTCGACACGTTAAGGAAGTACTCTCCTTTGACCTGAAGGTCTTTCAGCCAGCAGGTAACATTACCACATGAAGCAGTTCTGCAGTTCTTTCAGGTTGGAGTCAATAGTAAAAGGAAAGAGTTAGTATGGGCTTAAAAAAGTAAATGCTAAAATTTTACAAAGATAGATAAAACCTAATGCTGGGAAGGATCTAGGAAAACAGGCAGCCTCATGAGCCTTCTAACCCTTCTTCAGGTGGTTGTGGCACTGTGCTCAAAGGTAGAAAGTGCATGCCCTTTGGTCCAGCTATCTCCCATCCGTCTGGACAATGGTAATCAGAAATGTGTGGGGAAGAGTACGTCAAACCTGCTTGTTGTATTATCATTTCTGAGAGTAAAAACCCTCCCCAAAAGAAGTAATTTGTGTTTATCCATAATGTACTAGTTAGGTAAATTACTGAATACTCATGCACAAGTGCATTTTGTGTAATTTAGTCATTAAACATAATTGATAAAGATGCATTCTTTAGATTAAAAAAAAGTTGACAGGAAAAGAATTATGGTTGCCAAGAGTTAGGGAGGAAGGAAGTATGAATAGATGGAGCGCAGAGTTGCTTTAAGGCAGCGAAAGGATTCTGTTCGATACTGTAATTGTGGATACAGGTCATTATACGTTTGTGAAAATCCACAGACTGTCCGACCTCCACGAGCGAGTGCGAATGTAAACTGTGGGCTTGGGGGGGTGATGTGTCAGTGCAGGTTCATCAGCTGTACCACTGACGCGGGCGGGGATTTTGAGAGTGAGCGGAGGCTGTCCACGTGGCGGGACAAAAGGTATTTGGGAAATTTCTGTACCTTCCACTCAGTTTTGCTGTGAACCTAAAACTGCTCTAAAACATGAAGTCTATTTTTTAAAAAAAAGTCGATGTATTGACCTATTAAAAAAAAAAACATGGTCCATTTATGTAACGGGATACATGTATCTAGATGTGGATTAATACTTGGGGTATAGAGATGGATGGTCATTAAATACTGAGTGGTCGGCGATTAGATTTCTAGAGGACCTTAGTTTCTTTGTTGTTTGTGTTTTACGTTGTTCACAGTGAGCAGATGCCATTTTTACAAAATGAAAACATTTTTACAAAAATAAGGAAAATGCTCAGAAGTGTATTTTGGCATACCCTGACATGAGTTTCTCCTGGGCATTTTTACATAGTACTATATAGATTTAAGCCATATTTACACTGTAATTACACTATAAAAAGAAACTATTTCATTCTATTTTCCTGTAACCCCACCCCCATCCATCACAAAATAATTTCAATAAATGAAAACCAGAATTTCAATGTTGTTCTTAGAGGAGAACTAAGGTTTGTTTAAGGTTGCTGTTTGCTACATGTTTACTATTTGAGTTCTTAATATGGGCCAAGTACCACACCAGATGCTAGACTAGCCTCTTTCTCAAGGAAAGGCAAATCGCTCTGGAGCAGGAGATAATGAAGTATTGGAAAACTGACAAGGATGGCCAGAGAGGCATTTTAGCAGCTAAATAAGACCTCAGTGATTATGTGGAAGGGGGACGTAAGGAGCTTCATCTTCAAAACCCATGCTAGTTCCCTCACGGCTCTTCGCAATGCTGGCAAAGTGCCTGATACAAACAGTTTCACATGGAGTCCTTTTGATTTCACGACATCTGGTGCATGGATTTTATAGTACCAGCATAATAATCCCAATAACCTAGATTTGAGAGTATTTTCTAAATCTTGATTCATACAGGCCATCAAAGCCAAAATGAGAAAATTCTGTAATATGAGGTGATAGGAGAAAAGAAGTGCATTGATTTCCAGGTAAAACAAACAGTAAATCACCCAAAGAAATAGTCACCCCATTAACCTGTCCTCACCAACTCTTTTATGTGCCGGAAATTTTCATTCTTGAAAGACACAGAAGGAGATGTGTGTCCTATTTTCAGTGGATTTATTTCGGCATTACAGCTGATGTCACCAGCCTATAAAGAAGGACATCAAATCAGTCTCAGGAAGCAAAAATCATTTCTGATGTTCCTTTTAACATGTTAGGAAGTCCTATGGTCGCATGTTGGGGCGGGGTAGGGACTTGAGGCTCCTTTGACCTCACCGACCATGCCCCACTTCCAGTAACCATTCATGTAAACTTGGACGTATTCAGATCCTCCTGATGTGTCTCGCTGGGGTGGCACTGGTTCTTACAGCCTCGTATGTAACAAGACCATTTTCAATGATAATAGACTGTGACAGACTGAATTCAGGGTTCTCTGTGGACCATTTTACGACTGATTTCGTGTCATCACCTGTGCACACCACAGGACTAACGCTACCAGAGAGCCAGCTCTAAGTGCCAGACTAAGGCTGAGCCAGTGTCAAGGGGTTTGGCTCAACGGTGCTGCTCAATCTGGGCTGCACGTTAGAACTACCTGGGGGTGGGGGCTTTTACAGAATCTTTGGTGCTAGAGCCTTGTCCTGAAGATTCTGATTTAATCAACTGTGGGTGGGCCTGAGCCCGGGCAGGAAATCCTGCTGATAAAAATGGGGAGCCAGGGTTGATCACTACCAGGTGAAAGTCCAGGCTGGCATCTTAAAGACCAGCTACTAATTGCAGCTGTGTAGTCCAACTGGTCTCCCATGGTGGCAGTCAACTAACTTCTCCAGAAACAGTACGCTGACAAAGTCAGGTCTTCACCTGGCCAAGACCGAGCTTTAGGAATAATTTCTGCCACCTATAATTATTTCCTTAGGACAATAACCTGCTTCTAATATGAAACTGACTGCTAGTTAGTTGGTACTCAGGATGCATAGCTTTTATCTTCTCAGTTTTCCATCCATAAGATATCAGACACAATCACCTTAACCTCATGGGGTATTTCCATATGGAAAGTGCACACGTTTGTAGGCAGTGTGGTTGTCCTTACCTGATCTGTATGCACCCCAGTCAGGTACATCAGTGGGTTCTTGTCTTTGGTGTACTGAGGGATGTGGATGATTACAGATGCCATGCTTACTGGAACACTTCCTGTTGTGACCTGCGTGATACGGAAGAAAACATTCTGGTTATTGCTACATCATGCACACGTTGTAAAAATAATAATCATCACCTCTGTGTTGATGTAAGGCAACCATTAAGCGGTAAGATTGAGTCCATTTGAAAGTAAGCCTTGTTACTTAGAATCATACTTGGGCCTCTGTGTCTCACCTCTTCGTGGAGAATCTCAACATCTACAATGTGAACTGGTAAGTAATTTGTGACTTAGGAGTGGGTTAAAAACACTTACTGTGGAGTTGGGCTACAGGGCAGAAGTCCCACTCTGCCCTTGACGAGCAGTGTGGCTTGGGCAAGATACTTGACCTCTGTTTGCTTCAGTTTTCCACATTTGTAAAATAAAAATAATCAGCAACTTAGTGGCTATGTGCAGGAACAGCGTTTGTTCTCATTGGTGGGGAATCTAATTGGCCAGTGCTCATGTCCTTCTGGTTGTTAAATATTTTTTAAAAGATTTTATTTATTTATTTCTCAGAAAGTGCTCACAAGCACAAGCAGGGAGAGCTGCAGGGAGAGCTGCAGGTAGAGGGAGAAGCAAGCCTCCCGCTTAGCAAGGAGCCTGATGCAGGACTCGATCCCAGGATCCTGGGATCATGACCTGAGCTGAAGGCAGATGCTTAACCGACTGAGCCACCCAGGTGTCCCTATTAAACATTTTAAATAACAACCATGGGGGGCACCTGGCTGGCTCAGTCAGTAAAGCGTGCAACCCTGGATCTTGGGGTTGTGAGTTTGAGTCCCACATTGGGTATAGAAATCACTCAAAAATAAAATCTTAAAAAGAAAACAACCATAGGAATAATAATCCTACCAATCTTATAACTAAGCTGGGAATTAAATGGGTTAATACACATAACATATTTGATTCAAAGTGCTGATACTTACTATACCCTATGTTATTTTATTGTTACTACTAATCAGATTAAATATCCTATTAAATAAGTAGTTGCCAAAAACTAGCCACATGTTATACATTCCAGTATCTGGATCACAAATCAGGACTTTTTTTAGAGATTTTTTTTTTTTAAATCAAATCATCATCAAATCACAGGGTTGTAACCATGTAACTGACTAGTAGGAAATGTTAAAAAAAAATAATAAAATGGTATTCATTTAAGGTAGTGGATGAATTCTTTTTACTTTTCATATTTTCTATAATTTATTATAAAATAGCAATTTTTCACAAATTTATATAATTGATACAATCTTTAGATTGTAATTGCTTACGAATGCCAATGCAAACTGACTGAAGGTATTTGTGTGTAAATGGTTAGCTTCTCAAGTACAAGTGGTCTCCAAGGATAAACTGACATTTTAATTATATTCCAGAGACTTTTGCCCACAGTAATACCATTATATTAACACTTCGTTGATTAATGTTGAGCACTTGCTTTCAAAATATATCAATTATTGGGGTGCCTGAGTGGCTCAGTCGGTTAAGCATCTGCTTTCAGCTCAGGTCATGATCCCAGGGTCCTAGGATTGAGCCCTGCATCGGGCTCCCTGCTCAGCGGGGAGCCTGTTTCTCCCTCTCCCTCTGTCTCCTGGTTTGTGCTCTCACTCTGTGAAATATTTTTAAAAACCCAAAACATATCAATCGTTTCTTACTCAGAACACGTAGCTATGCACAAAGCCCAGCTGTTTATGTATTGAGAGCCCTAGTGGTCCTCAAAGTACAGCAGCAGCACCAGCAGCATCGGCAACACCTGGACACTTGTTAGACATGCACGTTTTTGGGCTCACCACAGACCTACTGAATCAGAAACTCGGATGATGGAGCCCATGACATGTATCTTAATGTTCCTCCAGGTGATTCTAATGCATACTCAAGTTTGAGAAGCACTGGTATAGTTCAGCTTTTCACTTCTCTTCCTGGTCTCATCCACCCCCCCGCCCCTGGTCCTGACTTAGTATTCTTATGACAGGCTTACCAACCTTAATGGAGAAGGTGAATTTTGGACCAATATCTTCAAAACTGTGCACGATAGAAGGAACATTCCCATCTGAGGAGACTTCATAAAAGTTTATGTTGGTGAATCTGTTGGATGATGTTTGTAAAGTCAAATATTTTAGTTTTGCTGTTGTTCTCGAAGCTTAATACTTCTTTTAAATATCTGCTAGCTTATATTACAAGTGTCTATATTTAGTATAAAAACATCCTGAAAACAAGTGCTACCTAGAGGCTAATGTTCCCAAGACTAAAACAAATTCCTTTAAAAACATATCCCTTCATGATCTTTCCATAAGATTCTTTGTGTTCCATGTTTACCAGTTGTAAGGTTTCTAAAATAAGTGCAAATGCATCACTTTAGAACTGACAGAACTCAAGACTGCTATTACACCAACTGGTGTGCTAGGGCAGTGCACACCTGCTCCTTGTTGATCGGATGGCTGGATTGATAAGCCAGAGGATTTGCCATCACTGCCAAAATGCAATGATAGGGTATTGGGTTTTAGCTCCTGCAGTATTTTGTACTGGATGCCTGTAAGAGAGGGCATACATCTTCCTTGTTATTCCTTCTCCCTATCTTCTGTAGTTCCAAACCAACTCTGATGCTTTTGGTCTGAATTGAGGTTGGTCGGTCTGTTTCCATGACTAGTGTGGAGACCACGTTTATGAAGGCTGACCCAGAGGTTTTATTAGACTAAACTTAGAGGTATCAGATGATTTGATCTCTTTGCCTGGGGTTGCCAACTAAGGTTTGCAAGTGAAGTGAGCACCAGGTCAGAGGAACGCCAACAGGACCACTCATAACTGGATACCCTTCCCTCTCCTCCTCACTCATTTCTGGGACTAAGGCTGGATTCAAACAGGATAACTTCATTGGGACTGTGAGGGGGTCGGTAGCAGGCATAGGAGTCTGAAAAGCAGTATTTCTTCCCCCTGGACAGTGTATCATAATTCTCAGATGTTGATTCTATTTCCTTAAAAAATTTTTTTGAACTGGACATTTTCTGAGATAGTTTTTGGGCTTCTTTATGAAACTCCTGTCTTTTTTAATGCTTTAAAAAAAAAAACTTTTCCAAATTCTCAAAAGGAAAATATGTCCTAGGAGACTCAAATAGATGTGGCATTTGTCAAGGTTATGTAGATGAGAGGAAACAATGATTTGTCAGCCTCACATGGAAAGTGGGAACACTGACTAGAATTTGAAACAGAAAGCCTGGCTGTATTTGCATGAGTTAGTCCCTTTACCTTCCAGAAGACCTTTGTGTGAGCCCCTAAGAAGAGTTAGTTTCTATATTCGTATTTTCTGTTTTTGAATTTTAAAGCAATCTGACATTTTTCCATTTGTTACTTAAGTTTTCCTTAAGTTACTTAAGTGTGGATGATCAATGTATTTATGAGCAGTTAGCTATACTCAGGGGCCTCCTGTTTTAGAAATAAGTCTATCATCATGATTTCCACCCCTAATATTTGTACAGTATAACTGCACATTTATCAAAGTGGTTGCTAAGGGATACACTCAATGATTGGGTAGGACTGTTTCAAAAAGTTTTCAAAAAAAAATTTTTTTTTACAGTACTTGTGATGGTTAAACAAAATAAATCTGCAAAACAATCAACTATCTTATTAATCATGAACTGGTTACATCTGATCCAGCCAGGAATAGGATAAGTTAGATCTGTATGTCCTGATAGAAAAACTTCTCTAAGATTACATAAAAAGCAAGGTTCGAGAAGGATTTTATCGTTCCATTCAGGGAAGTGTGTGTGTGTTGCATATATCCTGGTAGACAGACAAATCTCGCATCTGGAAGGTGTTCTGAAAAATAGCTGAGTCATCTCCGGAATGGCCAGAGGGGCGGGAGGGATGACTTCACTTTTCATTGTCTATCTTTCTGTAGTGTTTGGATTTTCTATCCATGTCTTTCTTTAAAAAAACACCAAGAGGAATTATCTGGGTGGTGGGATTAGGAGCCATTTTAGTGTTTACACATAATTCTCTATTAATTTTTAAAGAAGCTTTTTGATATCTTTTGAAGAACATGAGACAGTCTTAAAATCCAGTTTACCATCACGAAAATACAGGGCTAAAATGTTACTGAAAGTGAAGTCCCACTTCAATCTTATATTTATTTCATGTTAAACTATCTGGAAAAATTGGCCGTGGTTCAAGAGTAGAATCCTATAAAGGCTGTGTTAAGAAAAAGCATTTAGGGTAAGAATCAGTGTAGGTAGGAAAAAAAATCAGGTAATGTGGTAATAACAATCTCTCTGGATGAACTGGTCTTCAGTTCTTTTAGCCCTGCGGGGCCTTTTGGAATCTGTAGTTACTGATTAATTTTTCAGGGATGGACGGCTTGGGCTGTATTTTGTTCTGCTTTTGCTGTTTGCAGCTCTCTTGATATAGAAGCATTCTTTCATCTTTGCTCATGTGTCTCATGCTCTAGACATAATGACACATTTTCCTTTTTGTTTTTGCTCAGTGACCTAGTGCATGATCTGTGTGTTCCGTGCTTTTAGGGGTTGGGGCGATGTGGCAAGTGGGAGAAATCCGCCGTGCCTAAACACCGTTCGCAGCCTGGCTTCTTGGCAATACACTGCAGCACATTTTCCAGGCATCACTGGTGTGTGCTAGGCAGCTGCCTTCGTGCCTCAATAGGTGGAAAACCCTGGTTCCCAGGCTGGGAGGTGGGCTTTGCCTTCAGCCTGCGTACCTGCAGAGCTGTGCTCGGGGGTGTCTGCGCCCACGAACCTGCTTCACTTTCTGGTGGGAGCGAAGGTGATCAATCACCCTATTCGTGCCTTTGGTGTTCCACGTCTTAGCCACTTCTCAAGACACCTGTCCCTCTGAACAATTCAAGATAGCTGGTACCGACCAGTATCATTTTGCCACTGCTTTCAGCTATGCTTGCTGGGATCGGGCAAGAAAAGGGAAAACAGCATTTCTTCGTAGATGACCTCCTTTGGGAAATGCCTCATTTCCTCTGGGTTGGAAGAAACCCCTCGTAAATTATGTCAGGAATTTTCCACCCAGAAACTGATTTTCTGTGCCAAGATTTCCTATTTGTGGTGGACCTACTATGTGCAAAGCGTGTGCTTGGGGCTTCAGTGTTTGGGAGGGGGATCTTGCTTGCGAGCTCATGGGGATGGTAGGAAGCAGGCGTGGAGAAGGAAGTGGCGGCAACTCCTCAGGGCCCAAAGAGTTCTGCTGTGACTGCTTGGGGAAGTGTGCACCGCATCTGAAGCCCGCGGACATCCTTCCCTGCGGCAGGGGCAGGGGGGCTGCCCCTCTGACCCTTCCGGTGTTGCTCTCAGTCCGTAAACCTACATAGTCACTTGGGGTTCTCCTAAGGACTGACTTGTCCCTGGACTTCCATTTCAGTTGACAAGGGGGAAATATTTAATTCAATTTTTCCAGTTAAGAATGAACATAGAGAGAACTTCTTTAGCCACGAGCCAAATGTGTCATAAACCAGGTAGTATCAGTGGCCAGAGGCTACTCACTGTGTCACCTACCTTGTTATGTGAATATCGGCGTCATACCGCAGAGGAATTTTGAAGCTGACCGAATTATCTGCCTCGTTTTCTTCATGGCTTTCACTATTGAAGCAAACATTAGGAAACTATTTAGAGAGAAATATTATTAAAGCCCTTCTGTCATCAATTCATAACTTCATTATGTTTTACCTTGAGGCTTGGAAACTGACAGATGCCTGATTCTGAAGGCTTTGAAGATTGAAGTCAAAGTTAATAGTGAAAGTCACCTGTACGCAGAATTAAAATTCATTAATCTAGGGTGGTTCATACTCAAGGACCAATAAAAAAAACAAAAGTTTCCCAGAAAAGCAAGCTCACCCCAATTTGATTCTGATTGTAAGCTTTCAGGCTTGTAGAGTATCTGTTCACGCCCCTTGCTATACTTAGCATACCTCACCTTCAGCCTTAGAGGGCTTGCCTTTTGAGTCACGTGTACAGATCATGACATCACAGGCATATCTACTTGTCAGAATTTGAAAGTTCTGTGCTGATGTGAAACTTGCTTACCAGGGGTTAACTTAGGATACCTGTGACTCTGGATAGCACTCTGAATAGTGTTGGTCAACGTATTCAGGCGGAAAAAAAAAAAAGGACTCTCCCTCTTGTATGTGCTTTTGAAATGAATTGTGTGGGGAAAATCCACTTTTATTAATAACTTAAAACATTCAGATATTTTAGAAACTTCCTGTAAATATGCAGCTGGTTATTTTGTGACACCTGTCAAATGATGTTACCTAACAATGAAGATGAAATGGTGGTGAATGAACACTAGTGCTGAGAGGGGCTAGTGTGGATTTGAGGACGAAATGCAAGTCGTACCTGTTGCTCCCTCTTCAAAGCAGGGTAGCCAACGTCACAGGTAACAGTCCTCTGAGATGAAGCAATCTGGCATGTTACTTCTGTCCCATCAACCTGAAGGAGAAGGAAACAATGATCAATTAATATGTGGAGTGCGTGTGTGTGTGTCTGTGTGTGCGCGCGCCCGCCCGTGCACATACATGCTGAAGGATGTATAAACCACGTGAGCATTTTAGCAGTAAAGCTGGTTCACGATGAATTTATTGTCCCCCAAGACTCGAAAATCTTATATTGTCTTAGATTGTCCAGTATAAAATACTATACTGTTTTTATTGCTAAGCAGGACCTCCAATAAACCAAAAGTGAGGTCAAAATACTAGAATTTTCCCCCAGAAGTAAATCATAGTTCTTATATTTCAGAAGCACAAAATAACTTTAATCCAATATTTAGAAATGCTGTCTTTAATACATACCTTTCTCTCAATACATTTGAAATTTGTACTTTCAAGAGAAGAAAACAAATCATATGTTGATATTTGTATTTTAAATAATTTAAAGAAATCTTTTTTAGTTCTCCTTGGGTTTTCCCCCCCTCTTTAAAATAAGTTCTCATTTGGCACAGGGAATTGAAACACCGAAGTCAGAATAGATTTAGAACACTAAATCTGTTACGTTCGTGTTGACTTTAACTTGGATGATGCCATTTTAAATCCTTTTATCAAGTAGTGAATTTGGCAAATCTCAGCTTTTCCCTCCTCTCCCTTTCATTGCTTGGTGGCAGCGGAGGGGCCAGAGGGGCATTCGTGGCCAAGTGTGTTCCTGGTATAGTGATCAAGTCAACGTGATTAACTGACCTCGCTGGAATGCATCATCTTGGCAGTAGCAAGACTTGTGGTTACAAAGCTTGGACTGGGCTATGGGACTCTAACTTCCCAGAGCAAGTGCAGCTCGAAGCATGTGTGCTACGACCACGGCAGCCTCATCACACAGATGGCTAGAGAAGAGTTATGGTTGTGTCTGGCCAAGTCTCAGGGCAGAGGAAAAACTGACCAAGCTGTGGAGCAGAACTGGTCTAGATACAGAGCCAGGCTACATTCTCATGTGGTTTAACTAGTTGGGAGCCCCAAAGTTAGGACTGATGGCACTTAGGAGTAAGATGCTTCTTCAGGTAGCATACAGCACACGGGGTTTTGAGTGTGAGCAAGACGGTCTTGAACAACAGGCAGAAAACACAAGAGCGGTGAGCCCAGAGTGTTGGAGTGTAGTCACCTACCGGCATCGACCAGGAAGCAAAAAACAAGTTTTCTGAAAAACCAACAACAATTTCAGTGTTGTATGCACTTTCCCTTTTGTTTTTCAGTGTTATTGAAAATGTTAACCTTCTGTTTTGGTTGCCGACAATAAAGGCTTGATCTCTGTTAAAAGAAAAAAGGAAAAAAAAGTTAAGGTTAAAAAGGCTGGTGTTCAAATACTTCACTGATTTTTAAAATAAGAAGATAGAACTCTTCAGATTCGGAGGACTGAGAAAGTTGTTTAATAGTCCATCTTCACAGTGAAATGATGCAAACAACAACTAAGTCAATGCTATTAGATTTTCTTCTTCGTTGATTTTAACTACCTTGCAGGGAGAGGAACCATCCAAGTACAAACGGTTTGCAATTTCTTACTGTTTTACTCTTTTATGGATGGAAGAAATTGAAATTCAGATTTTAAGGGTCTTTATTAGTTATGGATGTTTCTTTTGTAGAACAAAATCTCCATAAACATTCATTTGAATAAAGTGATCTAATGTGTCTTATTTCTACATTTTACACTGAGCTCAAAAGCAGACTTACTGAGCAGCTGACAGTTGTTGGACATCTAGAACCAGATCCGAGATACAAACTCCATCATCCCCACAGTCCTTGTAGAAAGGGATCTACAAAAAGGGAAAAACATTCCAACACATTTGCTCTTGAGTTAAAAACCAGATTGTGGAAGAATACATGTAGAATTATGCCATTTATACAAGCTCGAAACCATGCAAAGCTAAACTACATTTTAGGAATATACACGTTTAGCAACATAGGAAGAAAAGCCTCAGTAAAGGCGAAATTCAAGGTGATGATTTGCCTGGGGGAGCAAGATGAACGTGAACGTGATGGGGGTAGGGAGGGATGCAGAGAACATAGGTATTGGTAACATTTTTTTAAGTGGGTGGTGAGCACGAGGTGTTTGACTTTATGGTTATTTATTTCTTCAACAAATATTTATCAAACACCTATGGTGGGCCAGGCACTGCTCCAGGAGCTGGGAATAGAGCAGTGAAGAAGACAGAAGTCCCTGTCCTCGGAACTTGCATGCTGGTGAGCTTTGCACATAAAGGTATTTCACTTAGAAGACTAACAGTTGAAGAGTTATGTCCTAGGTAGCTTCCGACCACGATGGCAGCGACTATGAAGCTAACCAGTCTGAATTCCAGGAAGGGCAAACCGCACTTACACTGAAGACCTTGGCCTTCTCAGAGTAGGCTTCAAGGGCGGGGCTGGCGCCAGGGTTTTCCAGACTGATGTTCACACACAGATCCAAAGAGCTGACAACGTCAGAGGGCTTCTAAACACACAGAGACACAGTGAGGCAGTTTACCAGGGCACAGCAGCTTCAAAACAAGAAAATGACCACAAATGTGTTCACGATTAAGAACACAGTCCCCTCTCAATTGTGGAGAATATCCTCGTTTTGAATTTTCCACACTCTTGCTTCTTCTCGGTCTTAATTCTGCTCTTAGCCTCTCCACAACCAAGAAACTTAGAGACTTGGGTTCAGTAAAAATCTGAAGCAGCAGTTCTTAGTTAAGCTCACCAGTGATCTTGTTATTCATATGCAATTTATAAATATTTAGAGGATATGCCAGTTTTAATACTTAAAAGTCCTATCAGTACATAGCTCTTGGGTTGTTGCATACGGTCTTTCCAGTTTCTACTGCCAAGACTGAGGAGTCCTTAGGTATCCTGACCAAATCTCTGGGCGGGCATAGTATGACCTAGATGGGAAGGTGCTCAGGGCTGCTCTCAGGAAATGACAAGAGAACTCCCTTCCTTAGTCAGAACCTAACTCTGCTCTACAAAACCAGATGAAGGGGGTTTCCTCAGCTGGCTGTAAGGCTGGCACACAGGATGGGCTTGGGACTGATATCCAGTACGGTGTTTTAACTGAAACAAGGTCTCTTCGCTGACCCGAATCACACACATCTTCTTAAATACTTCACAACTACACATCAGCGTGAATGGGGTATATGTGTGAACAACAGCTTGGCTGACTTCATTCCCCCAGAATGCACTGAGGGTTTCATTTGATCTATGACTTAGCACAAAAATAGGAGAGAATGAGAGCTGGCTTTTAGCCCCTTAAAGAATGTGTATAATTGTCATCTTAACAAAAAACATCCAGGCCTTCATAAACAAGAGTCTTTTAACATGAACAAGAAATTAAACAATGCAATTGATTTTAATTCCTCTATTAACTCTGTTTTTCCAACTCCTATTTAGTAGTTTTTGATATGTGATCTCCGTATCATTCATCTATATCAAAAATATCTGGGAGTACTTAAATCTGCATATACCTTGGACCTTCAAACCCAAACTTCTGGTGGTGGGAACCCAGAATATGCATTTTATGAAAGTTCTCTTGGCAATTCTTATGCATCTTGAACTCTGACAACCATGTTCTAGGAAAGTTCTTAAGCAGCTCTTTTAAAAATGGTTTCCTGAGGAAATCACATTTTCAAACACCATTACATCATTCTGGGGGGAAACAGTCATATAATTTATAAAATCAATTTTCTGTTGGAAATTTCCCCCTGAGAAGCATTTTTCCTACTTGTGAGATTTTCAAACTTCATGTCAACTACAGTAACTATGGCATAAGATTGGAGTAAATAATTTTAACCTCATCCTTAACCTATATTAATTTAAATCCAATAGTGGAAATCACAGTTGGAATTGTCCTTTTCAACAGCTTAAAAATAAAAATTTTCCCTGATAGGAAAATGCTAGAATTAAAATTTACTGTCTACTAAAAGCTTTTCCTGTTAAATGTTTAAGAAAGCACTGTATTTGCTTTCTGTAAGAACCTTATTTTTAGCCTTTGTTGTAATCCCAAATAAAATTTCATGCTAGTAACATAATAGAAGGTGACCACATACTAGCATAAAGAATGTGGGATTTCCTGCTCATAAGATTAGACAAGAAAAGCATTAATTAGAAGGGCAAGCATTTTCTAACTCCCAAGCTTCCTTGTTAGACTTTGGCCATTCATTAGTCATTCAGAGGAAAAGATGAAGAAAGGACTGAGGCCTCACCTGTATGTGGATGTCGTACTCGGCGCAACTCTGTGCTTGGCTTACGAGCATATTCCTTTGTAGGCACCTTTCATTATTGTCTTTAAATAAACCCCTGGAGGTTACTCTGGATGAATATAGGTCTGCATCAATTGTGATGTTGTATAAAATGGCTATAATAAAAATCACAAAGAAATGTTATTGCAAATAAGTCTTTACAGAAAAACCATCCCTGCCTTCCTGTATCTTACTGGGCAAAATCAAGGACCTCAAGAAAATATAAAAACAGTCTTTATGTGGATGGTTTGTGAGCTGTGGACAGCCACGACATTTGTAATTCAGGCTCTGGTACAATGTAGGGGACTGTGGTTACCGAGAGATGGGATTCAAAGAAGCATGGCTTGAAGAGTGGGGAGCAAAGTGGGCTTGCCACCAGGAAATCTACTGAGGGAATTTGGTCAAGTTACTTCCTCAAGGATCGATTTCATCATCCCTGACACAGTGATGTGATAAAGAAGCAGTTCCTGAGTGCCTGCAGTTGAATACATTCTCATATGTTCCCTTATTCAAGTTTTACTCTCAACCTGGAAAGTGGATATGATCTCATATTTCAGATAACAAACATAATAAAAGAGGTAAAATAAACCAACTCCATTCACAGAGCTAGGGCATAGTCAGAAATGAAATGGGTAATTTTGAAATCAGGGCTCATGTTCTTTCGGCTTCCATTCAGTTGTGAGGATTAACTGTTACTTGAGATCAACTCTGAGGGAACACCCTAGATGCTTATTTGAGGGGGAAGGCATGTAACTCTGCAGTAAGAAGTTTGGAGTCAAAGACTTGGTTTGAGGGGCGCCTGGGTGGCACAGCAGTTGATCGTCTGCCTTCGGCTCAGGGCGTGATCCTGGCGTTACGGGATCGAGCCCCACATCAGGCTCTTCCACTATGAGCCTGCTTCTTCCTCTCCCACTCCCCCTGCTTGTGTTCCCTCTCTCGCTGGCTGTCCCTGTCGAATAAATAAAATCTTTAAAAAAAAAAAAAAGGCTTGGTTTGAATTCTAATTCCACCATGTATGAGCTCTATGACTTTAGGCAATTTGTGTAGCCTCTTTGAACCTCCATTTCCTCATCTATAAAACAGAGATACTACTACTAACCCAGGGGAATGAAAATGAAAAAAAAAAAAAAAGCAATAAAAACTGATGTCAGTAGCCAATATACAAAGTATCAGAGCCTTCAACTAGAAACTGCTGCCCAAAACTGAGAAAGAAGAGCATTAGCTGTCTTATCTGGGGTTATTCCATCTTATTTTACAATTTTAAAGATTTTAAAGTTTGAATAGACTTCCAAAATAGATTAATTCTACAGGTTACCTTTAAAATATCTATTAGAGATGTCAGATAATTTTTCTTGCTCCAATGACTTAATGAGGTTAACAAAGATAGATAAAATATAAGTGAATCAAATGAACTAAAAACAAGTGGTGAAAATAATACAAAGGAAAAACAACGCCAGGGAGGTGAACATAGCCAGGATAGAGTTAGTACACATGGTAATACTAGCTCATTTTTCTCCAGTGGCCTGGTGAAAAGGATGGCCTCATAGGCAATATATCAGTTTTTTAGGTTACTAACTTTAAACTGGCGTGAGCACCTGGTACAATAAATAATCAAGACCATATGCTTTAGAAATTTACTTTTCAGAGTTGTGAAGATGGGATTCTGGTCTTACATACTATTATTGCCAGACAATTAAGTGATAGATGATCATGACTGGGTAGTCTGTGTGGACCTGAAGACGTCAAGGAAAAGGTGCCCAATGGGAAGAAAGCCCAGTGAAGGACATTCTCTGAAGGTGGAAACCTGCTTTCGAGTTACAGCAACAGAAGGGGGGAAGCCCCACCAAAAAGAGGAAGATTTAGGAGACAAATCCATGCTTTCAGGCCAGGAGAGCTAACCAGCCAGCCATTTCTGCCAACTAATATATTTCTCAAATTAATGTTTTAGGCAGACTAGCTACTTAATTCCCCGCCCGCCCCCCAGCTTTGTTGAGATGTAACGGAGATATAATATCGTATCAATTCCAGGTATACAGTGTAGTTATTTTGTATACGTAAACATTGGAAAATGACTACAATAAGGTTCATTAACAGATCGCCACCTTACACAGTTGCAATTGTGTGTGTGTGTGTGTGTGTGTGTGTGTGTGTGGTGAGGACGTTTAAAATCTCTCTTAGCAACCTTCAGATATACAACACAGTGTTGTTAGCTATAGTCTCCATGCTGTACATTACATCTAGCCACTTAGTCTTTATATGGGAATGGTTTTTGTTTCAGCTCTCCCGGCTACTCAAACGGACCTGCTACAAGGCAGGTCTGTGAGATGTGCTACTCGGAGTTGGGTCAGCATTTGAATGCCTGAAAGGAAAAATGCCAGAGAGATATGAGAAGTAGGAAAACATGGAAAGCATGGCAAGATGTGAATCTCACTTCTTTTTTTTTTTTTTTTTTAAAGATTTTATTTATTTATGTGACAGAGAGACAGCCAGCGAGAGAGGGAACAGAGCAGGCGAGTGAGAGAGGAAGAAGCAGGCTCCCAGCAGAGGAGCCCGATGTGGGACTCGATCCCGGAACGCCGGGATCACGCCCTGAGCGGAAGGCAGACGCTTTAACGACTGCGCTACCCAGGCGCCCCATGAATCTCACTTCTGCTTTATGTTTTTAACCTATGTATTTCTTGGTATGGCTCATGACAAAGACTGAAAATAGAGAGGCAGATTAAGTTGGTTTGTTAACCACTTAATGAAACATGTGTAGGAACTACAGGTGTCTGAAGGTTAGAGCCAAAATCTGATGGAAGGGGGATGAGAATCCACGAAAAAGCAGCAAGAGAAGGAAGGCAGGGTTTAATCAAGTGCTAACTCCATTGCCATGCTCTTCGAGCACTGGAGCAGGAGAGATGAAAGGGAGGGGCAGTGGTTAGGAAGGACTCGGTCACACCCTGAAAGAAGACGTGCCGGTCCAAGAGAAAGGACAATTCCTGGTGACATTTGTCCAGTTTTCCTCACTCTTNCCTGCTGGCAGGACACATTTCGGATTTTTACCTACTTCTCCAGATTATTTAGAGCATTTAAGACACTGGGCACAAACTAGATATTGTTTATATTTTCTCTATTTCATGTCTATTAATTGCTCAAGAATAGGAATATTTGGTACTTGTGCTGAACACACTCTATCTAGATCATGTCATAGCCGACATATGGCATAAAATAGGGGCGTAACATCAGTGTCATCTGTGTGTGCCCAAGGTTTGAGGTAAGGAGCCTGTGGGTAAAAGACACTTGGTTAGAGCTGGGAGAGCCTGGGACTAGGTCACAGAGTTAGTAACTTTCTGCGGCAGACTGTTACCTTCTAGAGACAATAGAGGAAGATCTAACCACACCTTCCACGTCTAATTAACCATTCTCAGGCACCTCAAATGTGTGGCAATTTAAATGTCTGCAAGACCCTTTTTCCTTTTGGTCCATAAGCCCAAAGTACAGGTTATATTCAGGACTAAAACTCTACAAGCAAACCTGTCTCCACACAGATTATTTTAGGTCAACCCACCCACTTGATCATTTTGCTTAGTAGGTCTAAACTTGGCACTGAAACAGAGGGTGAGTTTTATATCAGCATTCTTGTTGAACAAAGTAATTTTTTCTGGTGTGAACGAAGCATCCACAGACACATCAGCAATACTTTGTGACCTGAAAGACACAAATGGAAACAGGTTACTACCAAGTGCACATGTTAGAACCTTTACCTGGAGGACCCAGGGCCAACATTATCAAATTATTCTCTGCACGATCTAAGCACTTGAGCAGTATTTCATATTTGAAAGCCTTAAAGTGGCAGGTAGGAATAATGTCTGTGTTTGTGACTGTACTGCCAGCCCAATCCACATGTAATATTTTTTTTGTTCGATGCATGCATAAGTGCAGGAGGTGAGTCTGCAGCCTCTTGGCAAATCAAGTACAAAGTCATGATCCCTGTTGTGTAATGCCAGCCACCAACAGTGATGTTTGCTCTTCTCACAAAGGGACAGCAGGTGGCAAGGTGGGAGTGGCACAGCTGGAGGAACGTGGCCGGGCTGTCTCCTTGTTGCCTCCCTTAATGGCTGGCAGCAGTTCTTTGATGTGTGGCGTATGACCACGACGGTGGCAACTAGCCTGGTACCCGAAAACGGCTGGGGAGTTTCTCAGGCAGGGCACTGAAGACTTCTGACTCTGGCACAGCCCTCCAGATATCTAAAAGGCTTTCACATACACGTGGCCTCATTTGCTTCTACAGCACTCCTGTGAAATAGATATTGTCTCCCTTTATTGATGAAAAAGTCTGCGACAAAAACCATTTAGTAACTTGTCAGTTTACCGAGTAACAGTTAGCACGTGAGGAGCTAGAGCTCATGATCTCCTAGTTCCTCTGCCAGCAGAATTTTGTACGTTATCGTACTGACCCTTCAGGCACACGCTCCATTATTCACAGAGAGGCAGGTAGTAATTAGTAATTTCACCGTTTTGAGAAGTACTGCAAGAAAATGCGGAAGACTTTTTTTTCTTTAACTTCAGGTACCATCTGAAGGACCTGAGTCAATTGAAAAATTGTTTCATCAGTTAATCATGTACCTATGAGGCCCCCTAATAAGCAGCCATAGAACATCTAACAACAAGTATAACATGTCCTCAAACCTACAAGATCTAAAATGTCTAAGTGAATGGTTTCTGTAAGTCAATCTCTTTAAGAGAATCTTTTATCCCAGTGGAGATGGCGGCATTGATTGAAATGATTTTGTAAACTTGTTTCCTAAAAATTACTCTCAGGAAGTTACCCAGAAAATCCAGTCTCAGCACCTTATAGGAATGTGACCACAAAATGCCAAGAACCTAGCTCGACTGATCACCTCAATAAACTGATCTGACGCCATGTGTCTTGACTTTTATGAAGAATCAAATCCACCTTTAAAGAAAAGTTTGGCCATCATTGGAGATATTAAGAGGGAGTATTGGGGTGCCTAGCCGGCTCAGTTAGTGGAGTATGGGACTCTTGACCTTGGGGTGGTGGGTTTGAAACCCCCAATGGGTGTAGAGATTACTTAATAAAATCTTTTAAAAACAGGGAGTGTCATAGTATAGCAATTATATAGGCTATGAAGGATGTAGCCTAGCAAGATGGCTGGAGGGTGATGTTCACTGAAAGGTAGGATTTTTTATAAATTTTTTAAAAAATAAGTCCCGTGACTATGTTACCACACCTTGTATTTTTCTAATGGCATGCTACTCTTAACTGATTTTATTTAATATATTTTTTAATGTGTCAGTCTTAAGTATGATCTGTACTTTTCCCCCCACATGAAGTTTTCTTTAAAATGATGCACTCCAAACAGTGCATTTCATTTTTTTAAAAGCACATGTGAAATATTATAAATAGTTTAATGAAATTCAGAAACAACACATCAATATGTAATGTTTTTCTGTTCTTGAAATATTTGAACATTTAAAGCACATTTTTCAACAGAGACAAATGAATGAAATATATTTTTTGCAGGGGGAGCTCTTGATCGAATTCTCAATTTCTTTCTGATTCCAATCCCTGGCCAACACAATATATTTATTTCTGTCCTTGAATCACACCGCCCTTGAGTCCTTTATTGCTCGTCCCTGCTCTTCAACTTCTACTGAGGTCAGTGAGAGGTCAGCTAAACCTAAATAAGGGCTTCTTGTTTCTGACTAATAATTTCAAAAGTTACTTCATAACCACATGAGAAGTTATACTTCACTTGTGTGGTCTGAGTATTCAGTATTTTTAGAGCATTCTCATGAGGCTTCCTTTCTGTGAGCTGAGGTAAGGTTATTGGGAAGATAATATTCAGAAATATCTTGGATACCATTTCAAAGACTCTGTCTTTTCTAGGTCCTTTTTCTGCTCACCATATAGAGAAGAGGAACTTGACAGCGATGTTAAGAAAGTATTTTTCTTCTCCCACAAGGAAAAACACATTTCTTCCTTTGATACATAAACTATGACACATAATTATCCTGGAGTCTTCTAGAATGCATGTGGCATTTCCACAATTTCAGCACAGCTATCTGCTCTACTTAGCAGGTCAGTTTTTAGTTCATTTGTATCTGGCTCTCAACTGACTCACCAGAGCTGAACCACTTGCCCAAAGGCACCAACGGACACGTCGGTGATGGAATCCCCATTTAAATCACCATAACCGTCCAAAGATCTCCCAAAGTACTGCAGCTGGCTCCTAAAGGCTCCATCGGATCCCAAGATTTTCTGAAAGAGCAAGTTTGACATGAAATTATAATGCGTAACAACTGAAATAGAAACAAAGGGAGCTTCTACACTGCACCGTTCGATTTTCTATACAGCCACTTCTCAGGTTGTCTTATTCTCCACAAAATTCCATTGATTTTTCAATTGCAGCTTTTCTCATCTGTTTGTCATGCTTGCAGCCACATTAAAGAAACAGCATGAATCTTTTAAAATAAAAAAAATCACAAAGCAGCAACAGATCAGTGGACTGAACAACTGAACAGGATTTGATTCAAGCTCAGGTGTGACTGCTCTCCTAGCCCACATCTTTTAGGATTTCACTGGGAAGTTGCCTGATCAATGAGGCCCCCTTGGACACCCTTTAAAGTACCTAATAACTCCCATCCCTGAACATTTAAAAACATTTTTTTTAATGCCTTATCATTTATTATGTTCTGGAACACTCTTTCTCACTTATCTTATTCTCCCTCTGTCTCCTCCACAAAAAAAAATGGAAGATCCACAAAAAGCAGAATTTTATCTGTCCTGTTCTTTACAGTGTCTCCAGAACCTAGGACAGTGCCTGACACACAGTAGGAGGTTCACTAAATGTTTGCTTAATGAACGAACAAAGTTCTAAAAATAAGTGGGATGGCTCAGATTGTCTGCATGGTACTCTGTAGTTCTAACATGTACATACATCACTATGGAACTCACGGATTACCTGGGAATACCTCTTGCGAATGGTGCCCTCGTGACCATTGTAGATGTACACAGCTCCAGAGTTCTGATTTTCCAAAGGTGAACCAACGATTACATCATTAAAGCCATCCATGTTGATATCTGAAAGAGCTGCAATCGCTGAACCAAACCGAGCATTTTCAACACCCTCGGGGCCTTCAAGAAATTGGTGCCAATTCAAAACACCCTTGCAAAGGGGAAAAGAGGGATGATTAAAGAAAACCTTCCAACTTTTATCACTAAAATTCACAGCAAATGATGCCCGAACCAATTTGGAAACTGTTAAAAGTAGACAGGATTGTAAACCTAAATTACAAAAATTCTCTGATGAGAATTATGAGAATTCTAGCAAGTAAGCTCATAGGATATGTGCTCATAAACTGAGGTGAAAGCAGTGAATTCTCTTTACTGTGACTGCACAACGTACATAACACTATCCATATCCTTACCTCCTTTCCCCCTTAATATTAGGATCTTTACCTGTTTCAAAACTTTTGATTTAAAATTTGCTGATGAAAATCTACTAACATCTTGAATAAAAATTAAGGTGGAGACACAATAAAATCACTGAACAGTGACATCATTATAATGGTACAGGAAGTAGGAAAGGAGACCGCTAGGTTCCAGTGCAAGGCAGCAACCCTGAACTCACCCCTCCCTGGAACCCACCAAGTTACACTTATTGATAGAACAATTCCTCCTAAAAAACAAAACAAAACTGAGGGCTGACTGAACAACTACTGAACAGCCAAAGATGGAGAGAATGGCAAGAGAACACAAAGAGAGACGGAGACACAATAACAAAGGGAAACTGATGCAGTGGGGATGCAGGGTACTGGGAGGGCAGGAACAGATTCCTCTGTCCTTGGGCACAGAAAAGAAGCCACAGTTTAAAAGAGCAATTAGCATCTAAAGGAAATAACAGAACTCCGTCACACGGTGGAGGAGCTGCGGGCTAAGCTCTCCGGAGGGACTGGAGAATGATGGTTTCCATTATTACCATTCCACCTTAAAACCTCAGTCAGAACAAGGTCTGATCAGCAGAGGGGCAGGTCTGGTTGTCTCAGTGAGCTCTGCCTCATCGACCTCAGCAAGCCCAAGGTCCTCAAGCCCATACCAGTCTCAATGGGCTGTGTTGTGTCCCAGCACAGGAAAAAAGCATAGTTTAAAAGAGCCAAAGAACTGTGGGCCCACTCTCTCCCCCTCCCCCTTTAAAGCCCAGACTGGAACAGGGTCTAAATGCAATAACCAGTGGGTTTAGATGCTGTAACGTGCAGGTCCCAGCCCTATAAATGGCAGGGTTCAGTCATCAGAGGGGTCTTGCAAATCAGCAAACCCGGGGTCTGTAAGCCCATACCAGCCTCTGTGGTGCCAGGGCATGGAAAACAAATTGTAGAATTTTAGAGTTTTGTTTTTCTTTTAAATTTTTAAATTAAAACAAGTTTTTATTTTTAAATTTAAAAAAAGCCTTTTTTTTTTGCTTTATTTCCTCTTCTTTCTCTTTCAAATTTTATTATTTTCTTCTTTCTGCAGAAAGCCACAGTTTAAAAGAGTAACTAGCATATACAGCCACAGCTCAGCCAGCAGCAAATCACCAAGCACACATAGTCTGCAAAGGGACACCATCCAAGTTCAGGAGCGGTAATCATTCTGCCTAATCCACAGAAACACATGCAGAAAGTCAAGCAAAATGCAGAGACAGAGGACTATGCTCCAAAAGGAAAAAAACAAAACAAAACAAAACAACAAAAAACAAACCTCAGAAGAAGAACTAAATGAAACAGAGATAAGCAACATGCCTAATAAAGAATTTAATAATTATGAAGATACAGGGCTAGAGAAAAAAGCAGAAGATTTCAGCGAGACTTTCAATAAAGACATAGAAAGTATTAAAAAGGACCAGAGTTGAAGAATACAATAACTGAAATAATGGAATCAACAGTAGATTAGAGGATGCAAAAGAACATACCAGCACCCTGAATGGCGAGCAACACGAGCTGAGCAGCAAAAAGAGAAAAGAATTTTTTTAAAAAAAATGATAGGTTGGAACCCTCTTACACTGTTGGTGGGAATGCAAGTTGGTACAGCCACTTTGGAAAACAGTCTGGAGGTTCCTCAAAAAGTTAAAAATAGATCTACCTTATGACCCAGCAATTGCACTACTGGGTATTTACCCCCAAAATACAGATGTAGTGAAAGGAAGCGCCATACGCACCCCAATGTTCATAGCAGCAACGTCCACAATAACCAAACTGTGGAAGGAGCCAAGATGCCCTTCAACAGAGGAATGGATAAAGAAGATGTGGTCCATATATATACAATGGAATATTACTCAGCCATTAGAAAGAACGATTACCCAACATTTGCAGCAACATGGACAGGACTGGAGGAGATTATGCTAAGTGAAATAAGTCAAGCAGAGAAAGACAATTATCATATGGTTTCACTCATTTGTGGAACATAAGGAATAGCAAGGAGATCGTTAGGAGAAGGAAGGGAAAAATGAAGGGGGCTGGAACAGAGGAGGAGATGAACCATGAAAGACTATGGACTCAGGAAACAAACTGAGGGTTTTAGAGGGGAGGGGGATGGGGGATGGGCTAGCCCAGTGAAGAGTATTAAGGAAGGCATGTATTGCATGGAGCACTGGGTGTTATATGCAAACAATGAATCATGGAACACTACATCAAAAGCTAATGATGTACTGTATGGTGACTAACATAATTTAAAAAAATTTAAAAAGATTAAGAGCTCATGGACAACATAAAGTGAACAAACATTTGCATTATAGGGGTCCCAGAAAAAGAGAAGAAGGTGTAGAAAACTTATTTGAAGAAATAACTGAAAATTTCCCTAACCTACGGAAGGAAATAGACATCCAAGTCCAGTAAGCACAGAGAGTTCCAAATATGATGAACCCAAGGAGGGCCACACCATGGCACGTATTAATTAAAATGTCAAAGGTTAAAGATAAAGAGAATCTTAAAAGCATCAAGAAAGGAAAAAAAGTTACTTAGAAGGGAAAAATCTATAAGGCTATTGGCTGATTTTTCAGCAAATACTTTGAATATATCCTGCCACTTTCTTCTGGCTCACAAAGTGCTGAAAGGAAAAAAAAATCAAAAACCTACAGCCAAGAATACTCTACCAGGCAAGATTATCATTCAGATCTGAAGGCGAGATAAAGGGTTTCCCAGACAAATGAAAGAGAAAGGAGTTCATCACCACTAACCTGGCCTTAAAGACACATTAAAGGGACTTAAGTGGAAAAGAAATGGCCATAATTAGACATAAGAAAATTATTAATAAAAGATGTAAAATATGACAACATACACATAAAATGTGGAGAAAGGAGTAAAAAGGGAAGAGAAGGGGAAAAAGAAAAAGCCCCCCCCAACTCCTGCCACCTTTGGAATGCCTTTGAACTTAAATGACCAAATTAATATAGACTGCTATTTACTTGGAATGTTATATATGAACTTCATGGTAACCACAAGCCCAAAACCTATGATAGACACACAAAAAAGAAAGAGAAAGAAAGCTAAATATAACACTATAGAACCTCACCAATCACAGAAAGAAAAAGGAACAATAAGACAACCAGAAAACAAATTTTAAAAAATGGCAAAAAGTATATATCAATAATTACTTTAAATGTAAATGGTCTAAATGCTCCAATCAAAAGACATAGGGTGACAGTGTTGATTAAAAAAAAAAACAAAAAACAAAAACAAGCACCCATCTATATGCTGCCTACAAAAGATTCACACGTCTGACCTAAAGACGTATGCAGACTGAAAGTGAAGGGATAGAGAAACATTCACCATGCAAATGGAAGTGAAAAAAAGCTGGGGTAGCACTAATTATATCAGACAAAATAGACTTTAAAGACTAACAACAATTATTACATAATAAAAGGATCACTCCAACAAGAGGAGAGAACAATTATAAATATCTACACACCCAACACTGGAGCACCCAAATACATAAAGCAAACATAAATGGACATAAGTAGAAATTTATGGTAATACAATAATAGGAGGGGAATTTAACACCCCACTTACATCAACGGAGAGATAAGACAGAAAAAAAAATCAATAAGGAAACAATGTCTTTGAATGACACAGTAGACCAGTTGGGCATAACAGATATATATGGAACATTTCATCCCAAAACAGAATACTCATGCTTTTCAAGCGCACACGGAACATTCTCCAGAATAGATCACATATCAGGCCATAAAAGAAGCCTTAAAATAAATTTAAGATTGAAATCATACCATGCATTTTTATCACGACAGTATGAAACTAAAAACAAATGACAAGAAAAAAAGGGAAAAACACAAACACAAAGAGACTACATACCATGATACCAGACAACCACTAGGTCAATAAAGCAAAAAAGAAGAAATAAAATACATGGAGATGAATGAAAGTGAAAACACAATGGTCCAAAAATCTTTGGGATGTAGCAAAAGCAGTACTAAGAGGGAAGTACACAGTATACAGTGATAGAGGCCTACCCCAAATAAGAAATAAGAAATAAGAAAAAGTTCAAATAAACAATCTAACCTTACACATAAAGGAACTAGAGAAAGAAGAACAAACAAAACCAAAGGAAATAAAGATCAGAGCAGAAATAAATGGCCTAGAAACAACAATAACAACAACAAAGGGAAATCAATGAAACTGCGATGGTTCTTTGAAAAGATAAACAAAATTGATAAACCCTTAGCCAAATTTGTCAAGGGAAAAAAAAAAAAAAGAGGACCCAAATTAAAAAAAAAAAATCAGAAGTTTAAAGTAACAGAGGAGGGGGAAAGATGGCGGAGGACCCTATTTCAACCGGTCCCCTGAATCAAGCTGGATATCTACCAGACCATCCTGAACACCCACGAAATCAGCCTGAGACATAAGAAGATACATACAGATCTCTACAAATGAACATCTCCGGCACTTGGTCTCAAGGTACGAGCAGGGAGCCGAGAGTCTGCATGCAGATATCAGAAGATAAACAGAAGGGGGAGGGAGCCGCCAGGCTCGGGTGCCGGGAGGCAGTAGCCTCCTGTGCTGGGGGGTGGGCCGGACTCAGGGACCGGTAGCCTCCGGAAAACCAGACTGAGACCAGGAGGCCCGGAGCACACATGTGAGCCAGGGACAGCTGGCAGTTTTAGAAACACAAAGGACAGAGACGTGCTGGCCCTGGGAACGAAGACTGAGAAAGCAGCTGTGGGGCGCACAACCTGGGACGTTGTGGGGTTTTTATCAGCATGGACAGAAACGGAGTTAGAGCGGCCAGGAGAGCTCAGTGAAGAGCAGACTGCGATCTCTCTGTTCTGAAACAGAGGTTTGGATATGGTCCCTGCTGCTTTGACTCTCAGAAGAGACACAGAAAGCCACCAGGGAACAAAAGCCCTAAAAAACCAGTTCTTACTGAGCCATCTCCCCACCCCCACCCCCCTGCCAGGGAACAGGGCAACTCTGCCCAAACGGGGTTGCCTGGGTATCAGTGCGGCAGGCCCCTCCCCCAGAAGGCAGGCTGAAAGAACAAGAAGCCCACATCCCTAAGGTCCCTATAAAACAGGTGCATCTTGCTTGGGTCCTGGTCAATAATTTGGACTCCATACATTCTGCAACCACACCTCATCAGAATGACAATGGGGGGAACCCCCAACAAAGGAAAGAAACAGAGACTGTGGCCTCTGCCCCAGAACTAATGGATATGGATATAACCAAGAAGTCAGAAATGGATTTCAGAGTAACAATTATCAAGATGATATATAGGCTTGAGAAAAATATTAATGAAAATACAGAATCTCTAAGGGCTGAAATGAGAACAAATCTGGCAGAAATTAAAAATGTTTTGAATGAAATGCAATCTAAACTGAATGCTCTGACTGCCAAAGTAAACAAGGCAGAAGAAGGAATTAGTGAGAAGATAAGATGATAGAAAAGGTAAGAGGTAAAATGGGAAAAAAACCCTCCAATTTCATGAAAAAAAAAAAAAGCTACGGGAGATTACTGACTCAATGAAATGTTCCAATGTCAGAATTATTGGGATCCCCAAGGGGGTGGAGAAAGAGAGGTCTAGAAGAGATATTTGAACAAATTGTAGCTGAGAACTTTCCTAATCTGGGGAAGGAAACAAGCATTTGTGTCCAAGAGGCAGAGAGGACCCCTCCCAAGATCAATGAGAACAGACCAACACCACGACATATGATAGTACAATTCGCAAATCTTAGATCCAACGAAACAATCTTGAAAGCGGTGAGGGGGAAGAGATTCCTCACGTACAGAGGGAGGAACATGAGAATAACATCAGACCTATCTACAGAGACCTGGCAAGCCAGAAAGGGCTGGCAAAGCATATTCAGAGCACTATGTGGGGAGAACATGCAGCCAAGGATACTGTATCCAGCAAGGCTGTCATTCAGAATGGATGGCGAGACAAGGAGCTTCCAAGACTGGCAGAAACTGAAAGAATATGTGACCACCAAGCCAGTCCTACAAGAAATATTAAGGGGAGTTCTATAAAAGAAGACCCCAAGAGTGATACAGAGCAGAAATTTACAGAGACAATCTATAGAAACAAGGACTTCACAGGCAACATGACAACATTAAAATCATATCTCAATAATCACTCTCAATGTGAATGGCCTAAGTGCTCCCATAAATGCCATGGGGTGGCAGATTGGATAAAAAGATATGACCCATCCATATGCTGTCTACAAGAGACACATTTTGAACCTAAGGATACATCCAGACAACATAAAGGGATGGAGAACCATTTTTTCATGCCAACGGACCTCAAAAGAAAGCTGGGGTAGCAATTCTCATATCAGACAAATTAGATTTTAAGCTAAAGACTGTAGTTAGAGATACAGAAGGACACTATATTATTCTTAAAGGGTGTATCCAACAAGAGGATCTAACAATTATAAATACCTATGCCCCCAACAGGGGAGCAGCCAACTACACAGGGCAATTGTTAACCAAATAAAGAGACATATTAGATAATAATACATTAGTAGTAGGGGACCTCAACACTTCACTCTCAGCAACAGACAGATCATCTAAGCAGAAAATCAACAAAGAAACAAGAGCTTTGAATGACACAATGGACCAGATGGCCCTCATAGATCTATACAGAGCATTCCACCCTAAAACAACAGGATACTCATTTTTTTGTTTCTTTTGTTTTTGGTTTTGTTTTTTGTTTTTTTCTCCAAACGCACATGGAACTCTCTCCAGGATAGACCATATACTGGGTCACAAAACAGGTCTCAATCAATACCAAAAGATTATTTCCTACATATTCTCAGACCACAATGCTTTGAAACTAGAACTCAACCACAAGAAAAAAATTGGAAGAAACTAAAATATTTGGAGTCTAAGGACCATCCTGCTTAAGAATGTTTGGGTAAACAAGGAAATTAAGGAAGAACTTAAGCAATTTATGGAAACCAATGAGAACGAAAACATATCGGTCCAAAACCCATGGGACACTGCAATGGCAGTCCTAAGGGGGATATACATAGCCATCCAAGCCTCACTCAAAAAAACAAAAATCTAAAATGCAGCCCTTATACTCACACCTTAAACAGCTGGAGATGGAACAAAAGAATAGGCCTAAGCCACACACAAAAAGACAAATGATTAAGATTAGAGCAGAGATCAATGAACTAGAAACCAGAAATATAGTAGAGCAGATCAAGAAAACTAGAAGCTGGTTCTTTGAAAGAATTAATAAGATCAATAAGCCATTGGCCAGACTTATTCAAAAGAATAGAAAAAGGACCCAAATTAATAAAATTATGAATGAAAAGGGAGAGATCACGATGAACACCAAGGAAATAGAAACAATCATTAGAAACTATCATCAACAACTATATTACAATAAATTAAGCAACCTGGAAGTAATGGGTGCCTTCCTGGAACCCTGGAAACTACCAAGACTGAAACAGGAAGAAATTGACAACCTAAATAGGCCAATAACCAGTGAAAAGATTGAAGCAGTGATCAAAACCTCCCAAAAAACAAGAGTCCAGGGCCTGATGGATTCCCTGGGGAATTCTACCAAACATTCAAAGAAGAAGTAATACCTATTCTCCTGAAGCTGTTTCAAAAAATAGAAACAGAAGGAAAACTTCCAAACTTATTCTATGAGGCCAGCATTACCTTGATCCCAAAACTAGGCAAAGACCCCATCAAAACGGAGAATTACAGACCAATATCCCTGATGAATATGGATGCCAAAATTCTCAAGATACTAGTCAATAGGATCCAACAGTACATAACAAGGATTATCCATCATGACCAAATGGGATTCAACCCTGGGATAAAGCGTGGTTCAACATTTGCAAATCGATCAGTGTGATAAGATCACATTAATATGAGAAGAGACAAGAATCATATGGTCCTCTCAATTGATGCAGAAAAAGCATCTGACAAAATACAGCATCCTTTCCTGATTAAAACCCTTCAGAGTGTAGGGATAGAGGGTATATTCCTTAATTTCATAAAAACCATCTATGAAAAGCCTACAACGAATATCATGCTCAATGAGGAAAAGCTGAGATCCTTTTGCTTAAGACCAGGAGCACGACAAGGATGCCCACACTCACCGTTATAGTTCAACATAGTACTAGAAGTCCCTGGGGCACCTGGGTGGCTCAATCAGTTAGGCATCTGACTTTGGCTCAGGTCCTGATCTCATTGTCCTGGGATCAAGCCCCACATCAGGCTCCCTGCTCAGCAGGGATGTCTGCTTCTCCCTCTCCCTCTGCTCTCTTACTCCCTCATTCTCTCTCTCTCTCTCAAATAAATAAAATCTTAAAAAAAAAAAGTCCTAGCAACAGCAATCAGACAACAAAAAAGAATAAAAGGTATTCAAATTGGTAAAGAAGAAGTCAAACTCTCTCTCTTCACAGATGACATGATACTTTATGTGGAAAACCCAAAAGACTCCACCCCAAAATTACTAGAACTCCTACAGCAATTCAGTAATGTGGCAGGATACAAAAAGCAGTTGCTTTTCTGTACACTTACAATGTAACTGTAGGAAGAGAAATTAGGGAATCAATTCCATTTACAATAGCACCAAAAACCATAAGATATCTCAGAATAAACTTAACCAGAGAGGTAGAGGATCTATACTCTGGAAACTACAGAACATTTATGAAAGACATTAAAGAAGACACAAAAAGATGGAAAAACATTCCATGCTCAGGGATCGGAAGNCATAGTTAAAATGTCTATGCTACCCAGAGCAATCTATACTTAAAGGGTATTTAAGATTAGAGCAGAGATCAATGAATTAGAAACCAGAAATATAGTAGAGCAGATCAAGAAAACTAGAAGCTGGGTCTTTGAAAGAATTAAGAAGATCGATAAGCCATTGGCCAGACTTATTCAAAAGTCTAGAAAAAGGACCCAAATTAATAAAATTATGAATGAAAAGGGAGAGATCACGATGAACACCAAGGAAATAGAAACAATCATTAGAAACGCCATCCCAATAAAAATACCAATGACATTTTTCAAAGTGCTGGAACAAAAAATCCTAAAATTTGTGTGGAATCAGAAAAGACCCCAAATCACCAAAGAAATGTTGAAAAAGAAAAAACAAAGCTGGACTCACAGGGGAATTCTACCAACACTTAAAGAGTTAATACCTATTCTCCCTCAAACATTCCAAACAAAAGAAGAAGGAAAGCTTCCAAATACATTCTATGAGCCGAGTATTACCCTAATATCAAAAGTAGACAAAGACACCACAAAAATAAAACTATAGGCCAATATCCCTGATAAACATAAATACAAAAGTCCTCCATAAAATATTAGCAGATTGCATACAATATGTTAAAATGATAATTCACCACAATCAGGTAGGATTTATTCCAGGGATGCAAGGATGGTTCAATATTTTCAAATCAATGCCATACACCACACTAACAAAATGAAGGGTAAATGATTATCTTAATAGATGCAGAAAAAGCATGTGACAAGATTCAACCTCAATTTGTGATAAAAACTCTCAACAAAGTGGGGTTAGAGGGAATATACCTCAACATGACAAAGGTCATATATGAAAAACCCAACGCTGACATCATACTCAATGGTGAAAAACTGAGAGCTTTCCCTCTGAGGTCAGAATAGGATAAGGTTGTTTACCCATCATTTTTATTCAACATAATACTGGAAGTCCTAACCCCAGCAATCAGACACAAAGAAGAAATAAGCAGCATCTATATTGGTAAAGAAGAAATTAAACTGTCACTATTTGCAGACAACATGATATTATATATATACAAAACTTAAAGACCACACCAGAAAAAACCGGAGTAATAAACAAATTCAGTAAAGTGGTGGGATACAAAATTAATACCCAGAAATCAGTAGCGTTTCTATACTCTAACAAAGAAGTCACAGCAAGAGAAATTAAAACAAACAAACAAACAAAAACCCCACCAACACCATTTACAATTGCACCCCAAATAAAATATCTAGGAATAAACTTAACCAAAGCGGTGAAAGACCTACCTGTACTCCAAACAGTATAAAACACTGACAAAAGAAATTGAAGATGACACAAACAAATGGAAAGACACTCCATGCTCATGGATTAGAATAATTAATATTGTTAAAATGTCCATATTGCCCAAAGCAATCTACAGATTCAATGCAATCTCTGTCAAAATACCAACGTTTTTCACAAAACCAGAATACTAAAACGTGCACAAAACTACAGAAGACCCTGAATAGTGAAAGCAATCTTTTTTTTTTTTTTTAAAGATTTTATTTATTTATTCGACAGAGATAGAGACAGCCAGCGAGAGAGGGAACACAAGCAGGGGGAGTGGGAGAGGAAGAAGCAGGCTCACAGCAGAGGAGCCTGATGTGGGGCTTGATCCCATAACGCCAGGATCACGCCCTGAGCCGAAGGCAGACGCTTAACCGCTGTGCCACCCAGGTGCCCCCTGAATAGTGAAAGCAATCTTAAGAACAAAACTGAGTATATTACAGTTCCAGGTTTTAAGATATACTACAAAGCTGTAGTAATCAAAACAGTATGGTACAAAAACAGACACAAAAACAGACACACAGATCAAAGGAACAGAATAGAGACTCCAGATAAACCCATGGTTATATGGTCAATTGATCTATGACAAAGGAGGCTAGAATATAATAGGGAGAACACAGTCTTTTAAATTAATAGTGCTGGGATAACTGGATAGCTACATGCTAAAGAAGGAAACTAGACCACGTTCTAGTACTGAACACAAAAATAAACTCAAAATGGATTAAACACATATATGTGAGACCTGAAAGCCAAAAAAATCCTCCTAGAAGAGGACACAGGCAGTAATTTCTGACATTAGCAATAGCAACATTTTTCTAGGTAAGTCTCTTGAGTCAAGGAAAACAAAAGCAAAAATAAACTATTGAGACTACACCAAAATAAAAGGCTTCTGCACAGGGCGCCTGGGTGGCTCAGTTGGTTAAGCATCTACCTTTGGCTCAGGTCATGATCCCAGGGTCCCAGGATCGAGCTAGTGTTAGACTCCCTGCTCCCTCTGCTCCTCTCCCCCACTTGTGCTCGTGTTCTATCTCAAATAATTAAATAAAATCTTAAGAAACAAAAATAAAAGACTTCCGCACAGCAAAGGAAACCATTGGCAAAACAAAAAGACAACCTACTGAGTGGGAGAAAATATTTACAAGTGATAGATCCAAAAAGGGGTTAATATTTAAAATGTATGAAGAACTTAAACACCGAAAAAAACCCAGACAATCCTATTAAAAAAATGGAAAGACCTGAACATTTTTCCAAAGAAAACATACAGACGGCCGACATGAAAAGATGCTCAACATCACTCATCAGAGGAATACAAATCAAAACCACAATGAGATAACACCTGACAACAGTTAGAATGGCTAAAATCAAAATGACAAGAAATAGCAAGTATTGGCAAGGATGTGGAGAAAAAGGAACCCTTGTGCACTGTTGGTGGGAATGCAAACTGGTGCAGCCACTGTGGAAAACAGTGTGCACATTCCTCAAAAAATTAAAAATAGAAATACTATACAATCCAATAATTTCACTATTGGGTGTTTACCCAAAGAAAGCAGAAACACTAATTTGAAAAGATCTATGCACCCCTGTGTTTATTGAGCATTATTTACAATAGCCAAGATATGGGGACAACCTAAGTGTCCATCAATAGACAAATGGATAAGGAAAATGTGTACACACACAAATATTAAACAACTATAAGGGAGATCATGCCATTTGAGATAACATGGATGGAGCAAGAGGGTATTATGCAAAGTGAAACAGGTCAAAGAAAGACAAATACTATATGATTCCACTCATAAGTGGAATCTAAAAATAAAAAAAAATAAAAAACAAAACCAAAAAACCCAAAGGAAATGAATAAGCAAAAAGCAGAATCGGACCTATAAATACAGAGAACAAACTGGTGGTTTCCAGAGAGGAGGGGGATAGAGCATCAGGCAAAATGGGTGAAGGGGAGTGGGAGATAGAGGCTTCCAGTTGTGTAATGAATAAATCATGGAATAAAAACCACAGCATAAGGAATATGGTGAATGATATTATGATGTAAAGGGACAGACGGAAGCTACATTTGTGATGAACGCAGCATGATGTATAAACTTGTCAAATCACTTTGCTGTACACCTGAAACTAATGTAACATTGTGTGTCACCTCTACTCAAAAAAAAAAAAAAAGTGAGACTGTTAATGTCACATTATAAAAAATAATTCTGCCCAAAGAAAGACATTTTCTTGTTTTTCTTTTTCTTCCAGATTTTGAAATCAGGAATGGAAATATTTCATGACCTCACAAGGAAGCGATGCTCTTCAACCATGAAACTAGGTCAGTGCTGATTCTTCTCTATAATAATCTTATGGAAATCACTTTGTAACTGAGATTGACAAAGTATTAGGAAATCTCCTCATCCAACAATTAATGATAATTCAGAATGTTTGAGAAACAACATTTAAGAAACTAGGGATTTGTTAAATTTTTAGACAAATATTTATGCCCCTCTCTTACTGAATATTCAATTATACATTCTTTATATGCTTTAGAATTTTTTTTAAGTGGGGGGGAGGGGAGAGGGAGGGAGGGAGGGAGGGAGAGAGGGAGAGAGAGAGAGAGAGAGAGAGAGCAAGCTGAGCAGGGGGTGGGAGGGGGAGAGGGAGAGAGAGAGAACCTTAAGTAGGCTCCACAGTCAGAGAGGAGCCCAACATGGGGCTCAATCTCATGACCCTGAGATCATGACTTGAGCCAAAATCAAGAGTTGGATGCTCCACTGAGTTACCCAGGCACCCCTGCTTTAGAATTGTTTTAATTGCTTCTGTTTGAGAGCTAATTTTTACATTCATTTAAATAAATGAGGTAGGACAAACTATCACAACAGCAAATCATAATATTTACTATCTTAATATCAGCTACCCTTTCTTTCCCCCATCCTTTCTACAGTTTTCTATGTCAACTTGTGTCTTTGATTTTAGGTTTTTTTTCAGCTCCAAGCGCATTATACTATGGGTGTGGATTTAGAGAACTCAGTCTGGTTACAGTCTGCTAATTTTTATGTGCAAGGACTAAAATTTCCAAGAGCTGCACGTATACATACCTCACTGTTAAACTAAGCAACAGAATTTCCTGACAAACTAATGTAGAAAACAACCCGGATTAAACAAAAATTTGCAGAGTACCTGGTACAATTTTTTTTTTCACTGTAAGATGTTAGGAAGATAGTTTGTTCTGTTATTATGATCCCTTTACAGTGAAGAATAATTGAAGGAGATACTTAGGAAATACAGATTTTTCTATGTACATGCATTTAAAAAATGACAGTACTTTGTCTGGATATATATTATATATTCAAAGACCTTTCAGGGAAAACAGCAGGGCACTATGCATTAAGCTCTTTCTCTAAAGATTATGCTTTTTATGTGTTTTTTAAAATAAATTAATGGATACATCCTCAAAATGGTGAGATACAAACCATACTACATATGAAAATGATCATTCAAGTCTTTATTCTGCAAAAATGCAGATTAACTTTTATTTACCAATACTGAAGCAAAGTAAACTAAGTCAGTTGAATCGTTTTTCTTACCCGTGTGATGGTAAACAGGTAGACTCTTCCTTCCTCCTTCTTTAGGTCATTCATGTACGTTGGTGCGCCCACCAAGAGCACGTCTGTGATGGTGTCTTTATTCACGTCGACTGAACACAGCACACTCCCAAAATAGGAGCCGATCTGGAACGAGAAAGCATATTAATTCCTAGAACTCCTACACTCCTAATGTTACACTGAACTTTCATTTACTCATTCAACAAACAAAAATCGAGTGCTTACTAGCTGTAAGGTGCTAGAAGAATTAAGATGGACAACCCAGTCCGCTCTCTCAGGTCGTATCATGATAGAACACTGGTTGTTAAACCTCAGTGTGCACACAAATCAAGAACGTGTCTTTAAAATACAGATTGTGGAGACCCATTTCCAGAAACTCTGAATGGGTGCAATCCAGAAAACAGTCTTATTTTAAATAAGCACTCCAGGTGTTTCTGATGCTGGGGGCTCAAAGACCACATTTAAAACAGAAACACTTAGAAGGTTCTGTGAGGTGTGCTGTGGAGAAAGGCAGGAAGGGGAGAGGGAGGTGGTGCCCGGGCTGTGTGGTCAGGCATGTTCCAGTAGAGGCAAGGGCCAGATGCTGTGTGAGCCGAGTGCAGAGGCCCCAGGAAGGCTCGGAAAGATTAAATGTTCAGGGCACGCCCCGTGAATACCTCTGCAAGATTCAGAAATGGGTAAGAAAAGATTCATTCTAGAACACAGTCCTTGTTTCTCTCAAAATAAAAGCACCCTTCTTTAAAATAGAGAGGAGGCGAGGAAAATATGTGACCATAGCTGGTTTGTGGTCAAGGAAGTCAAAGACTCAGGTCCTCTTATTCCTGGAAAATCCATAGAGACAGTAGAGACATCACACTTAATCCCAGAGAAGGGAAATCTAAATGGTTGGTTTTTTCTGACTCAAGGAAGGACAATTTCTGTTGGTTGTCAGAGATCAGGGTTGCCCATTTCAAATATGTGCCAAGCCCATGGGTGCAATCTGTTTAGTAAGGAAATAGGAGTCCGTCAGCTGGCCTCTGCTCCAGTGAGCCATGACTGGGAGTCATCAGCTGTTCTGACTACCAAACAGTCATGCTGAGAAGAACGTGGAGGAAAAGAAAGTTGCTTTAATTTTAGAGACCTCAAAGCCACAGGACACCTTGACAGGCCCAGACAGAGTAGCTTAGTCTTGACAATGCTGTACTGCTCCCTTCTCATTTTTCCTCCCGATCATTGGCTCCTAGGAGGAGCTTGCCAACAAAGCTGTGGTTAGGTGCTTGTCATGAGGATTAAATAAAACCCACGTTTTATTAATCTGGGGAGTCAAAGACTTGCAATTGAATGTAGCCAAACAGTACAGGCTTTGATGACAAATCAACCCCATGAAAGCTATTTGACCTTAGGAAGGTAAACTCTCAGGAACCCGTTAGAAGAGGACGGTAGGTCTCAGTATTGTGAAAATTTGAGGAATTTTAAAATTTTATTTAAATTCAATTAACATATAGTGTATGATTAGTTTCAGAGGTAGAGTTCAGTGATTCGTCAGTTGCTCATTCACGTGCCCTCCTTAATGGCATCACCCAGTTGATTTAAGGAATATTCAAGTAAATACAGATTACAGAACCAGCCACAGTTCGGCATTCAATAAACGCTAGTTTCCATTTCTATCAACTCCCACTCCTCATCTGCCCCAGTTGTCCCTGCAGTTAATTTCACCTGCTACACAATGGCATTTACCTGGTCACCTCGGTGAGCCTGAATAACTGTGACATTGCCATTCTCATTCACACTGTAGAGCACGATCTGGCCAGTATAATTTGCCCGAGGAGCGCCAGCAACAAAGTGGATATCGGTTCCAGTAGAAATCGCTGCCACAGAGTAACCTAGGAGAAAAAGTTACAGAGTAGGTACTATTGAAATGCTCAGCCACATAAGCTCTCAAAGTTAGTAGAGAGGACCAGAGGTCCTTTTTTTGTTGTGGGGGTGGGGCGACGTGTTAGAAGACGGAGGAGGGTCAGTAATGTATCCTTCCAGACTGAGAAGGTATTTTAATGCTGAAACACAAAGCAAGCTACTCTGTATTGTTTAGAGTTTCAGTCGGGCTAACTTACTGATAAGAGCAATCCGGCAGGCAGGCGGGCGGGCGGGCAGGCACGCACGCACGCACGCACAGACGGCCGATTCAAGACACTACGCAACTACTCTCCACCCCAACTCAGACCTTCAACTCCAGCTTTTATGGAGCAACGGGCATGGTGGTGAGGTCACGGGGTCGTTATCTAAAGAAGCCCCACCTGTGCCAGAGAGCTCTCTATTGTTTATCTTAAGTGTTGGCATCTGTGCCCCAGAGGGGAAGTTAAGCAGAAGGCCAACAATGGAGTCGGTGTTGTCAGCACTCCTTCCGGGGGATGCACGGTTCCTAGTGTGCCTGGGCACATCACTGCGGGCACATCTTCCTTTTTCTAAGATGAACTGCTCCTGCCCTCTGACTGGCAGCACTGCCCTGCAGAGATGGGACACCTACCTATAAAGCAGGCCCTAGATTCAGGGTTGTCCCATCAGTCACTCATGAACGTGGCACTGAACAAGTATTTCTTGAATGACTAACTACATGAATTTAAAAGGTAATGTCCCACAGTGTGAAGAACATAGGCTTTGGAGTTAGACTGCCCCAGGTTCGAATTCTGGATTTGCCACTAAGTTGTTTACCTTTGGGAAAGTTATTAACCTCACGGGCTCTCGAAGGTAAAATGGGGATAATAATACTTTCTTCAAAGAATTGGTAGGAGGATTTTTTTTAGTTAAGCAGGCTCCATGCCCAGCGTGGGGCCCAATGTGGGGCTTGAACTCACGACCCCTGAACTGAGATCAAGAGTCAGACACTCAACCAACTGAGGCGCCCAGGTGCCCTGGAAGGATTAAAATGTTTGTGTAGATAGAATTGCCAGCTCAGGAACTGTCCCATCGCAGGTGCTCAAAATCAGTGGCTGCTTATTATAGGAACAAAAAGACTAAGAGCTCTAACATAATATAAGACTACCACTTACTATATTGGCTTTTAGGAACTATTTCCATTTTAGAGAAGCACAATCACAGCTGCTTGAACAGCCAGAAGAGATCAGCAAGTGTAATACAGTGTGTCATTAAAGAGTTTTAGGATACGGCCCGATTTGCAAAGAGGCAACATGAACACGTACAATAAATATAATTAGATGACACTTCAAGGGCTTTGCTGAACGGATCCCGAGATTCAGCAAGGGGCTCGTTTATAAAAAGGGAACTTAAATTTGCTGAGTCAAACGCTGCTATGCCTTACCTAAATATGAACTGTGATTTTTATCTTGCAGAATTTGGTCAAAGGCTTGGTTAGGAAAGATCAAATGTCCATGAGATGTCTGCTGGACAACAGTCCCACTCCAGGCATAAGCTCCTACTGCACCCAGCATCAGGATGTCCTAAAAGAGTTGAAAAATGAAGATCATGAGAACAAACTACCTTTAAAGCACAGGAATGCAACGTAGGCAAAACATCGAAATAAATGGTCTAGATTTAAGGAGAAAATGATGAAGTAAAATGTATATGAATGTATGTTGATATGTGTCCACATTGTTTTACTGTATTTTGTGCTGGAAAACAAGCCTTCCCCCAGGCCATGTTATCTTGCTACATTCTGTAGATAAATCTCTACTATGGGAGGAGCACATAGCCATCTTCTAATTTCCATTGAAAGGTGCACATGTGCAAATGCCAAACAGTTGTGAGCCTCCTGTCCCATGTACTCATGAGAAAAGCTCAGGGTGGGATGTGAGGCATGCTTGAGAAATGGGAAGTGCGGCTGACAGAGGGGGAGAGGTGGGCCCCACTGCTATCCAGGCATGTCCTCGTAGGAGGACCTCTTCTGACCTGTTCTATTTTCAACTTTTTCCTCTTTCCTCTTGACTCCTTCTCAAATGTTCCTCCATCATCTATATCCTAGTCCATCTATTGGAAGACAGCACAGCTACAAAAGGTAACTATAGTATGACATTTCATCTCCTTGGAGGAAAATAGCCACTGGTCAACACAGCGCCAGGACGGACTGGTACACAAACCAGGACAGGCTGCTCTGGACTGACTCAAAATCCAATCTGAATCGTCAAAGCTGTAAGTCAACGTACAAGGCAGGGTTTCTCAGGATGGGATTTATTATTTTTAAGTTTTTGATCTTAGATCTCAGAAAACAACAAAGATATAGATTTTGGATTGAAAAATATAAGCCATTAAAAATAGAGCAAATAGGAAAAAATGTCCCATTTTGAGGACAAGAGACCATGAAATTGTGTGAATGACGGTCATAAATTTGGGACTCTGCATCAGGGGTGCAGGAAAGGACTTCAGGACATGTAAAACACCTCAGGAAGTTATGTGCAAAATTCTCTGTGTGTGGGTTCATTTATATTCCTTCCTAGGGAAAAACCCATAACTTTTATGAGCATTCCTAACAATTGGTGATCCAGACAAAGCACCTTTACTTCTAGGGAAAAAAAATAAGCCATTCCTGGTCCTTCATTCTGGCAAACAAGTCATCTGAGTTCATACTGTTCCCTAAGCTTTTCCAGTGTCCTCCATCTCTGTGTCCCTCTGCTACTCCACTGGGACCCTGAGGAGAGTTGGAACCAGAGCCCAGGGAGGTAGATGTTTATGAGAAGAATGGATTTTCCGAGCTAAGAAAGCCTCCCAACTCACATGTTTCCTAACTCCTCACATTTTTCAACCATCTTGTGTCTCTGCTCTTTGAAAAGAGAAACTCTGGCATCTCAGAATTCAACAGTGACAGTGATGACAAGAATTTGTGTTTTGTTTTTTTAAAGATCTATCTATCTATCTATCTATCTATCTATCTATCTATCTATCTATCTATCTATCTAAGAGAGAAAGAGTGTGTGTCCATGAGCTGGGGGAGAGGGAGAGGGAGAGAAAGAATTTTAAGCAGACACACCGCTGAGCATGGAGTGGGCTCAATTCCAAGACCCTGAGGTCATGACCTGAGCCAAAATTGAGAGTCAGACATTTAACCGACTGAGCCCCCCAGATGCCCCAAGAGTTTGTGTGTTTAATAAACTTTTCCAGTAGTTAATTGATTTAAAGCAAATTCCTGCAATGATAATTCTTCGAATTAATATGTGCCTGCCCTTTGGAGTACTCATATGCTTTCTTGCCTATTACCATTTTTTTCCATAAAAAATCCCTGTCAAACAGGGAAGGGAAGGCATTATTATCCTTCATCTTTTAGATGACAAATCAACAGCACAAAGAAACTGAATGACTATGACTGGGAATCAGAACCGTTGATCACTAGATGGCCGTTTTTTCCATTCTATATATAAAGTTACCGTGCCCTGAAATGTTAGGTCAAATGACAGCGTGGCTGGAAGTTATCTGATATACACACGTTTTGAGGAGAGTAATCTGCGCTGAATCCCACTTGTGACATTTCCATCTGGAAGTTGTCTCCTCCTTGAGTAGTACCTGGGAGATGACAATTTCAAGACTTATATCACTGTCACTTTTTAAATCAAATTTTCAAACACACGTGCATGCACACACACAAGTGAACACATGCACACACACACATATACAGACATACACACACTCATACACCCACAACGTTCTGATGTTTGCTCGAAAACATAAAGCTGGCAAATTCTGGGAGGGGGAAATCACTAAGGAAGTGTTCCAACAACAACCCACAAGACTTCCAAGGTAGTGTTTGAGGTTGGTGTTAATCTCAATTATGCATTAATGTGCTTATTGGTATGCGTATGATGTTCCTGATATCAAAAATACTCGACATAAGGGATGAGGTAAAATAAAAACTGAAGTGATGGCCTTTTCAAAAAAATATTATGACTAGCTAAGAAACTAACTGAATTTTTAGCTTTTAAATATTGGTACTGGTAAATGTACATGCATCTCAGATGCAGCTGGAAGAGCCAGGCAGTTGATGTGTAGTGAAGAGCAGACAGAGATATTTGGGTTAGACTTCAGGATCCAGGATTCAAGACTAGGAATTTTAGCAACTGGGAAGCTTGTCCTATTTCTACATACATGCTTGCCTCTGACAGTCAAACCGTAGGACTCAATTAGTATTCATTTCCCATACAGTGTGGTCAACATGGTTACATTTCATTACTCTTCACAAAAGATTAATAAATTCCTGGACTACCACTTTGATATGGAGAGTGATATATATAATGTATACCATACAACACAGTCACTTGTTTAGAAGATGAGATTTACAGGATGAATAGAGATAATTTTTTAAAGATTTTAAGTAATCTCTACACCCAGCATGGGGCTCGACCTCACAACCCTGAGATCGAGAGTTGCACGCTCCACTGACCAAGCCAGCCAGGTGTTCAAGATAATTTTTAATAAAGTAGAACAGTGCTTCCCCCAAATCCAAAATAGCAGATAAGGCACAAAATCACTTCTAATTAGCATTTAGGTTGCACTGTGATTATTCATGTTCATGCCACCACAAACAAGCATAAGTCATACCATAGGTAGCCAAATAATTTTATATTATCTCAAGCCACATTAGATATTGATAATGATTTCAATAACTTAGAAGTACCATTGGATGTTTAAAGAAGCATAATATTTTGGGGGTAGAAGTCTCCAGTGGCTAATCAGGAGGTAAAGATAACACTGAGAAATGAATGCTTAATTTATGCAATGCCCTTGGACCCAGCTTCTGAAAGAGTACCTGACATATAGTAGGTGCTCAATAAAATAGACTCTTTATTGCTGAGAGTTATTTGGGTTAACCACCAGGAACCAGAATTTGGGTCATGTGGGACTTTCTGCCAACTGGAATTATGTTCCATACAGTGATTTCTTGAACATTTGGTATTTCTACACTGACTAGACCTTCCAAGGCCATTTAAGTAAGTTATTATAGATCTGGTAAATAACGTTTCCTTGAAATCTGAACTATTAAAAATCTTCACTATGTTTTTCTAATTTTAAAGGTATACATGTTCGCTGTAAATGAATTCAAGAATTTCAGAAATTATGTAACAGTAAAAAAGGTAAAACTTTTTATATTATAAAAACTACGCAAGGGTAAAAAAGCAAAACTATTTACAATTATAATAGGAGATATTACTAAATTGCCTTCCCCCCAAAGCTATATAATTTATAATCTTATCAATAGTGTATGAGCTTCTTTGGTTCCCCATAATATCTCCAAGATAATATATTACTAATCTTTGTTATATTTTAGGCACAAAGTAACATTGATTTAATTTATAATTTAAAATAATTACTGAAATTGGGAATATTTTCTTATGTTTATTAGCCATTTGTATCTTATCTTTTATGAACAACTCATTCATGTTGTCTGTTTTTCCTACTGATTCACGGGAGTTCTTCTCATATAAGGTATACAAGTTAACATTAATAGAGCAAGACTACAGTAATAAAATAAAGAATTCTTGAAAAAGGTTTTTGAAAGATGGAGTTCTTTTACCTTCAATGCTAAAAATTTGTTCTCCTAGTGTCCCAGCCTTTTCTAGTAGAGCTGCTTCATCAGACACGTTGAAAAAATATCTTTCTGTTGGAATACTGGCAATTGCTTTAATTTCTTTTATTAAATTTTTAGTATCAAGGGCATTTCTGTTTAAGTACCCAAGAACCTTGAAAATAGAGGAAGAGGGGAAAAAAGTCATCACAGCTGTACTCCAGTATCCCTACTAGTACTTTCTAGTACTTTATTTCTGAACACAATAGGGCCTCTGGAGAAGTAAGTCCACACCCCCTAAGTCAATAGGACTGAAAATCAGCAAGAAGCGAGAGAGTGAAAATCTTTTCTATAAAGCTGAGAGCAGCGAATGAGAAAGTGCAGTTTTGGGAAGCGATGTTATAAAGGAGCACTTACCCATCAACTGAAAGACAACTAAAAAGAAAATCTACTTACTGCTATGCCAAACCTCAGTATATTGTCATTGTTGCATTGATCAATCACGGCTTTCAACATTGAACCATCATGCGATTCACCATCAGTTACAACCACCATTACTTTGGTAGCACCTGGTCGTCCTCCAGCCCCTGCTGCATAAGCGAAATCTCTGTGGCAGATAAGATTAAAGACTCGCTATCAAAAGATGAAGCTAATATGTGGACCTCTGGTTAGAAATATAAATGTGAAACTAACTTCTTTGAGCATGACCTACTGTGACTTAGAATTTCTCTCTATATCAGGTCTGGTGACATATTTACCAACATTCTATTTGCAGTTTATAGGGAAATATATATAAATCTTGCTTGGCATTAACAATAATTTCCATAGTTTCCATGGTGTGTGTGTACGTGTTTGCATGTGTATATGGTGTATATGTATTTACATCAAGAATCCTTAGAATTATCTTCTGATAAGAAAATTAAATTCATTAATACTAATCAACAGAGCAAAGATATTCAGTCCTGTCACCAGTTTTATTCACTGGATCTGCATTTACTTTCTCAATACGAAACTGTTTTTTTAAAAAGTAATAAACACACTTGATAAAAGAATTTCAAAGCATTTGGAAAGGTATAAAATAAAAATCTGACACCAAGCCACTGTTCCAAAGGTAACCACCCTTATCAGTTTATGTCTCCTTATAGAAAATGTTTTATTTAGATGTATACGCATAATCTACTCCTCAAATGTTCATGCAAATGGGGGCATAGTCTATACAGTTATTTTTCATTTTGATGGAGGTCTTTCCATATAGGCATATACAAAGCTCCCCCCCCTTTTTTTTTAAAGATTTTTATTTATTTGAGAGAAAGAGCAAGAAGGAGTACACAAGCGTGGGGGGGAGGGGCAGAGGGAAAGGGAGAGGGAGAAGCAGACTCCCCACTGAGCAGGGAACCCAATGTGGGACTTGATCTCAGGACTCAAGATCATGACCTGAGCTGAAGGCAGACGCTTAACTGACAGACACCCAGGTGCCCCCCAAGCTCTCCTTTTTAAGGGCTGCATAATATTTCATTATTTGGGGGTAACCATAGTTTAACCAATTCTCCATTATTGTGCATTTAGGCCATTTTGAGTTTTACAAGTAATACTGTAATAAATGTCCTTGTGTATATATCTTGGCATACTTTTCCAAATGTAGCAATAGGATAAAAATCTTAGCAGTGAAATTACTGAGACAAAGGATTTACACATTTCAAACTTTTACCTATTTATATTACCATAATGTAAAAGAATGCAAGGTTCTCCATCTCCTTTCCTTAACAATGAGGATTATTAAACTTTTAAATTGGGGACATTCTGATAAGTGAGACTATACAATTATTTTAATATGCCTTTTTTTTCATTATAAAGAGATAATGAACATGTTATATTTATTAGCCATTTGTGTTTTTCTCTATGAACTCTTGATTTTTCTTTATCTTTGCCCATTTTTCTTTGTATTGTTCATTATTTTCTAATTAGTAAGATCTCTTTGTTAATCAAGAAAATGATCTTTTGTCATATACATCATAAATATTTTCCTCAGTTCATTAATCTTTTACATTTTAGTGGTATTACTTCTGTATAGAAATTGTATATTTTGGCATCAATTTCATTGATTTTTTTATGTGTGCCTTTTATATTTGACATGGTATTTTAAAAGGACTTCTTATCTCTAAGTCTTGTTTCTTTAAGGACTCAAGTTTCTCATAGTCCTTTAATAATTCCGTTTTCTTAGATTTAAATTTTTGGTGCAGCTGGAATTTATTTTGATTCAATGAGTGAGTCAGGGATTCAGCTTTATTTTGTCTCTAGATGGGTATCCAGTTGTCCTTCAACTTTTTTTCCTGACTATTGGATTCTCCTGTTCCACATTCTTTCTGGGGAATGCCACCCACTCCTTTGGACTACCTACCACCTATAAGATGACACCTTAAAGTCTACTTCTATTTCCATTCATCTCTCCCATTTCAAATTTATGTATCCAAAACCTGCTGAATATTTTCATTGGAATGTGTAAGGGACTCTTTAATTTCAACATGCTTAAAACTGAGAATGTCATTTTATTCCCTAAAACTTTCCTGTATTCAACATAGCAGAATGTAGACATATAGAAAAATATTTCATATTTGTCACCCAGACAAATTTGAATACAGTACTCACATGAAATACTTGTTGAGTGAATTATACTCTTTATGACACATGGTAGAATTCATGTATGATTGTAAGATTTCTGAAGGTAGAAACTGCCTCATTTGTTCTGATTGCTTTCAGGTCTTGGAATAATAAATTGCAACCATAGGCAGCCAATGAGATAAGATAAATGGAAAATGGTAATATTTACTAAAAGAGTGTCAGAATTCTATTTGATGTTATAAAGAAACAGACAAAAAAAAAGAGAGAGAGAGAGAGAAAGAAAAGAGAAAAAAAGATAATTAACTCCTGGAAGGTGTGAGTAAGAAGTTAGGTGATTCTCCTAACAAAGGAAAGGCTTCTATTAGCTTGGGAAATAGTGGTAAGAGCGAGATGATGGCACAGGAGAGAAAACCAAAGTTCTGAAAAGATGATAAAAGCCAAAAAAGTCACATCTTAACAGACAGTGGCCATTCTTCTTGAGAGGAGAGCTTACCAGGCAGTCCCCTGAGCTCCTTCCAGGGAAAAATACCACATCCACACTTCCTGCTGAAAACACAGGCCCTCTGCAGTTTGTAGCTCCTTCTAGGCCATTTTCTATGTCAACCTACTCTTCCTCTGAGTCCAGTTTACTAGGACATAAAGGGCGCTTTGACAGATGGCAACTGACCTATTGACTAGCCACAGCCTGTGAGATGGCGTGGCCCAAAAGAACATCTCAATAGGAACAACAGAGATTAACCAAACTGATCCACTTGTATAAATCCACCTTTGAGACATATAGGGAAAGTCCCCAGTTGATAGAAACAGCAACTAGAATATACACCCAGAAAAAAGGAGGAGCAGATACAATAGGAAATGCAGAAATAGAAAAGACAGGATGTGGTGACTGCCCAGATGTATGCTACTAAGGAAGAAGAAAAAGAGTAAAGAAAACCAGTAAGTGCTTACTTTGAATGACTAGGGGGAAAGGCGGTAGCATGAATCAGAATGGAAAAGTTGTGAGCATGGGTAGGGAAAAGAATAAGGCTGGTTTAGGATGTATTGAATTTGATAAGTGAGCCAACACTCCAAATTAAAGATATCCAGCATCAGCTGGATGCCTGTGTGAATTTGGGAGAGTTCAGAGCTGACCACGTAGCAATGTGGTGACCTACACAGGGCTAATGCAGGTGCCATGAGAGTGGAGACAATGCCTAAGAGGAAAGGGAGATAAGAAAAAAAGGGGGGTTCTGTTGTAGTGAAATAAAAATAGGAAAAGGAGCCAAAGAAGAGGCAAAATTGTTGACAAAAAGTTGGCAGGGATTCTAAAAGTCTGTGATGTCATAGCAACTGGGGCTGGAATAGCAGTGTGTGCTCAGCAGGAGCAAATGGTAAGGGGAGCTAAAGAGGATGAGGTTTGAGGCAGGACCACTGGGTAGTTGGCTGATGAAGAGGCCCACGTTTACCCGGTGGCATGCCATATGTTTCAAGGAAGTGGAGGGAGGGAGTAAAGACAATTTTTTAAGGAGTATAGTAGTGGAAGGAAGAAATACACAACACGAAGACAAAGGCAGGAAGTAGGTTTAAGGGAAGGTGAAGTTTTTGTTCTCATTTATTTTTTAACAATAGGAGACTCTCTCGCATTTTTGTAAAGGTATATGATTAAAACAGAGTGAAGATGAATGCAGGAGTGCTGAGAAAATAGAGAAACTGAGCTAAAAATTAAGAGTGTTATGTAGTTGTCACATTCACATTGCTCCGGATTGTAATAAACATAGTGAACCCATTCCATTCAATTCTGACTCCTAGGTCATTAACATTTAAGATTCCATTACCCTTCTTAATATGCATGAAGCGCTCCATTAGCTCAAGTTGTCTGTGGCCTTGATAAATATTAACAAATAATTGCATTTCCTACTTAATCTAAGGTCTTTTAATGTCATTTCATGTACTTCATATAAAATCTTTAAAAAATCATGGAATATCTTGTAGAATTCCTAGAAATCAAAGATTTTAAAATTTCATTTCCTGTTGCCTTCTCAAAGTGTTCGAGTGACAGAATGCTTGAACTTTTCTTCTTTATTACTTCTGATTTAAGTGTAAGTACCAGGTATGTTATTTTTGTCTTTTTTTCTTCTTTCTTACTTACAGGCACTTCTATTTTATCAAAATATTGGGCTATTAGCATCATAACTTACTTTGCATATTGAATTGCTTTGAATGTATTTGTGAGGTCTCCACCATATTGGTATGTCTGGGATGTTGCTTCAATCATTTCAGCTTTCGTTTTGAAAGTGTTCAGGTTAAATACAACTCTTGGTTTGTTGGCATACTGAATTAACCCCACCTTCAAGAAAGCAGAAGTTCATTAAAGGTTTGTCATTGTTATAAATAATTTCTAATTAACCAATATAATCAAAATCAAAAATGCATCTGGATGTGGGCTGATAGTATAAGGGAATCATTTCCAATTTTGTTCTTAAGAATAGTTATTTTTCTTCCAATGGAATGACTTCTTTGTTAGAGGCTGTGAGTATATAGCAGAACTTACTGATAAGCAAGATGATGTCCTAAGAGGTATGATTTGGTTCTCAAGAGTAATAGTTATAAATTTTCAACTATAATGGTCATAGATTATCTAGTAATTGATTTTAAAGCACTGTCTTATAATATTTTAATATGGATAAATATTAGAATAAAGTTCATAACAAGATTAAAATGATATAAATTTTCTAACTAACAATGGATATAAGCATATAAACAATTACAAGCAGTCATGGAGAGAGAATAACAGCTCATTAATTGAGAATATTTGCTTATTAAAGAATTAGACTTGAATACAAAAAAAAAAAAAAACAACAACAAAAACAAAACCAGTGAGCTAATCAACACAGTTAATTTGGATGTATTTATTGTTCTGGATTTCCTCTAATCACAGACTTCAGCATTTTTGGAAGGAAGCTGCTATATGAGCATGTGGGCAAGAAGTTTCTGGACTTCAGAGGAAATGCCCTTAGAGGGAGTCTTATCTGAGAGATCTGACAGACAGAACAACTTCTGAACAAGATGCTGGGGCACATATCCTAACCCTTTAGATCAAGAAGGCCAAACACTTCTATGAACATCCTCGTTCTCAGCACTGAAATCATCCTCTATGCCTAGGAGTTGGGGGCTTTCAGAAAAACAGGAAGTGGCAATAGGAGATCAGTGGTAAAAAAAAAAGGTCTCTAAAATAGAGGTCAGTAGGTAAGGAAGGTGGAAGGGGCAAGGCCTGGATTTCTGAGTTCAATCAGCTACTTTCGCTAGGAAGCAGTCAAGTAGGCACTGGGAAGACGTGAAAAATATGATACTGCTGGAGCAATGTCTCTTTAGGATAGGATGTAAGACTTGAGAGGGAGGATGGGTCAACAATAACTCTAAGGATTTAAAAGTCTAATATGAGAGGAAGATGTTAGTAACTCCGGTGACAGCCCCAGAACTTCTTGTGAGAAAAGAGAATGATGAATAGAAGACTTAAAGAAATGTGGCATATTAGGACTTACGGAAAGGCCAAATTTAGATTGGAAGAAAAAGAGACTCTGTAAAGCACCTCTAGAGATGAAGAAGGTGCATTGGGGTGGGAAGACGAGAAGAGGAAGGCATAAATTCCGTTCGAGAGACTATTAAATACAACAAATCTCGCTATGGGGTAATCCATTTAAAGGCAGATAAAATAAGCAGATACTTACGAAAACTTCTCCTATGATGGGCTTTAAGAAGATGCTATACAGAAATCAGTGCTATACCTAGTCTTCTTTTTAAAAAAGATTTTATTTATTTGAGAGAGAGAGAGCATGAGCTGGGGGAGGGACAGAAGGAGAGGGACAAGGAGACTCTCTGCTGAGCATGGATCTTGCCATGGGGCTTGATGCGGGGCTCCATCCCAGGACCCCGAGATCATGACCTGAGCTGAAGTTAGACACTTAACTGACTGAGCCACCCATGTGCCCCTATACCTGTCTTATTCACAGAATTTTCTGGTAAAATCCCACAGTGAAACCTCCAAAGTTTCAGTGGACATTAGTGTCTTATTGGTATTGAAAAGCAATGTCAATGGGGAAAACATATAATACTGTACAGGAAAGCAGAAAATCAAATTTCAATATAGCTAACTGCAAAGCATTTAGGGGAAAATGTTCCAACAATTGTTACTAGATGTTGGACACTAAGGCCTCAGATGACAGGAACAACCCCAAAACATACACTGGTTAACTGTGAACTGATCCTTGTTGATATTGGTTCAATGTGCTTCTACAACCAGAATGAGCAATGAAATGGCAAATCCAAGAAGAAAGAAAGAAAGAAAAAAGACCCAGAACTTTAACAAGAAATGCTATTCAGTTTTATGAAAGCAGGAAGCTTCTGTTCCTGAGTTTTGGATGCCTATCTCAAGAAGACAGAAAAGCAAATTAAACACTCGTTAAAACACAGCTACACAAAATTATTGAAAAGACTTGTCCTGTGTAAGAAAAGAAGCATAGACTAAAATATAATAAAAGACTAAAAAATAACAAAAGATAGGATTATGCTGTCTATGGACGTCTTTATAAAAAATCCCAGAATTCGAGGACAATTGTTTTACCAGCAAACAATAAACAAAAGAAATTAATTACTAGTCCAAATGGCTGTCAAGAAAAAAATACATAATAGATTTTAAAATGTATGAATAAATTCATGAGTTATAGGAGGGAAAAATAAGAAAAAAAAAGAGGATTAAAATGCTACATCCTAGGGGCACCTGGGTGGCTCAGTTGGTTAAGCATCCGACACTTGTTTTCAGCTCTGGTCATGATCTTGGGGTTGTGAGATTGAGCCTCAAGTCAGGCTCTGTGGTGGGTCTGGAGCCTGCTTGAGATTCTTTCTCTCTCCCTCTGCCCCTCCTCCAACTCCCACTCTTTCTCTCTCTTTCTCTTGCTCTCTCACACACAAAAAATGTTATATCTCATATCCGATGCCTGTGTCAGAAATAGAAATCTCAAAGCTTAAAGACCAGCATTGAGCAATATCATGGACAGCACAACTCAATGTAGTGCAAGTTTCAATTAACTGTCAAGATTACCATTAAGCGCATTCAATATGGGGATCTGACAAATGTAAAAATTAAGACCTCATATCTAATAATATTTTCTCAGAAAGAAAGTTGTGGGTTAGTGTATGTATTATTCAAACCCATACCTGTGTTTTTTTGGGGCCTATATCCAGGCCTTGGACAAATTTTTCCAAGAAATTCTTTACTGCCTCCCAGGGATAAATGCTGTTTGATTCATCACACACAACCACAACATCTATGAGGGCAGGGCAGGCTACACAGGAAAAATGAAAGAAACAGATTCCATAGGTAATTCAGTCTTCACACTCATATGCAAATGGAACAAAGTAAAATGCACTGGAGGAATTGGGTGGTACTTGATAAATCCCGCCTTCCCCCTTCACATAAGGCACTGCTCATACCCTCTGCACATTCGTCACTTACCCTGAACTGCAGGTGCGAAGCTGGTTAAGAGCTGAAAATCGGCACTGACGTCAGAACAAACACCAGTTGTGTAATATTGGCTTCCACACTGCTGTGCCCACAGGGGACCACAGGTCTTCAAAGAGAGAGCAATGACAAAACATACAGAAAACATGAGTCCTCTACTTTTCCATTTGTGAAACTCAGAGATCAGTTCTGTGACTTTACAGGATACTAGGAATTGTCAACTCTTATAACTTGCAGGTTAAAAAAAGCCTCGGAGAGAATGTCTCAGAAAGAAAGAGCAAACAGAAGTAAGGGAGAAAGAAGGTGGCAGCTGGACTGGGAGGCTGGTGGTGGTGCAGGGAAAAGCCCCTTGGGTCATCCCCCAAGCTTAGAGAAAGAGGGTGCTTTCCTTCATCTTCCGTCTCTCAGTTACCGAGGCCTCAGGGACTGAATCTGTAAATGAGGATACATCATACCTACTATTTTTTAAGGTTGTTGTAAAGATTATACATATAAAACATTTAGAACAGTGCGGGGTAAATAGCAAAGGCTACAAAATTGTGAGCCAGCACCATTGCTGTTGTTATTCTTGAACAAAGATTATATTGTTCACCTATATTTTATGCTCTCTATATACCACTTATACTATTCAGCAGAAACCACAGGCCCACAAGCACCAGGACCAGGCAGGAACCTCGGAGTGTTCAGGCTCGTGTAGACTCCGTGATGAATGAAGAACCCAGGCCTCATACACAGGGGCAGGTCACCGCGGCTCCTGCCCATTGCCAGCCTTGCCAGATCTTTCCAATTTTCAAGGAGAGCCCGACAGGACAAACTCTTTGTGAAAATCCAGTTAAAATAAACACTCTACGGGCTAAACAAACACAGTGAGGTTCAGGAACTGCCAGTTTCTAACTTTGTTATCGAGTATTTATTTGAGGACTTCTGATCCCCCTATTTCTACTACCTAAAACCTTCATCCTTGCCCACACCAGACAAACTACAATTCTTCTTATTCCCATCAACCCAACCTCAAATCTCTCCTTTTCAGCAGCCCCTGAACGCCAAGAACTCCTGCTTCAATTGTGATTAAATCATACAGGAAACATTACATTAAATAATACCTAAATTGCTAGATGTGAAAGGACAAAAACGGGAAAGAGAAGTCCAGTCAAGGTCTTAAAGAGCATCTACAAAGTGTAACGTTAGGTAAAGCTGTGGATCAATTATTAGAACTTAACAAAAAAGGGTGAACTTGCAAAAAGCAATTGGAAGAATAAAAAGGAATTTATTTGACCCGATTTAATTGTTGGTTGCTCAAAGGAAAAGCAGCTGTGCTCATAGTTCATGCTCAGTGAATAAGCCATAGTTCTTCCTTCTATAAAACTGGTTCATTTTGCCAATTAGTCAGGGGAAAATCACGATCGATGCCTTTGGTTAGTTTACCAAATAACAGATACCAATCATTGATTCCTATATCCCCATCTCCAATTGTTTGTTTTTTTTTTAATCACCTTGAAAAACAATAACTCATGCAGTATTTAAGACTTTTTTTTTTGTTTTAAAAGCAATGGAAAACAGCATTTAGAACTTGAAATTAGAATGTGCCAATTGTTAACGCCAGAACTACATTCCTGCTTTAAGCCCAGAACTTAAGAAGTTTCAAAAAAATGTGATGATTGTCAGTCTTTTCCACATAATTCTTAAGAGTATCTTAAGATTTTGACCTTTTAGGTATGTAAAGGAAGCTTAGCCTTTTTTTTTTTTCCTTTCTTTTTTCCTCTCTCTCCCTCCCTCCCCCTTCCCTCCTTCTCTGGTTGCTACATTGGTTGTTAAATTAGTCTCTTAAATTTTCTAGCAATTTAAATTACTTTATCTCAAGTTACACATTAAAAATTTTGAAGTACATCCTGTAATCCCTATATCTCAATATTTTCCTCTTCCTGAATTTATTCAACCTTAAAAACAAACAAGCAAACAAAAAAAGAGGAAAGCAACCCTATTATAAAGACTTTAGAATGTCATAAACCATGAAGATTCATTGCAATATTCTATTTTGCTTTGAATTACACATATTATAAGCAATAACTGATGTCTGAATACCAATGTCTGAATGCTAGTATCTATTAGTAGAAGTAGAATGACATTGTTAAAAATTGATTATATTTTTAGAATAATTCAGTTATACATATCGGCTTTTAAGTTAGCATGTCAATGGTATAGACATAACTAATGTAAAGTTAAATTAAGCATTCTATGGCTATAACAGGGTGATATACGTAGGATCATCTATGAGCTGGTGGAAATGTCTAATAAGATTGGATTTTATTTGCCTTAAAATTTTTTTTGGTATGTGATGGTTTTCATTTTTTTTTATATAGTCAAATCTTTTCAACAATTTCCTATATTATTTCTTCTGTTAGTTCTAAGCTCAGAAATTTTTCCTTCTTTCAGAAAATTTCCATTTCTTCTAGTTTTTTTATATTAACTCTTTAATTCACTTGAAAGTATACTTGGATACACAAGTTATTTACCAATTAATTGTCCCAGACCACTTGTTAAAGAAGGTATTTTATCTCATTGATTTGGAATGTCTTTTCACAGCATTCTAGAAACTAAATGAGAGTAAACACTAGCATGAAATAAGAAGAGACCAAGCCATGACTTCGAAGATACCAGATTTGCCAACAGTTATAGCAAAGGACTAAAGACAGAAATACTCTTCAGCTTTGAAATCCACTCTCTGAATTAACAGTACCTATCTTGAATGTTCCTATGGGAAGGAGAAATGAAACCTGGAATTCTGCTATTATCAACAAATGCTAGGCATACTTTCCAAAGGCAAAGAATTGGTGTTCCTTGTGCTGCTTTTTTCTGAGACATTCTGTGGCAATGGTTTTGCTGAATATCTTAAGAAGTCTATACATCAACAGATGGTATTTCATGTTGGATATCCATGTTGTATGATTTATCCGAAAGCAAACTCTAATATTTAAATGTCAAGATTTGATTTGATAGGTGGGATGGTGAGAAGACACCAACTTCGTACTTTCTTGAAATGGATGAGAATTTGAAAGGTAAACACTCACAAGAAATCCTCCGGTTCCCATGTTCCTTGTGAGGGTCAAGCCAAGGCTCATGTTGGTTTTCATTTCGGTAACATTGGGAATGCTTGTGGCAGCTTTCAAAGGGAAAAAGATTTAAAAAATCGAATAAATCTTCACCATTTATTTAAACTTGTTAAAAAAAAAACCGCACACACTGATGTTTATGTGTAGCATTGAATTTACTGTCATATACACAGTTGCTCACATTATATAATCCCATGTAAAGAAATGAGGGACCTTCAGTGATCTGGTAGCTTGTATCCTTAAATGTGTGAAGTTACAGAATGTCAGATATTAGGGAGTGGTGTGTGGAAAGGGCATGACTTATAGGTATTTAAATTAAAAAATTTTTTAAAACAAAGTGCTGGCCAAACAAAACACATTTGAGGACACGATTTGGTCTCCAATTTGCCAACCTACTCTTTTCAAGGTCTCGACAGCTCCATCTAATGCTTTATTCTAGATCAGAAAAAAAAATCCTTAAAGTGTTATCAAAAAATGCTATGCAGTAGAATCTGGACCAAAACATTAGTGAGTGAATTTTAAAAGGAAATCATGAGACTAGTCATGTAAAATAATAAATACACCTCCCCTACCTCCTCTCTCCCACTGAACTAGGGCATCATCCACTGTATCCATTCTTGAGCTACAGAACATTGCAATTCTCTTCAATAGTATTATATGCTCAAGTTCTCTAATCTTTGCCAAGCCAACATTGTCACTTTGATTTATCCCCCTTGACCCAGGGTGATTGTTTTATTATCTTTATTTAAAGGTCATTCTTGGAACTTCCTCCTTGTTCTCTCTTTCCTTTGTGTCTTTGAGAAGGGAACAATCTTTTTTTTTTTTTAAGATTTTATTTATTTATTTGACAGAGAGAGAGACAGCCAGCGAGAGAGGGAACACAAGCAGGGGGAGTGGGAGAGGAAGAAGCAGGCTCATAGCGGAGGAGGCTGATGTGGGGCTCCATCCCAGAACGCCGGGATCACGCCCTGAGCCGAAGGCAGACGCTTAACCGCTGTGCCACCCAGGCGCCCCAGGAACAATCTTTCTAAGTCTAATTTTTCCATGGACCAGTGAGTGATGTTAATTCCGACCAGTCACTTCTTTTTTTTTTTTTTTTAAGATTTTATTTATTTATTTGACAGAGAGACAGCCAGCCAGAGTGGGAACACAAGCAGAGGAGTGGGAGAGGAAGAAGGCAGGCTCGCAGCGGAGGAGCCTGATGTGGGGCTCGATCCCATAATGCCGGGATCATGCCCTGATCCGAAGGATCTGCTTAACGACTGCGCTACCCAGGCCCCCCCCCAACCAGTCACTTCTATTCTTGACTAATGGTTACTCCTTTTTATTACCTCCTTCTACTCTTCCTACACACAAGATCATCTCCTTTTTATTAGGAAAGTCTTCACTCAACCCTGCTACTCCATAGAACTATTTTCCCAATTCTCCTTCACTCCTCAACTTCTGGAAAAAAAGGTCTACCGTTACTTATAGAACTTGTTCATACCTCACATGCTCCTAAATTCATTGTGACCTATTTTCTCCCCTCAACACTAGTAGATTCATATTCTCGGCAAGAAAGTTGCAAAATGTGATCTGCTGGAGTGCAGAAAGAAAATAATGGAACTGCTATGTGTGTGTTTTCATTCTTTTACATGTATTTTTTAAAACTTTGTTTCAGGAGTAGAATTTAGTAATTTATTGCTTACAAAAAAACCCCAGTGCTTATTCTTATAAATTCTTTTATAATATTTTAAAAATAAAAAATATATACATTGAGATGACTGTTCAAAAGTTATAGGTGATATGATACATTGGGATGTTATAATAAAATGAACTATATAATAAATTGTTTGAACATTCACCCTTAATGTATACATTTTTATTTTTAGAAACATGTATATGTATATATATTTATAATATGTATTACTTATGTTTTATGTAGATGAGTGTTCAAAATGTTTGGAGAGCACTGATCTAGTTCACCCATTATCTCCCTATAGATGCCGACGATCTGTACTCAGTCTTCATACCCTTCAGCCCCTGTAGCATTTGACAGCACTGATATTCCTACCACCTCATGTTTATTGAACTCCTATTATATGCCAGAAATGATGTTAGAAATTAGGTACGCAGAGATGTGCAAGAAACATGCCCTTACTTCTAAGTCTTAATCACTGTTTTTGAATCTCTACTTTCCCTTGATTCCTTAACGCTGTATTTTCCTAATCAATGCTTTAGTTCTTTGGAACACTAAGACTCCTCAGTGCTGTTTTTTCTGTTTTGTTTTGTTTTGTTTTTGCATGAGGATGATGATTCAATTGAGTAATTTTTTAGATGCATCAAGAGATATTGCATGGAAATATGACTTGTTTAGCTTTTCAGTCTTGCATCTTTAATAATTTTTTGCATTAATAGAGAGCATCTGAGATATGGATAATTAAAACAGCAATTCCAAACACTTACAAAGTATTCCAAAAAGTGACAATGTTTTTTGTTGGAATGCAATCATTTAGATAAAACCAGAAACAGGTGTTTCTCAGCATCTCTAAATGCAACATTAGTATTGACAGGTCTATACCTAATGGTTTAAGGAGGAAGAAAGGTATGGATGGACTTAGTTATCTGTAAATAATCAGGAAAATAATCCTAAACATTGATGGAAACTAGTCCACAATCTGGGGGTAGATGGTCCAAAAGGCAGCACATTTCTCATGCATCTTACTAAATCAGGTTTTTAAGCTGTGCTGGAAATTTGGATACAATTGGACCCCACATGACTAAAGATATAAAGGCAAAAAAGTTGTCTAGGTTTCTTAAGACAGACTATGATTTTATTATTTTTTTTAGTTAGAGTTATATCAAATGAGATCTTGTTATTTGTAAAACATCAGATTGCTAGTTACCACTTACTTTCCAAATTCAGTTTTTCACATGTAGCAGTGGACAGATCAACAGGACATTTATACACATCTCCCATTCGGTTCGCAGGAAAGCCACTCCAAGGTGAACCAACCAGTAACCTAGAAATAGGAATGTTTTTTCATTAGATGTAAAATCTTAGTATAGTTTCTTAAAGATTAAAACAGACCACAAAACAACGAACAAAATGCCCCATATTAAATTCAAATTTTTAATAAGAAAATAGTTCATATTTGTTCAGCTATAATTTGTTCTTTTTCTTTTTCTCTTAGCTGATCAAGACTTTAATAAATATCCGCAATACATTATAGAAATATAATGCAGGCCACAAATGTGATCTGCATATGTTAATTAAAAATTTTCTAGTAGTCACATTAATACAATAAGAAGCAAAGGTGAAATTCAATTTATTATGTTTTATCTAACTTGATATATCCAAACTAGTATGTAATCATTATAAAGATTATTATTGAGCTATATGACATTCTTTTTTCCATACTAAGTCTTTGAAATTCAGTGTGTATTTTATCCTCAGAGCACAAATCAGTACGGAGAAGTAACATTTCAAGTGCTCAGTAGCCACATGTGGCTAGTGGCTGCCATATTGGTCAGCACAACTTTATTTTTTATTTATTTTTTTTTTAAAGATTTTATTTATTTATGTGACAGAGAGACAGCCAGCGAGAGAGGGAACACAGCAGGGGAGTGAGAGAGGAAGAAGCAGGCTCCCAGCAGAGGAGCCCGATGTGGGACTCGATCCCGGCACGCCGGGATCACGCCCTGAGCCGAAGGCAGACGCTTTAACGACTGCGCTACCCAGGCGCCCCGGTCAGCACAACTTTAAAGAATGAACAATATTAAAACCAAAAGCAAAAACTAACATTTGTTGAGCGCTTTTCTTGTCCTAAGTATTTTCATATGTTAATTTACTTAGGGAGCAGATGAGTTATCTAAGTGGTTTTACTGTCTATATAAGAGGATCCTTAGCAAAAACACAGAGCAATATACTATGGAGCCTTCCTTATGTGTAACATGTTTGTAGCCAGGACACAGGATGCAGAGGCTGGAGACTGGTGTTCACATCCTCCTTTTGGTTAGTTTCATTTCCTACAGAGCTTCTCCAACTAGAGACAAAGTGTTTCTCGGTGGAGTCACTCACCTAACATTTCTGGTCACAGAAGAATAGACAGAAAGTGTCCATTCTTATCTTCAGAATCTATAGTAGGTTAATTACTCAGCAGCATTCAGTTACAAAGGAAGCATATTTGATTCAATGTTTTTTTCCTTGTCAGGGTTGGAAGATTAGATGAAACTTAAATTCTTTCATGAGCCGTCTGTATAAATATTTTATCATTGTTGATTAAACAACATGTGCCTCACACTAAGTGCCACAATGGATACAAAAAGACTAAGGTGCATGCCTGTCTACTAAATCTAGTAAAGCTGTTGAAGATGCATGACAAGTAAAACAATAACAATACAAATGAACACAAAGATATAAATAAGTTCCTCTCTGGAACAAATATTAAAATTGTCAGAGGATGTAAAAATGGATATTGAAGGATGAAAGTGGCAGTCATCATTCTCAGCAGAGGGAAGAGTGTGAATAACCATGGAAAGAGGAAAATACAGATTATTTTGAAAGACAGTTAATGATTCACACAGTTACTGAGAGCTATGTGTAACTGATTCTGAAGCCCAAACTCTTAACCCTTAGCTTATTCTCCTTCCTCTTAGCTGCACAAAGGCCTGGCATAGGGCCCAGATTGGGTAATCTATCTGGACAAATGGGCTGGGTTCCAGAATAATAGAGGAGTAGATCTGGAAATGGATAATCGGGACGTGCCTACCGCAATGAGGGTATGGCTGTGTGGTGTGTAAGGAGGCTGTGGACTGGAAGGACACCAGCCAAGGTCAACTTGTAAGAGCACATCCACACTGTGGGCCCAGGCTGTACTGTTCATAATGTAGGTAAGAGCAGATTATGTTTAAATAGTACTAAAGGTGGTAATTTGGGAGACTTTTATTATGCGTATTTTCCATCCATCCTCACCAGCCCAAGAGCAAGAAACACACTGAAGAGTAAAAGTTAAGTGTTTCTCATCTAAAATTTAACCATCTTGTTCTTCAGAGCTTTCAGCAGTAAAGCACCATCAGCTACCTATTTCTCAATGAGAAAGCTCAAAAGGCTACTTGCTGTTTCCCCTTGACTAAGTGTTCTCTGGACACATCCCCATCTCACTTCCTCCAACCTCACCAAAGAGTTTGGGATTTGATAATCTCACACTCAGGAGGGGGTATGACATCTCCACTACTGCTGTGAGAGCTGTGGCCTCCTACATGAATCAAATGGGAAGAAGAGAGAAAAAGAAGCATCTGCACAACTGTGTGCCTCTTTACAAAAAGGATGTGAAAGTACTTGTAAATCTCTTGGAGAATACATGTAAATCTCTGGCAGTATGATGTCATATTAAACTCTTAACACACGACAACAGATAACAGTGGAAGACCAGATCATCTTGGTGACTGGTAAAGAACCAGGGTGTTCTCATAATCTATGACTCATTCTTTCAATATGGCGAACGACATTAGTCAGTAGCCTCCAGGTCATGCTAGTGACTACAGAGAATGTTTCAAGACCATCATTAACTCCTTTATTGGCAATGTTTCCAGTAGACTCTCCTCACTTCTACATGCAGGCCTCAGTGAAATCCTGGTTCCTGACAATTCATCCTCATAAGGAAAGGCTATGACATCACCGGTGGCTACTCCAAGGGAATTGTGACATTCTTATATTAATCAGACAGGAAGAGGAGGGAGGCTGGTATTTTTATCTATAAAATCTTCTGTAATCAGCTGTAACAGGAAGAAACATGCCAGGAGGAAACGTTACAAAGGCGGAGGATAGGATAGGTGAGTGGGTAAACCCTGCTGGACTATGGTAAAACTTCTTTGAAGGAATGGATTTAACATAATCCCAACCAGACAGAAGAGCTGCATGAACAGTCATGTGTGCTGATTCTCAAAACAAAACAAAATCCCAAGATATAAACTCTCTTTCCTACAGTGAAACTGGGAATTCTTCCAAGACGACTTAAAATAACACTTACTGTTCAATTATCTTGTGGGGAAATAGTGATTATGAGAGTTCCAAAACATAGCCAATTTGCCCACCTCCAGTGGAATTCAAAATACTTTGTTTAGTTAGTAAACAGTATTTATGGTGGTGTAGGTAGTTTTAAACCCACAATCCAGGGGCTGTTATAAATATCTTCCTTTGGTCTGTGAGTCTATAAACCCTCCAAGTGTTCCTTTAATACTAGCGATTTTTCTAGAGATTATTGACAGAGGTGTACTTAAAATAGTAGGGCAAAACATGTTTTCTTTGATTCGACAAACGTTTATTGAGATCCTGTGGGGCTGAAATTTTGCACAACTCCAGAGGGTACCATTTCCATATAAATTCTATTTATATGGAAGGCTCTGGCCTTGTTGAGTATGCAAACTGTGAGGCTGTACATGGTGGCCAGACCTACTATGTGCCAGACTTGATTCTAGGCACTGGGGATACATTGGTGAATAAGGCAGTCAAACATTTCTGGTCTCATGGAGCTGACATTCTAGTGGGAAAAGATAGACAATAAATTTAATAAGTAAATAAAACACATTGTGATGACGATCAGTGCTTTGTGGCAAAGAGCAGCAGGATAGTTAGGAGTATGGCGTGGAGGGTGTTGTAATCTTTATTAGAATGGTCAGGGAGGGCCTCACTAAGAAGGTGCCATTTAAGCAAAGACTTGAAGGAGGTGAAGGAGTAAACCATAAGACTCGGGTGGAAGATTACTAGGCTGTGGGAACAGCTAGTGCAAAAGTCCTGTGGTTGGACCACAGTGTATGAGGAAGAATGTGGGAGGTGATGCGGTCAGATTGGTAATGAGACCAGATCCCATAAGATAGGGACGAAATTCTAAGAACATGGCTTTGCCTCTTAGTGACATGAGAAAGCCATTGGAGGGTTTTTAGCACAGTAGTGATATGATCTGACATATTCTAGAAGGATTTTGAAGACTGCTTTGTTGAGAATTATTGTACCGGGCAAAGGTTAAACAGGTAAAGCGCTTCCGAGGCAAATGCAAAATCCAGGAAAGAGGTGACGAGGGGCTCCTACAGGGCTGGTGAAAAGTGATCTTAATTTTGGTTATATTTTAAAGGTAGGGCCAGCGGGATTTCTTGAGAGGTTAAGTTTTTAAATACGCACACCCATACACACGCACGTGCGCACACACAGAGTCAAGGACGACTCCAAGTTTTCTCTGCTAAGAAACTAGAAGGAAATAAGTGGTCATGATCAGCAAAGGGGGATACTCTCAGTACAGCAAGATTTTGAGTTAGGGTGAGCTCAAGAGCTTAGTATGAGCTATGTGAAGTTTGAGATATCTATCAGACATGCAAGGGGATATTTACTTAGGATTAGAAACCTATTGTATGTAATATATTAATGTAAGAAATTTCAAAGTCTAGAGTATAGAAGTATAAATATTGTTCCTTACATCGTTTAGTTCCAAGGCACCGATGACACAAGGGGTCTGGTGAGTTCTATATAGCTACTTGCTTCCTGCTTGTAATGTAAAAGGAGTTTATGATGCAAAGAAATCACCCATGAAGACTTCAAGTCTCCAGGAAGGAGGAAGACAGGTAAAGAGAGTTCATTTTTAGCTCCTGGTTGGGAAATACTGTTGTTATAAATTTAATAGTTAAACCCTTTGGCATGTGTTGAAAGGCAATTTTACTTTCTAAGCTTCATTATGCTACCTCAGACTCCTTCGGCTGCCAGATTGCTTCCTTAAATAGGGGATGGCTAAACCCTCAAGGTCTTTCAGTTGGTGGAGTCCACCAACCTCATTATTGCTAAAACATCTTAAGCCTATTGTTCTGTTTCATAAAAAGCCTGGAAATCAGCTTTTGCACTGGAAGCAAATGAATCAAATAAAAGCTGATTCTGTTATGTTGACTCATCCAACATGAGGTTTTTCTAAAGTTAAAATCAAAAGCTGGTATATTCAATTTAAAGCCTTGTGATGATATAATTCCACATTCTTCGAAGGGAAGGAATGACTTTTAAGACCACCACATTTTTCTAAATCAAAGCCCATGAGATAGTACCTTTCAACAAGGTGTTTCGGCAGATGGTTGTTTTATCAATGATAAAATTTGGAAAAGCAACATTTATAAACTGCTTCATAGTTTATAAAGTACGTTTTATGCACACTGTCTTCTTTGATCCTTATAAATAGAGGTCAAGTGTCACAACTATTCCTGTTTTCCTATAAAAAACCAAGTCTAAGTGTCTAATTGGCAACAAAGTCTAGATCTGCACCAGTGTCCTTTCATTCCAAACCCCTGATTCTATCATAGTAAGTTCTACTTAGAACTCTTCTAGAGAGCAGGTACTCTTGTTTGCCCATCTTATTGGCCATAAACAAATTAACAGTTTCCACCTGTGCCACTTTGTATTCCCCAAATCCCTCTTCGGATGGAGCTAGACTGATGGAAAAGTTTCAGACAACTGGCCACCAGGAAGGTGTGCATGTGTAACCCTCATTCACTTTTAAATGAACTTTGTTCCCGGAACAGACATTCAGGCATTAACATAGTGGAAAGCTTTAAATTATAAGACAAGCTAGTGAGGCATGGAGAATTTTCACAGATCACTGAAGGTCTCCAGACATTTGGAAGTAGCAGATCTATCCTCTATGCAAATCACAAAAGATGGGTGTGTATGTGTGTGTGTGTGTGTGTGTGTGTGTGTGTAGGTATACACACAAATTTGTGTCCAGAGTGGGGGAAGGGAGAAAGAAGTCAGAGCAGGGGATATTTAAAGCGCCTTTTCTACTACAGATTTTTACTTATGATAAATAACAGAAACCATGGAAAAAATTTAGCTACAAATTTTATTTAAACTTAGTGGAAAAGAAATGAACAATCAACACCAGGGTGGTCCATGGGGTTCTGAAAGGTACTTGGTTCACTCTTCTGCCCCTACTGGCTGCCTAGAGAAGGCCTTTGTTGCTAGGAGACATGCCATTGTGCACATCTGTATTCACAGTGTTGAGTGATGGTTTAGTTATATGGCAATAACATAATAATTATTTATAAAAATATTAAGTTTTGAAGCTTAAAAGTATAAGACTATTAGAGTCAGACTTCTAATGCCTTTCCAGAATCAAAAATTGGACTAAGTTACAAGTTAGTGAAAATAAAATGTAATGAAAGAACAAAATGGAATATATATGCCATGGGTTTAAAATGAAAGCGAACTCTGAGAATAAACAAAGTAAGCATGTTAAATGGCACTGCCAGGATAACCTAATGGCAAGAGAATTTTATCTTTGGAAAAAGACATAAAGGATGATATTGGCTAATATTTAAAGGCCATAATGAAAGACAAAGACATGATTATTTTGGAAAAGGGATCAGAATAGCATTCTTGGCCAAGAAGAAGAAGAAATGGACTGAAGCTAATCCAATATTCATGGAAGCTAATTGATGACAGATGAGAAATGGCTGAGAAACAGGCGGTGGAGAGAGGTAGGGAGGAACTTGTTATTAAAAATCCTGATTTTCTTCCTATGTATTTTTACACAGTGCTAAGGAGAGTCTTTCACATATGCATAGTGACTTCGTGGTTTTTTTTTTTTAAATGGTGGATATATTTCTTTTTTTAAAAAACAGTGGATATAGTCTATTTCTGTTTCTTTTTTTATTTTTATTTTAATTCCCATTAGCATGCAGTGTAATATTAGCTTCTGGTGTACAATATAGTGATTCAACACTTCCAAACATCACCCTGTGCTCATCACAAGTGCCCTCCTTAGTTCCCATCACCTATTTCACCCATCCTCCCACCCCCCACATCCCTTCTGGTAACCATCAGTTTGTTCTCTATAATTAAGAGTCTGTTTCTTGATTTTTTTCTCTTTTTTCCCTTTGCTTATTTGTTTTGTTTCTTAAATTCCACAGAATAGTGAAATCATATAGTATTTGTCTTTCTCTGAGTTATTTCAATTAGCATTATATTCTCTACATTCATCCATGTTGTTACAAATGGTAAGATTTCATTCATTTTTATGGCTGAATAATATTCCGAGATATATGCATATATATGTGTGTGTGTGTGTGTATATATATATATGTATATATACACACACACACACATTTTCTTTATCGATTCATCAACAGATGGACACTTGGGCTACTTCCATATCTTGGTTATTGTAGATTATGCTGCTATAAACACAGGGGTGCATGTATCCCTTTGAATTAGTGTTTTTTTTTTTATTCTTTGAGTAAATTCCCAGTAGTGCAATTACTGGATCATAGGGTAGTTCTATATTTAACGTTTTAAGGAACCTCCATACTGGTTTCCACAGTGGCTGCACCAGTTTGCATTCCCACCAACAGTGCGAGAGGGTTCCCCTTTCTCCTCATCCTTGCCAACATCTGTTGTTTCTTGTGTTGTTGATTTTAGCTATTTGTACAGGTGTGAGGTGATATCTCATAATAGTTTTGATTTTCATTTCTCTGATGATAAGTGATGATGAACATCTTTTCATGTATCTGTTGGCCATCTAGAGGCCTTCTTTGGAGAAATGTCTGTTTATGCCTTTGCCCTTTTTAAAATTGGATTATTTTTTGGGTGTTGAATTCCATATGTTCTTTTTTTTTTTTTTTTTTTTTTGTAGGCTCATGACCCTGAGATCAAGACCTGAGCTGAAATCAAGAGTCAGATGCTTAACTGACTGAGCCACTGGGTGTCCCGAGTCTCATAAGTTCTTTATATATTTTGGGCACATTAATCCTTTATCAGATACATCATTTGCAAATGTCTTTCCCCATTCACTAGGTTGCCTTTTAGTTCTTTTGATTGTTTCCTTCACTATGCAGAAGCTTTTTATTTTGATGTAGTCCCAATAATTTATTTTTTGCTTTTGTTTCCCTTGCCTCAGGAGACATATCAAGAAAAAAATGCTATGGCTGATGTCAGAGAGGTTACTGCCTGTGTCCTCTTCTAGGATTTTGATGGTTTCCTGCCTCACATCTAGGTCTTTAATTCATTTTGAATTTATTTTTGTGTATGACGTAAGAAAGCTTCTCTCTTTTGTACGTAGTTGTCCAGTTTTCCCAACATCATTTGTTGAAGAGACTGTCTTTTTCCTGTTTTACTGACGATTAACTGACTGTATAGTTGTGGGCTTATTTCTGGTGTTCTATTCTGTTCCATTGATCTGTGTGTCTATTTTTGTGCCATTACTATACCGTTGATTACTATAGCATTGTAATATAACTAGAAGTCTAGAATTGTGATGCCTCTAGCTTTGCTTTTCTTTTTCAAGATTGCTTTGGCAATTCAGGGCCTTTTGGGGTTCCACACAAATTTTGGGGTTGTGTGTTCTAGCTCAAATAATGCTGTTGGTATTTTGATAGGGATTGTACTAAATGTGTAGATTTCTTTGGGTAGTATAGACATTTTAACAATATTTGTTCTTCTACTCCATGCGCATGGAATATCTTTCCATTTCTTTGAGTCATCAATTTCTTTCATTAGTGTTTTACAGTTTTCCAAGTACAGAAGACTGTACTCTTTGGTTATTTTTCCTAGAGTGGTTTAGTGTTTGAAGTGCTTTACTTTTTTTTCCTTTTTTAAACTAAACTACAGATTTTATTTGGATTTCACCAGTGAAGTGCTTTACTTTTATTCTCTCACCAGGTGCTCAAAACATTCCAGTTTGGTAGGGATGGCCCTCTCTTTGTGCTCCAGAGAGGTTATGTGACTTTTTCAAAGTCACCCAGCTAGGTCTGGGGAAGCTGAGGGTAAAACCCTTGTGCTCCGGCTCCTAACTTACATGACAAATCACTGTCTATGAGAGAATGAAAAGACAGATGGTAACTGCCATCTCTGTCCAGGCAATGCTGTTTTGTAACAGAAATTTTAATCCAAAATACTGAATGAAGTTGATCTTAGTTTATAAAGTTTATATGACAATAGAATTAAATATTTTTTATAAATGCCAATTACCTTCTGCCACTCTCTTCCTTGGATACTTAAAAAATATGTACACTTGAAACATCTTATCTCTGTTTTGCATTAATCTACCAAATGCACATTACTTCTTAGCTCTGTAATCTTAGGCAAACTACTTAACGTTTCTAAGTCCCAGTACCCTCATTTGTAAAAGGAGTAATAATAGAGCCATTGTGGGTATTATGTGTTTGGCAAAGAAAGAGTACTCAGTACTTTTAAATATTGCAAATATCAGTAAATACCAAGTACTGTTATTACCAACCTACATGTGGCATACTCTTTGATATATGTCATAGAATGAATGTTTCTTATTCATCTAAAATTCTCTTCCATATCTCCTATAGACAAGCTGTTATATTTATAACACACATAGAGCTTTATTCCTATTTTTCTTAGTTAAAAAGTTAGAACTATAATATCAGCTCATATATGAATGGAATTTTTTATTGGCCATAACATGTTCATTATATTTCTCTTCTTTTCTTAAGGAACAAGTATGCACTAGTCCTTGCTGACAAGAAATTACATCTCTCCCGCTGGAAATACCCCTTGTTGCCAGACAGTTTTTGTTACACAAGTGACTGTTCTAAGGTTTTTGAGTCATATAATGAGCTCAGCCTGTTCATGCGGCAGGCCTTTGGATTAGACAAACAGAGACAGTACATATCACCACAAGCTTCCAGGAAATGACTTTAAACATATCTCAATCCTTTGTATAATTGCTTCTGATAAGAATTGCATCATCTACATTTGAACATCCTGTGTGTACAATGGGGGCCTAGGAGTGACATTGAAGGGGGAGCAGACCACAGCTTTACTTAGAGAGAGGGGTGCTCTGCGGCTCTGCTTGGGAGGTAATCTTGCATTTAAAATCATGCAGCTTGTCTGAGACTGTTAAAAAAAAAACCTCTAGAATTCTCAAAGCCACATCACCACTATTTCTAGAATGAAAGTCCACAGTGTAATAAAAGTATAATAAATAAAATGAGCAAAAGCATCCAGATCATTTTGTTAAAATCTTGTGCATCCCAATGTAAACTATGCCTATAAATTCTTAGAAACAAGGGATCTATGGGACAGTTGAAGTTGTACTTGAAAAATAAGGAGTGTGGTTTAAGAAAACTCAGAGCCCTAAGTGAGATGTCAGAAGGAAGGAAAGGGCTGAGAGATAGAGTTGGGGCTCAACAATACTGACCATAAAGAAAGTCAAAGAAAGCAGAGGAAAAACTATCCAAACAGCAGCTTCAAAACAAGCAGTAAGAGAGTAAAAACAAAAAAAATAAAAGGGTGTGTGTGTGTGTGTGTGTGTGTGTTATATAAGTCCAAGAGAAAAAGACTCACAGTTATTAAAGGAATTCACAGTAATCCCACTTTCTGTGCCCAAAGTTAACTTGATTAGTATCAGGAGGAAAGTTAATGTTTAAACAGTCCTTCCCACATCTGCTACTTCCATAATGTCTGTGCAGTTGTCATAAATTAGGAGTGGAGAAGGGCACAGTGCCAATCGTCAAAACAAATAGGCAATTTTGGATTCCAAGTTTCATATTATTTTCCTTGAGCCTGAGAGCTGTGAGGGCTGCCTGTCCTGCAGTGGGACATGCCATCCGCTGGATCCTGCCACAGCCTTGTCCACCACGGCAAAGCATGTTGGCAGGCCCAGGGTACTGAGAGAGGGACCAGGAGCAAATCTTGTCCCTCGAGTGTCCCACACCTTGGGAGGAGAGAACGAACTTTTAATAGTAAGATAATACTATCACTGAAAGAACACCAACACTATTAACCACATGGGGTTGGCCTTTATTATATATCTTTATAATATATCAATATATCTATAATATCTATAATATATCTATATTATATCTCTGGTATTACTCATGGCTGCTAGCTCTGCATATCAATCATCCGCTTTGACTCTACTCCACACTCCTTAAAGGGTAAGGTTGATGTTTTCTGCTTTGCACCTCACACAGGGTCCAGCCTGTGGGGGATTAGCAGATCATGTCCCTGACACGGCCTCTTCTGCTTCTTTGCTTTAACAAGGTCAGCACAGTGAAAGGACAGACTGGCACACCAGGCCAGCTTTGGTTCTCTTTCCTTCCAGCTTTGCACTGCCACAGGATTTAGCCTCTCAGGTAAGACAGGTACTCTCCCTTCTCCTCTTCTTGTGTTCTGGGTACACTCTTACCAGCTGGTGTTATAGACAGGCTTGAGGGAAGTAAGGCTAACATTACACCTTACCAGAAATCTCTACACTGGAGCTTTAAAAGCACTAGCCCAGCCGGTAATAGAGCTGTGCTTGTTCCCCAATAGTCATTGTTCTGTGCTTATACGTCTTTCAGGAATGTCATGAGAAGGCCACGGTAGGACTTAGGAATGTCTGCTGTCCTTGGTCTGGACATAACCTGATCAGCACCAGAATCTCATCATAATTTGCTAATACAGTCATCTTTTAATAATGTTTTACATGCTCAGAGAGAATCATGGAGGGAGAAAGGATGTATGGCTGCCTCTTACTTTCCCGGGACTCTGCCTGCTAGATTCCTGTCAACATTTTGTCCCTGTTGGTCTTGCTCAACATCCAACCTCCTACTGCCGTGTGGCTAGTAGTTGAGTTGCCTTCCAGTCCTGGCTAGGCTTATCTTCTCTAATAGCATCTCCTACTAATGGTGGCTCTTTCTCTCAGATTGACCTTGTCCCAGAAAAAACAACCTTTAGCTTGTCACTTAAAAAGAACCACCTTAAGCTTGATGGCACATTGTCCTCAGCAAGGCCATACTTATGAAGCGCACCATCAGAGTCCCTCCAAAGGTCTTATTCAGCTCATACTTAAGTCACACTACTGCAGTTCACTCTGTAGAGGACGTCAGGTGAATCGCTTGGAAACAGGACTTTCATTCAGTCATTCCTCAAATAATCACTGATCCCCTACTTGGTGCCAGATAACACTCTGTGTTCTGAGTACATGCCGTTGAAAAAAACAACGTGCCTCTTTTCAGAGACAGGGCAGAAGACAGACAATGAGATATAAACAAATAAAGGCGATTTCAGATACTAATAACGACTATAGAGAAAACCTGCGTGGAAGGCAGGAGTGGCTGGGAGGTGTGCTGAGTGTTCATTTAGGAAGACATGCTCTGAAAGGTTTCTGTGAGGAGGAGACACTTGAGCTGAGACTGAAAAATGGGAACCGAGCAGCCAAGTGAAGATCCTGGGGAGAAAAGCATGTGCAGAAGCTTTGACGTAGTAATGAGCTTAGTATGTTCAAGGGACAGACGGAAGACACAATTCACGGAGCACAAGGTGAGGCGATAAATCATGAGATGGGACAGGCCGACTGAGACCAGATCGTGGAAGATCCTTTAAGGAATTTTAATGTATTTTTAATTGCAGTAGGAAGCCACGGAAGGTTTTAGTCGAGGCAGTGGCATTATTTGAATCACGTATTATGAGTTCACAAGGCTGACCTGAGGGTAAGAAGGCAAGCAGGAGGCGGGCTGAGAAGTGGTTGTAGCAGTAGCCGCAAGGGCTCGCGTTGGCTTTGAGCAGGGGCTGCAGGGAAGACGGGGGAAACCAACAGTCTGTTATCATATGTATTTTGGTGGTGGCGTCAACAGGACTGGCTAATGGATGAGATATGGAGGAGGTGACAGAAAGAGAGGAGTCCAGGATTTTTGGTCTCATCAGCTGGTGTAGAAAATCAGATATGATAAACTGGGTATGTTTAGTAGGCATTAACGTAGTAATGGTTATGGGTGTCTACAGTTCAGGAAAGAATCCGGGCTGCACGTATAAAATTGTGGGCCATCAGCAACCTCATCTGCTAGATTTCAAGGTCAAACTATACCAACCATAGCATCTTTCTAGCCTTTTGACTACAGTTTACGGTTATCAAAGCATAATAAGCTAATTGTTAGAGATGCCCTCTCATATCCTTAATGATGTCAATAATTTTTACTCTTTGGGTCTTCAACCAGACCATTCTTATCCTCTGGCCAACCGACAAACCACAACATACCTTACCTTCCAAGTCTCCTCATATTAGTTAATGCTTTTCTCCTGACTATTCATCTCCTCCCCTTAAGACCCACCTCATGATTCACCTCCTTCAAGATGCCTTCTGAGACACAATACCCTCTTCGGTGATAATTTCATTTTGTTTATCACACAGATAGGCATGCTCCAAAATGTGAATAATTTGGATTTTAAATGTGTCTTTTTTTGGGGCATCAAACATAAAGTTCTCACAGAAAAAAGAGTATTAATTATAGCTCTTACTTGATAAGCCAACAATAGCCCATTCAATCAGTGGAAGGAACTCTAAAAGATCCAGATTTGAAGCTCCAGCGTAAGTGTGGAACCTTCTGCGGCGACAGGGAGTTAAGGTTCTAATGGCAGGACTCTTGTGACCAGTGGACATCAAGACTGGCAAGAGAGGAGCTACAGTTCTACCTAAAGACAACTTCCAGAATCATCTGAATTCCCCTGCATTGATTTTCATTATTTTTTATGGGAAACTTAAGCCAGCAATGAGGGTATATATTTCCACCCATGAAGGTACTGTATATAAATGTAACCATGGTTTAAATGTAACCATTAAACAGTATTAAATAGCTGGGGGCACTTCCATGCAAAATCAAATGATGCAAATGCACTAGAGAAAGGTAACTTCGTGAATTTTGCACAAAGGCTTGTGAGGGTCCTGTGCCACACAGAGGAGGGAAGGTGGATTTAGAATGAAGCCAGCAGACAAAGCCTTGCTGAAGGAAAAAAATTTAGGGAAAAATTCTGTCATCTAGAAATGGCCAAGAGGCAGCATTAGTTAGCTGACCATTTACAAAGCTCAAGGGTGGATACCAGTTTACAGAATTAGATACGAAGACAACTCTATCCATCTATCTATCTATCCAGCTATCCATTTATCCATCCACCCACCTATATATCCCCTTCTTCTCCTTCCCTCCTTCCATCTATTAATTAAATGGTCAAAACTGCTACTATGAATTTACTATGGAATATTTAGGGAAAGTTTTCTATCCAGGTTTTTAAAAAGTACCATTACACCCTCTCATTTATTATCAATCTGAAAGTTATCAACTCTCAAGGATAGATCCTTCATTTAAGGATATTTGAGGGCTATTTATTAATAATACATTCACGGACCCATTTGAAAAAGCTATGAGAGTCAAATATTAAATTTATTTAGTATTTTTATTGAAATCATAAAAAGAATATTCTTACCAGTTGCCTTTTGGATTTATAAACTGCTGCACTGCATAGCCAAACTGCTCACTGGAAGGGCCGGAAAATATCTTTGCTTCTAGGAGACCGACATTGTATGCCATACAACAATTTAAAAGGCCTGTTAAGAAAAATGAAAACAGTCCATATTTACAATTTGTGAATATAAGTTTGTAATATAATTCTCAAAGGCCACTTAAAAAAACTTGTTTTATATAATAATTATTCTCCCTATTAGTGTTTACCAAGAAATAATAGCTACTGCTTTTTAAGTACTTCTTTGGTGTCTCTGGTACCATGCTAAAATACTTTATATGTACGATTTATTACCTCATTCATCCTCATAGCATCCCTAGGAGATCATTTTTAATATTACACTTATTTTGGAGAGATTTCTAGGTTCCTGGAGATAAGTATGTCTCACAGGTGGAAAGGGATAAGGGTATGGGCAGGATATGAACACAGGGCTGCCTGATTCAATAGCTCAAATTCTTAAACCACATCTTAAGTACTAGGGACTTAAGTAACTTCAATTCTGTTTGCCCTTCTTAACACAATAAGGCTCCAAGCTGCCCAAGGGCAGAAGGTGAAGGCCAGCTCCTTTTTCTCCTAAATTCCCCTGAAGATTTTGACATGGACTCTATATGAAATATCTGTTGGAAAAGCACTGCTGACTACATCAAAGGAGGAAGAAAAATCACAGCTCCTTGAAAACGACATCATTTTCTTTCAGAAGAGATCATTTTTGAGAATGAACATGTAGGGGATGGTGTCCTATCACTCTTATTCCACTGAGAACAGACAAAAGTGGTTTTGGTTTTTGATGCTTCTTTCTGAATGCTCAAGAAACGATAATCAGTTTCAAAAACAACAAAGACTTTGCTAGGATAAGGCCCTGATAGACTTTTTTGAAAAACCTTTTTTTGTGATGGAAAGGGGAATAGGGGAAAGAGTAAGACTGATGGCTATCTGTCCTTTATTCTGGAGAAAGCTGTGTGGATATAAATGCCGTCTGTGGGGAGGAAGTGCACTTCATGCTGTTAGAGATCAGTCTTTCTTTTTGCAGACACTGAAGGCAAAGTGGGTTCCTTAAAACTGACATCCAAGTTCTATTAACAAGTGTTTTCATGAAGGAATATCCCACTTTCTGGACACCAGTGAAAGTACAGAGTATTTCATCGATCTATTGTTTCAGGCACGGAGAGGCTGGAGGACAAGGGCCTCCTCCATGGTGCCTGCGTAAGTCTGGGAGCTGATTCTGCGCAGGGCGCCCAGGGAATTACAAAGTCAGTGATAAAGCCTTAGGGACTTGAAGTAGTTAACGTGCTTCTCTATGTGGCAAAGTCATTCCACCACGGATCTGTTCATTCAAGAGAACTCAGCTCATTATTTCTTAGAAATGTGGTCAGCCAGGAAGAGGACAAATAGTAATTTTGGAATACTCCATGACAAAATCTACATAGCTCTACATTTGCAAATTTTCTCCTTAACATCTCCACATGTACCATTGCTCCTTCTTATTTTTCAGGAAATAAAATGCAGAAGAAAATAATGTAGCAAATTAATCATGGAACCAGAATTGACATTCAGAATACTGGTGTTTTCAATCAACAGTTTAACTTCACCCCACTGTGCAGAACTCAATAAATGCTATTTAATTGTGTTACCAATTATCTAACATACTAGTAAAAGCTTGGGGAGATGATGTCAAATGCTCCTACTTTTCTAATAGAGAATGATGGAAAGGCCACATATGACTGTAATGACATTTTAATTAATTAGACCTATTAATTAGACCTCAGCGATCATGTAATGACACAAAATCACATTGTAATTCATTTTATCTAGCAGTTAAATGTCAATTTATATATATTGTATGCAAATATATTTTATATTATATTAATATGTAAATATACACATATTATATATATATGTATATACATACATGTATAGACACATGTATAAAAATATTATTCAAAAATATAAATCAGATCATTTCATTTCTTTGCTAAAAATATCCCAGTGTCTTTTATTTATTTATTATTTTTTCTCAAGTATAATTAACACAGTGTTCTATTTCTTTAAGGCACACAATATAATTTAACAATTCTATACATTACTCAGTGCTGATCCCCATAAGTGTGCTCTCAGTCCTTTGTATCTATTTCACCCAACCCCTTGCCCACTTTGCCCACCTCCCCTTTGGCAACTACCAGTTTGTTCTCTGTGTTTAAGAGTCTGTTTTTCTGTTTGTCTCTTTTTTTCTTTGTTCATTTGTTTTGTTACTTAAATTTCACATATAAGCAAAATCATATGATATTTGTCTTTCTCAGACTGATTTTTTCACTTAGCATTATATCTTCTGGGTCCATCCATGTTGTTGCAAATGGCAAGATTTCATTCTTTTTTTATGTCTGAATAATATTCCACAGTAGTGTGTGTGTGTATATATATATATATACACACACACACATATATACATATAAATGTATATATAAATATAAATGTGTGTATACATAAATGTGTATCTATATGTACATACATATATACACATACCACATATTCTTTATCCATTCATCTATTGATGGACACTTGGATTGCTTCCACATCTTGGCTATTGTAAATAATGCTGCAATAAACATTGGGGTACATGTATCTTTTCCAATATGTGTTTTTGTACTCTTTGGGTAAATATCAGTAGTGGCATTACTGGATCAATTGTAACTTTATTTTTAATTTTTTGAAGAATCTCCATACTGTTTTCCACAGTGGCTGCACAAAATTACATTCCCACAACAGTGCACAAAGGTTCCTTTTTCTCCACATCTTTGTCAACCCTTGTTGTTTCTTGTGTTTTTGATTTTAGCCATTCTGACAGGTGTGAGGTGGTATCTCATTGTGGTTTTGATTTGCATTTCCTTCATGATTAGTGATGTTGAGCACCTTTTCATGTGTTTTTTGGCCATCTGGATGTCATCTTTAGAGAAATGTCTGTTTATGTTTTCTGCCCATTTTTAAAGATTTTATTTATTTATTTGACAGAGATAGAGACAGCCAGCGAGAGAGGGAACACAAGCAGGGGGAGTGGGAGAGGAAGAAGCAGGCTCATAGCAGAGGAGCCTGATGTGGGGCTCGATCCCGTAATGCCGGGATCACGCCCTGAGCCGAAGGCAGGCGCTTAACCGCTGTGCCACCCAGGCGCCCCTGTTTTCTGCCCATTTTTAATTGGATTTTTTTTTTTTGGTGTGAAGTTTTATAAGTTCTTTGCATATTTTGGATATTAATCCCTTATTGGATATATTACTTACAGATATCTTCTCCTATTCAGTGGGCTGTCTTTTTGTTTTGTTGATGGTTTCTTTCACTATGCAGAAGCATTTTATTTTGGTGTAATCCCAATAGTTTAATTTTGCTTTTATTTCCTTTCCCAGAGGAGACATATCTGGAAAAATATTTCTAAAGTGATGTCAAAAAAATTGTTGCCTATGTTTTTATCTAGGAATTTTACTGTTTCAGGTCTCACATTTAGGTCTTTAATCCATTTTGGATTTATTTTTGTGTATGGTGTTAGAAAACGGTCCAGTTTCCTTCTTGTGCCTGTAGCTGTTCAGTTTTTCCATCACCATTTGTTGAAGAGACGGTCTTTTTCCTATTGTGTGTTCTTGCCTCCTTTGTCATAAAAATATCTCAATGTCTTATGAGTACACTGAGAATAAAACCCAATTTTCTTACCATGATTTCGAAGGTCATTCATGATGTGACCTTGTGTATCTGGTGACTTCACTTTCACCACCCTCCTTCCTCACTATGTTCCAGCCACACTGGCTTTCCTTCTGTTCTTTGAACACAAGCAGTTCATTCTGCTTATGGCCTTAGCAGCTGCTTGACCCACTGCCTACAACACTTTCTTCCCAGTTCAGCATCTATGTCTTGGCATCCATTCATTATTTTGGTCTCTGCTCTCCTCATAGAGACTTCCCCTGACTCTCTATCAAGCAGCAACATTCTATTCCATCAATATACCACTATCACAGCCCTCATAACCTGAAATTATCTTACGTATCTGCATTATTTTGTGTCTGTCTCTGCCTAATAAGACCTAAACTCCTTCTCAGCTATCAGAAAGAATGAGTTCTCAACATTTGCTACAACATGGACGGCACTGGAGGAGATAATGCTAAGTGAAATAAGTCAAGCAGAGAAAGACAACTATCATATGATTTCTCTCATCTATGGAACATAAGAACTAGGATGATCGGTAGGGGAAGAAAGGGATAAAGAAAGGGGGGGTAATCAGAAGGGGGAATGAAACATGAGAGACTATGGACTATGAGAAACAAACTGAGGGCCTCAGAGGGGAGGGGGGTGGGGGAATGGGATAGACCAGTGATGGGTAGTAAGGAGGGCACGTATTGCATGGTGCACTGGGTGTTATACACAACTAATGAATCATTGAGCCTTACATCAGAAACCGGGGATGTACTGTATGGTGACTAACATAATATAATAAAAAATCAAAAAAAAAAAAAAAAGACCTAAACTCCTTGTGAGCTCGGATTTTATTTCTTTTATTTACTCTTATTTTCTCAGCACCTAGTATAGTTCACTTGTTGAATGAAATGAATTTTTAATTAATATATGCTCTTCAATGATAATTTGGAATATAATAGAGAAATTTAGGGGAAGAAAGATCACTCATAGTCATATTATTTTAATGCAAGTACAGTGAATTTGGATGTATTTTCTTCCAACATTTTTTCCTCTTACTTAAACCATAAACATGTATCATACTCTTTCTTAATGCTACGTCTACCTACCTATTTCAGAATCATTTTGACTCATTTAATCTCCCATGAAACCTTGTGAAAAAGCAAAATATAGCTATTATTACCAATGTATAAATAAGGAGGTTAGATACCATTCTTGTTCAGTGTCAGACATTTGGTGGCTGAGCTCTGAGTCTGGGTCTGGCTCATTTTCTTAACCCTACTGTCCAGAACTTCCTTTGTAAATGGTCTGCTCATTTCCTAACAAAATATGTCATTTTCCTTTGACGTTCCTTATTCCATTGATCCTAAATCTCTACTTTCCTACTAATTCAATCCTCCCCTCAGGACCATGCCTCTTTTTATAAACCTGGACAATCTCAGCTCACTATACTTATTTCTCTTCAAATATATATCTACAACTCACTATTTATGTCATCATTTCATACTTAGTCTATGATAGCTAATTAGCTTATGTAAATTTAATGTAAGTATTCTAATTCAATATCTATTCCTTCTTTACAGTCCCTACTGTGTGTAGAAATATGTTTCTATATCTGTTCTCATAACTTAACTGGATAGTATGGAAAATAACAACCATATTTGGTTCATTGTGATCCCTTCCCCCACAACCATGGCCATATGTCTGAACCCACTAATAAACGGATCATTCAAAACATATTTATCTAGCTCCTTTGTGCCAGGCATTTTCTAGTCCCTGGGGATATAGCAATGAACAAAACAGACAAGATCCCTGTTGTCTTTGAGCTTCTTTCTGGTAATTTGAGTAAAAAACAAATAATTACATCATAATGGGATAAGTATTAAATTTCAGAGAACTACAAAGAACCCTAAACCAAAAGTTGAGAAGAAGGTAAATCTAAGTTTGAAGGCTTCACAGAAGAGGTGGCGATTTGGACCTTGGAGGATTATCTGAAATTCATGACATAAAGAAGGCAAAGGTCATTCCAGGCACAAGGAACATCGTGCTCAGCAGTATAGAGATGTGAAAGAGTAGCTCTATTTTCAACTTTTTGTGGAACCTCTATTCTGTTTTCCAGAGTGGCTGCACCAGATTGCATTCCCACCAACAGTTACCCTACGACCCAGCAATTGCACTACTGGGTATTTACCCCAAAGATACAAATGTAGTGATCCAAAGGGGCACCTGCACCCCAATGTTTATAGCAGCAATGTCCACAACAGCCAAACTATGGAAAAAGCCCAGATGTCCATTGACAGATGAATGGATAAAGAAGATGCAGTATATATATACAATGGAATATTATGCAGACATCAAAAAATGAAATCTTGCCATTTGCAATGACATGGATGGAACCAGAGGATATTATGCTAAGCAAAATAAGTCAATTGGAGAAAGACAATTATCATATGATCTCATTGATATGTGGAATATAAGAAAAAAACCCCAGAAGATCATAGGGAAGGAGAGGAAAAATAAAACAAGATGAAACCAGAGAGGGAGACAAACCATAAGAGACTCTTATTTACAGGAAACAAACTGAGGGTTACCAGAGGCGAATGGAGTGGGAGGATGGGGTAACTGGGTAATAGACATTAAAGAGGGCACGTGATGTAATGAGCATTGGGTGTTTTGTAAGACTGATGAATCACAGGCCTGTACCTCTGAAACCAATAATACATTGTATGTTAATTAATTGAATTTAAATTAAAAAAATTTTTTTTAAAAAGAGATGTGATAGAGAAGAGTATGGGATTAAAAAATGGCACAGAATGTCATAGATTGTTTCATTAATTTATACATTTCCAGTTCTATGTTAAATGCAGTGAGTTTCAATGTGACTTGAGCTTTCCCCTGCCCAATATCACTACCCAAAGTGTAAATCTTCCCTCCGTGTCCTTATGTGAATGCCTGTGAATGCAATAATAGTGCAGCAAACTCAAAGTACTTATCAAAGGTGACTTTCCTGTGCATTTGTTAACAGTAATGAAGTCCAAGTATTCTAGTGAATCTCACTAAAATTTACTACAAATATAAGCACTTTATCCCCTGGAAGTCTAACTCATTTCCTCTATGTCCACAGCCCTCATTGATTATAACCTGGCTTGTTGCTATTTTAATACCCACAGTCTAACAGGATAGATAAGCACACCTTGATTAATGCAGAATTCATTTTTCTTCCGTTCATTTAAAATTTTTTTGAGAACCGCCTGCCCTGAGAATTCCTGCTCATCTCTGAAATAAGTGTTTGGGGAGCCTTAATAATTTTAAGAATTAGTTTCAGCAAATGTGAAATTCATTCTCCCACTTTGTTCTGGAACCCAATGGTAAGTTACAAGATAATTCAAAAGAGAACTATATGTTTGGGGACTAGATTCGTTAACCCAGTTTTGTTCTCAAAATGTAGTGAAGCTCAGATAGGAAAAAAAAAAATCTTTTGAAAACCAGAGCAGAAATGAATGTATGAAACAAAACAGATCATTCTATACTCAACAACAAAAGTTTGGCAGAGGAAGTTTATTGACTTCCAAAATATCATTGTGAGAGATTAATGACACATATTTGTAGTAAAAGATGGCAGAAGGAGGGTCTAATTTGTGTGGTCAATGCAAAATTTAAACATGTCTACATATGTTGAAGGGCTGCTGGGGCAGGCTTTTGAAGGAAGGGCTTCATTTGCAAAAAGGTCCAGGGAAATATTAGGGAAGAAATTCACGTTAAGAGAAAAAATTCAAGGCCAAATGCAAGAGGTAGATTTGGGAAGAGTGTGGTGTTTTTAACTAGGGCGCTCAGATTGCACTCTGGCCCATTCCTGCAAATGTATGTTGACATTTTACCGGGGAAATACCTCTGTTAACTAGTAAACAAAAACATAAGAACTCTCCCAGTGATAAAATAAGTCATGGAGATGTAATGTACAGCATGGTGAGTACAGTTAAAAACACTGTATTGTATATTTGACAGCTGCTGAGAGAGTAAATCTTAAAAGTTCAAGGAGGGCACATACTGCATGGTACACTGGGTGTTATATGCAGGTAATGAATCATGGAACTTTACATCAAAAACTAGGGATGTACTGTATGGTGACTAACATAATATAATAAAAAATTATTTTAAAAAAATGTCCCTTAAGCATGTGAAATGATGTTTGACCTCACTCATAATTTAAAAAAGTGCAAATTAAAAAAAAAGTTCTCATCGTAAGAACAAACTTTGTAATTATGTGTGGTGATAGATATTAACTAGACTTATTGTGGAGATCATTTCACAATACATACATATACAGAATCACTATGTTGCACACCTGAAAGTAATATAATGTTATATGTCAGTTACATCTCAATAAAAAATAAAATCCAAATTAATCATTATATAGATAGAGATATATAAACTAGTCCTCCTCAGAAGCTACAGAGGATTGGCGGAAGCAGGGGCACAGGGCAGTGAGTCAGGCATTTCAGGGGCAGCAGGAAGGTCTAGCAGTCACCAAGACACAGGAGAACACTCGTAGGGGACAACAACAGTTCCCAGGAAAACTGTGCTTAAGAGTCCAGAGAAACACTCTCATCTAAATCAGGGACAGGTGAGACTCCGGATGTGGTCTGTCCTGGGGCAAAATTTCTCTCCATCTGTGGGTCTATGAACCTTGAAAACAAGTTGTCTACTTCTAAAATACAGTGGTGTGACAGGTATGTGACAGACATTTCTATTTCAAAGTGAGAAATTAGAAAGAAAGAAGGGTCACAGGTACCAAGAAAGTTTAATTTAGCAGGTCAAATTCCATTAGGTTTCAAGGCCTGAGAATAATCCTCTGATGCTCAAGGCTCTGTCCCTGGGGGGCCCACAATAGCTCTACTGGCCTTTGCGTCTCTGTCCCCTTCAGTCCCAGGTGGCAGCATTTCTGCTGAAACAACATTCCCAAAAGCTTGTAGTTCTCCTGTGTACATCATGGGGATCTAGGCCATTACACAAGAGTGCTCTCCACAGACCTTTCCTGGATAACTCCATCTCTACCCCTGGCCTCTGCTGAGATGGTTCAGATGATCCATGGATCACATGCTTAATCTGTTCTGCAAAATTTTCCAACCACACCCTTGGCCTTTTCTTCAGAGCAACACTTTCTTAACAATGAGTCTCCTAATATTAGCTTTTATTTTTGTAATCTGGATAGGCCGAAAGTTTCTCATATCATTAAGTACTGTTCTGTTTTGTTGAATAGTTTCTTTCTCAATTTATCTCTTTTGTCTTGCATTTTACTACATTCAGCAAGGAAAAAGCGGGTTGCACCTTCAACATTTTAATGGGAAATCTCCTCAGCCAAACATCTACGTTCATTGCTTGAAATCTCTGTTTTCCACACAACTGCAGGACACAATTAGTCCAAATTTTCTGCCATGATATAACATGGATTACCTTCCCTCCAGTTTCCAATAGCATGTTCCTCATTTTCTTCTTGAGAACTTCACCAGAAGCAGCTTCAACATTCCTGTTTCTACCAACGGTCTCCACAGGCAATCTTCAAAGACCCTCTATCCAAATAAGGTAATATACACAGATTTTGGGGGCAAGGATGTAGACATATTGGGGGGGCACCATTCAACTTCATACAATGGGTATGCCAAGAATGTAAGATCCTGACTGCTGTTTACGTCGGCCATGTCTCAGGATTGTGTTTACAGTGAGCAGCCTTGATGGATGAGGTAAGATCTCACTCCAAGACAAAGAATAGGCTTGCTGACTTCTTGCTGTAAAATAGCATGTTCCTGTCTTGTAATGCAACCTAGTGTGGGTGCAGGCGTCCATTTGGACCCCTTTACACAGTTCCCATGAGACTTCATGGAGAAGCAAAAGGGTTCCTGATGTAAACATAATCGTGTGCATGCTGCTGTTGTGTGGTAATAAAGTCCTTTGTCTCTGACTCAGAAATCTCGTGTCATCTGTCGGTATCAATGAAACGGTAACAGTATTAGCTCGCACATAGGACACAATCAAATACTAGACCTGACAGAATGGAGAACAAAAACTCCACAGTCAGGAAGTTGGAGGTTGAATGACGATGAAAATGGATACCTCCCGGGAGTTCAGAGAACTCTTGGGAGAGCATTGTATTTTCCTATAAGGGTGGAATAGGAATTTGAAGGAGTCTTATCTCAATTTTAAGAAGCAGAGAGACTCCGGTTAACATCTGGGTAATAATTTCCTGCCTCATGGTTTGTGTCTACCTTTAAAAAAAAATCAGTGTGTGCATGTATCATTTATTTAACAACTACTCTGTGTTCATATTAAAGATATATGTGCACTACTTCCATGGCCAGAGACAAATCCATTAATATATTATTAAGGTTACAGGGGTGTTATGGATGAATTGCATCCCCCCAAATTCCTCTGTTGAAACCCTAAGTCCTAATGTGACTATATTTAAAGCTAGGGCCTTTAAGGAGGTAATTAAGGTTAAAAGAGGTCATAAGGGTAGGACCCTAATCTGATAGGACTGGTGTCCCTATAAGAAGAGGAAAATTCCCAGAGAGTTCTCTCCCCATGTGATCACTGAGGTATGACCATGTGAGGACACAAGATGGCAGGAGTCCACCAGCCAGAAAGAGCGGTCTCACCACAAGCCAACCCTGAGGGCCCCTTGGTCTTGAACGACCAGTCTCCAGAACTGTGAGAAAATAAATTTCTGTTGTTGAAGCCACCCAGTTTGTGATATTTTGTTAATCGTAGCCCCAGAAGACTAAGACAGGGAGAAATCAGTTTATATCAGAAAATTTCAATTTACTATTCTGAGTTTCAAAGATAATTCTGTCAATCCATATATGTGCATATATAAATACAGGAGAGATATATACTAACTCCACTTATATCATCTAAAGTTCATATTTTGTGTGAAAAAAAAATCTAAGTTTCTTCCTGACAAAGTAACTGCATCAAGTCTTGGACTACCGCGGCACGTAGTTGGATGATTTTGAGGTCCTTTCACATTTTTTGATCCTGCAGGCAATGAACATCTTCAAAATTCTCCTTAAACTCATTTATTGTGACTTAGTGCCTCCTGATAACTCAATAGATTCTCTTTTTTTCATAAAGATGCCATCTGGCAGACTTGCTGTCTCCTAGTGGCCAAGAGGACTGGGAATACCCACTCATCAATCCACTTCCTATTTGCACACTTTATTCCTAAATTCCTTCTGTGTGAAAGGAGAAATTCTCCTTCACTCTCTCACAGAATAACATTTTTGTGCATTTAGCAAGTCAATGTCTGCTGAGTAACTTACTCAGTAACAAGATATGCCTCATATATCCTGAGGCAATGTATGGAAACAACAGGCATAACTGAAGTGAATATTTCCTCTATTAAATCTCTATTCACAGGCCACTTCACTATAAACTTTGCTTCTGGTCTTCCCCTACCATTCAAGCCTGCATACACCCTTCTAACACCCTTGAAACTCCCCATTTGCATCTCTTGTTGTGGTATACTGCCTTGAAATGTCCCTCCACTATTCTCCTGTGTGAGTTCTTCCTGGAGAGCTATGTCATCATTCCCTCCCCTACCTGTCTGATCTCACCTCCTGCCCTATCCCCATAGCCCACTCAGCTGGACTCTGGCTCTTCCTTAAATACACTCTGACCGCCAGCCTTTTCCACTCTGTCCCTTGGCATGGAATATTCTTTTCCCAGAAAGTGTCACCTTCACTTTTGCTGCCCTTCTGTTTGCATCAAACATCAATCCATCAGAGCTGTCATTCCTCACTACCTGTGGTGGTCAGGGGGCTCCCAATGATCCCCATTTCCTCTTATTCATGCCTTTGTGTGTCCTCTCCCCGTGACTTCAAACCAATAGAACTGAAGATTCAAAACATAGAATCAAAGTCTAGGATAGATAACTTCTGTGATTATATTACATGAGACTGTAACTTCTGTCTTGCTAGCAGATGCTCTCTTTGTCTTTGATGAAGCAAAGAAGTCCACAGGGCAAGGAACTCAGGTCAGCCTCCAGTGGGAACCAGAGACGAACTGAGACCTTCAGTCCAACAGCCCTGCAGAAAATCAATTCTGCCAAGAATCAAAGTGAGCAGAAGTGGATCCTTCCTCAGCTGAGCATTCAGATGACATCCCAGCCCTGGCCCACACTTTGAGTGAAGTTTTAAGAGATATCCTGACACAGAGGACTCCAGTGAATCCAGGCCCAAATTCCTGACCCACAGAAATTATAAGATAATAAGTGTATATTATTTTAAGTCATTGCCTGTGTGGTAATTTGTTATGTAATCATAGATAACTAACATAACCCCACGTAAAGTGATACCTGCCCTTTCCCACCCCCTGCCCAGCATTCTCTATCCCCCTTACTCTGCTGTGCTTTGAATCACCACCTCACATGTTATATATCTATCTCTTTTATTTGTCTGCCTCCCTCATTAGAATCTGTACAGGGAGATCTAAGTTTTGTTGGAATTGAAACTTCTACAATTGGGGGCAGAGTGACTCTTTAAGGAAAAAAATTACAAAATGATGAAACAAAATTCAGGTATTAAATACTTAATTAGGATGAGAAAAGCAATCCTTGCAAATTACATATTTTTAAAAGCTGAAACATCTGAAAAAACAATATATATTTTACTGATTGCCTAACATACTTCTGTAATACCCCTTTCCTACAGTTTTTGGCCTCTGTATCTTTTAATCACCTCTCCATTTGACAATTTATAAAATCATATTTTCTAAAAAGTATTCAATATTTTTTGGCATGGTAAGTTGAATCTTTTTTGAAAAAGATTTATTTATTTATTTATTTATTTATTTATTTGAAGGGTGGGTGGGAAGGGGCGAGGGAGAGAGAGTCTTAAGCAGACTCCACACTGAGCACAGAGGCTGACTCAGGGCTCGATCCCACAACTCCAAGATCACGAACTGAGCCAAAACCAAGAGTCGGATGTTCAACCAACTGCACCACCCAGGTCCGCGGACACGGTAAGTTGAATCTTAAAAATGTTTATTATTTATAGTTAAGAGAAGTTCCTTTCATTTTTATAACTCCTATTTATAATGTCATGAGAATGTTTAGGACTGTTTTCCAATATCATACAACTATAATATTTTAAGTTCCCTCAAGTTTTCTTTACAGGGATTAATCCAGAAAATCTTTGAATTGGTGACATTTCTTAACCAGTTTGCTGTTGACATCTTTGTTGAAATATGCGAGGGCACAAAAGAGACAGTGACCTCAACTTTCGCATGTCAGGCTGTGTGAACACTTGGGAAGGGCCTGCAGAGTGAGGGTCCTTAAAACATAAGCTTCTCTTGTTTTATGGTAAATCTGTCTTTGTCCTTAAGAGTAAGGGAACCTGCCTATTTTATTTACTGCTGTATTCCCCAGTATTCAGAAGAGTGCCCAGCCCATGGTTGTGGATCAATAATAATCAACTGAACTGACAAACTGCTGATTGTTTCACCTTGCTATCTAACAATAACATATAATGGGAGACCAATATCTAACAATAACATACAATGGGAAGTGAATAAAGACCAGCTTAGTTAATAAATATGAGTTCTGGACTCGTTCAAAGGAAGATGCTTGAATGCAGGCTACTGAGAAGCTACACAGATAGATGAATGAAAGGTAGATTAGTAAATATGTATACATACATAGACGTATACACATATGTACAGACAAATATACAGACACATTTTATTTTCTATTTAGAATTTTAGAGAACATTTAACTGTGCTTTTTTACCTAGCTATAGGTGAACCCTAAAAAGCAGATGAACTATTTCGGGGGGTGATGGGGTAGCAGAAGTACGCCAGTGCTAGAAGTATAAGGATTTTTTTTAACCGAAAAATCCACATACTGGGCAAGACCAACAGTATCTCATAGTGCCTAAGAGCTTAGCGTTTGACTGGCTCTGTGACCTTGGGCAAGTTCTTCATCCTAAATAAGCCACCACTTTTTCACCTGTGAAATAGATATAACACACAAATCCACCTCATCGTGATCAGACAATGCATTTAAAACCCCCAGCCCACTGCCTAGCAAACGATGAGCACTAGTAAAGACAGCTGATTTTGTTTGTTTTGTTTTGTTCACTATTAGCACCATTATACGTTACCAAGGACAGCATGATTTTTGTGACGTTTACAAAGTCATACCAATTTGTGATCCCATCTTCACCTCTACCATGAAAAGCAAATTCTAAATGAATTTCCATTTAAGTTCCTGAGAACTCGTGTATAACGGGTAGGAAGACGACACATTGCTGCATTTTGCTGAGGCATACCCAAAGTCTACCACGAAAGCCAAGAAAACAGTATCAGTTGGTGGATCCTTCAGGAAGTTGCACAATCAGGAAATGGGGTTACTCAGATCCTGACTTTAAACTTTGAAAACAGACTTCAAACACTAAAGTGTAGCTAATCATTACTTAGAATATTTATGACAATGACAAGTGGTCATAGGTCACATTAGATCATTTGAACACATACGCAGCCACAGGAATTCATTTTCAATAGCACTGTCTTCATGCTAAAAGGACAAAAATGCAGACATAATGTAGAAGGCCCTCTCCTGCCCCTAAAAAAACACAAAGCACGTAAACTTGGAAATTATAGACCCTCTAGAAATGACCATATATCATATACAGATTTAAGCTCTGTGATGGCTAGCTTACAGCTATAGTGCTTAAAAAAAAAAAAAAAGATAGTACAAAACCCAAAAGCATAAGATGACATTTACAACTGCTTTTAGACTATAGTGGCGTAACATTTTCCTGCTTTCATTAAGAAAAATGCAATTTTTCTTTAAAAGACTGTTTTCAGTGTTAAATTTAAATTCAGTAAGGATCTAGCTGCTACCTTTTGCTCTACAGGTGATGTTAGAAATGAAAAGCAGGGGCGCCTGGCTGGCTCAGTCGTTAAGCGTCTGCCTTCGGCTCAGGGAGTGATGGCGTTCTGGGATCGAGCCCTACATCAGGCTCCTCCGCTGGGAGCCTGCTTCTTCCTCTCCCACTCCCCCTACTTGTGTTCCCTCTCTCACAGGGTATCTCTCTGTCAAATAAATAAATAAAATCTTAAAAAAAAAAAAAAGAAATGAAAAGCAGAGCTCTTGAGGGGCTGCCTTGACTCCTCCAATTCCCCCAGGGTCTGACACAGCTGCCATAGGATAGGACTACATAAAGGTTCCTCAAACAGATCTCTTCAATAAATGAATGATAATAAAAATAGATGAATACCAAGTATACGGATTTTTAAAAAATAGCTTCATATATGCTTTTCCTGTTTGCAAGATACTTTGCTGTTCATAAACCCCTTTGACCCTCCCATTGACCCAGAAAGGTAGGGAATAGGGAATTCGCCTGTGATATGTAAAGTCACAGGGAAAAGTGGGATTCAGTTTACTCTTCAGGGCTGGAGTTCTTCCCACGAGGCCATGAACATTAAATGTGCCTAAAACTGGCACACTTCGTTGTATTGCCTTCACTTTATTGAGTTTTATGTTGCATTTTTTACCAATTGAAGGACTATGGCAACCCTGTGTCTTGCAGGTTATTGCTCACATTTTTCCAACACCATTTGCTCACTTCATGTCTCTGTGTCATATTTTGGTAATTCTTGCAGTATTTCAAACTTCTCCATTATTATTATATTTGTTACGGTGATCTGTGATCAGTGATTACGACTTGCTGAAAGCTTAGATGATGATGAGCACTTTTTAGCAATAAAGTATTTTTAATTAAGGCATCTACTTTTGGGGGACATAATGCTGTCACGCGCTTAAGAGCCGACAGTATAATCTAAACATAACTTTTGTATACACTGGGAAACCAAAAGAGTGCTTAACCCACTTTATTGCAATATTTGCTTTATTGTGGTGGTCTAGAACTGAAGCCCCATTATCTCCAAGGTACATCTGTACATGTTTGTTTAGTGTAGTAGCTCTCGACTGGGAGAATTTTGTTCCTCGGGGGCATTTTGTAATATCTGGACATAGTTTTGGTTGTCACACTTGGGGGATAGTGGCTACTAGTATCTAGTGGGTGAAGACCAGTGATGTCATTCAACATCCTACAGTGTCCCACAGGAATGATCTGGCCCCGACGTCAATAATGCCCACGTTGAGCAACTCTGATGTAAACAATGAATGGTCTTGTAAGCACCATTAAGTTACCGTGGTGGTTTTAAAATCTGTCTGGGAATTACTTGACACTCTCCCCATCAAGAGAATAAGTCTCCTCCCTCAGAATCTAGGTGAGACTTTATGATTGTTTTGATGAATAGAGACAGTTGCATGACTTCTGAAACTATGTTAGAAAAGGCCAGGCAGGGGGCGCCTGGGTGGCACAGTGGTTAAGCGTCTGCCTTCGGCTCAGGGCGTGACCCCGGCGTTATGGGATCGAGCCCCATATCAGGCTCCTCCGCTATGAGTCTGCTTTTTCCTCCCACTCCCCCTGCTGTGTTCCCTCTCTCGCTGGCTGTCTCTATCTCTGTCGAATAAATAAATAAATAAATAAATAAATAAATAAATAAATAAATAAAAAGAAAAGGCCAGGCAGTTTCTAACAGTTGGGGGGGGGGGAGAAGAAACACACATCTTTGGATCCCTGAGTCATCCTGCAGGAAGTCAGGCTATCGGAGGGTGCCGTGATGGCAAGGCCACTTGACGGGGCCACACAAAGAGAGAGCTGCCCACCCTCTGACAGTTACCACATGAGAAACCTCAAGCCAGAACTGCCCAGCCAAGCTATTCCCAAAGTCCTACTCAAGAAACCATGAGAGATAGCAAATGATGGTTGTCATTTTAAGCCACTAAGTGTTCGGGTGAGGGCTTACATGGCAATAGCTAACCAGAACATTCTCCCAATCCAATTACTTGAAGTCACGTGCTCTCTTGAGTGTTCTCTCTCCCCCCCTAAACGGGGTCCGACCCGTGGAAGAATGGAAATCTTAACTAGAGGACTGCCACTCTCCAAGTGAAATGGATTATAATCGGCCTGTGGGAAATAGGTCACCAAGAGGGGTTTGTCAAAGATTTTCAGAAGAAATTCTGAAGAGCATTTTGAAATGATGGACAGCACCCTGCAGGTGGGAGTCTTGGGCTTTAGTCATTTCAAAAACTGATTATTATAAAACTGAGGCATTTGCTAGATGACCTTTTGATGTTCTTCTAGGCCTAAATTCGAGAGCATCCTAATCTACACATATTTTTCAAAAGATAGGCATTTTTAAATTGTAACTAAAAAGTGCATTCTAATGAATATAAAGAAGGAGGATTAAAATAAATATGAAGCATCACTTCACATCCACCAAACTACAAAATGTTAAAAAAAAAAAAACTACAAAAGGGAAATTAAAACCTAACATTGGTGAAATTTGTAAATTCACACATTATTGAGGCCTACACCGTTCAGTACACAACAAAAGCTAAAAAATACACATAATCTTTGACCCAGTAATGCCTCCTCTGGAAACCGTCCAAAAGGAAAAAGGAAAGAAAAAGCTTCTGGCACAATGATATTTATAGCCACTTTATCTACAGTAGGGGAAAAAGCCCACAGGAAACAACCTAAATATTCAACAATGAAACAATAGTTTACCACAATACGGCAGGATGCATTAATGCAAAACTGTAAACATGAGGCCCGTATAGAAAAGTATGTACAAAAGATACCAAGTGAAAAAAGCTATATATTTTTTTACCAATCATTTTCACATATATGGTAAATATATCGATAAAAAGTTACTTTCACACTGATAAATATCAAAAGAGAGAGCTACAAATACTTTTTCTGTCAAGATTAACTATTTTAGTATGTATCATTTTTCTGTAAGGATAGTAAAACATTCTACTTTAATGTTCTCAAACTATTAATCAAGTTTAGTATTTCAAGGGACATATGTACCTCACAGTTATCTGAATGTTAGTTTTATGTTTGTTTGTTTATTTTTTTATTTAAAAAAATGTTATTTATTTATCTGTCAGAGAGAGTGAGAGAGAGCGCACATAGGCAGGGGGAGCGGCGGGCAGAGGAAGAAGTAGGCTCCTCACTGAGCAGGGAGCCTGACGTGGGACTCGATCCCCGGACCCTGGGATCATGACCTGAGCCGAAGGTGACTGAGCCACTCAGATTTCCCTAGTTTTAGGTTTATTTTTAAAATTTTTTTTTACCAATCGTTTTTTTGAGCACTTACTATATGCCAGGTCTCGAGGACACTGTGACAAATAGGATTGAAGGTGATTTTAAAGAACGTATTCAGTGGGAGAGAGGGTCCAGCTGAAGTTAAATTATGGGTGCTGCTTCATGAGAACAGAATAGGGAAATGGGACAGTGCGTTGGGGACAAAAGGATGTCTGCACCGTCCTCATGGTTTGATTCGTCCTGTTACTTGTCAATAGAGCTAGCCTAATTGGACATTTCAAGGCAAAGAAGAAACATTTTAAAAGCAAACAAAATCTGCCAAAGAAGTGAAGAAAAAAAAGGTTGATGAAAGAAATATTTTAGCCAATTCAGATAAATCTGCACAGAGAGACTTTTTTGCATCTTCTAATTGGAGAGAACTAGGGTTTTCAGCTTGGCCTTCATTTAGAAAGTGTGCCTTTCCTCTGTGTTACAGGAGCTGTCATACATGTCTCAAACTGTCATCACTCACTCAACAAAGTTCAGCTGGGCCCGAGTGAAAAGGACATGGGCCCTGTCTTCTCAGAGTTTGCAGTCGATGGGGGTTAGAGCTGAGTAAATGGATTTTTGAAATAGAAAGTGACAAGTGCTATGAACGTGCAGAGAGCACACCCAAACTGGATTGGGGTTGGGAAGGTTTCCTGGGGTGCATGAGCCTCAATGATATTGACACATAAATGATGTGCAGAAGATGGGTTGGGGGATAGAGAGTATTTCAGAAAGAGAAAACACGGACTAAGGTAAGAGACCATGGGACTGTACTCTTAAAAAGAGTTAAGGTCATATTTCACTTAGAGCATAACAAAAAAGTAATGATAAAATGATGTCCAATAATTTCAGGGCAAAAATTAAATACTGTGATAATAAAGGGGTTCCTTAATTATTATGTGCTGTGGTCTGAATGCTTGTGTCCCCCTTCCCCACCCCAACTTCATATGTTGAAATCCTAACCCACAAAGATGATGGTGTTAGGGAGTGGGGCCTTTGAGAGGGGCTTAGGCTTCACCCTCATGAATGGAATTGGTGCCTCATTAAAGAGGCTGCAGAGACTCCAGCCCCTTCCACCAGCTATGAACCAGGAGGAGGCCTCTTGCCAGAACATGAACATGCTGGCGTCTTGATCTTGGACTTCCAGCCTCTAGAATCACGAGCAATAAATCTCTGTTGTTCACGAGCCACCCAGGCTGTGGTGTTTTGTTACAGCAATCCAAATGGACTAAGACACTATGACATTTACATAAATTATCTATTTAATCATCTTTTGATTTTTCATTAGGCTTTTTTATTCAAGCTATTATATTTTTATGCTGAAAAAGTAAATAAGGATCACATATAAGTATCCCAATTTCCAAGGCTAAGTTATTCTTTTTTTCCCCTCAACGATGTTAATAAGTACATAGAAAAACTAAGTCAATTGTTCTGAAAGATCTATTTATACACTAGCATTTGGAATACGGCTTTGGAAAGGTTATAAAATCTAAAAGATGCAGTGTCCACATTCTAATAAGCGGCCGGGGAGCTATTTGGTTAAGGACCTGAAGGTAACTGGTAAACAATTTGGAATAGAGTTATCTGAGTGAGCTGAGCAGAAGCCAGCTTGCATTCAGTCTGCATTTCTGCACCGTATCCATGGGCATGAGATCAGGCGTGCACAAAGGCAAACAAAGGCCACCTTCAAATGAATGAGAGGGAGTGACAACTGCCAATGTTCAAGGCAACCACGGGCACAAGAGCTTTGCTCACGCTTTTCAAAACACAATGAAATAATCTCTTACGCTGACAATACAGTGTCCATCACCCCTTTATTTCCATGACTCTGTTTAAACATTAACCTCATTTTTATACAGAGAGCCTTTCAATGATCAGGAGTCATGTACGGCTTCTGTAGTAAAAATTGTCTCTAGTTACTTTAAACTACTAAAAGGAAGATGTGCAGTTACTCTTTCCGAACATCGAATAATAATGCGGGAATCTTCACCCACAAAAGTGCAGTTGCCGTGACAGACAACTCTTTCAAAGGAAGAACAATATATTTCAAAACTATTAACAGTCCCAATATCCTGTGGACCTGAAAACATAGCAAAATATGCAGTTCAAGTTTATACTGGTTAGTAAATGTAATTTATATGTACAAGAGTCAGCAGGCACAGACTGGAAAAAATACTTGAATATAAGCACTTTGAACTAATTATAACTTTAACAAAATTAAGAATCGACATTAATTTCTTTTCTAATTTGTATGATTAAATGAAAATGTTTTAAAACACTTTGAAAACACCACTGAGTTATACAGAAGAAAAGGCTCTAATATTTTCCTAACAGAACCTTTCAAAGCCAATTCCAATTCTCTGTGTTGTATGGGACTATGATTTCTGAAAAGATGATTCTGAGGATCTTTATGCTGGATAGAAATAAAGAACTAAAAGCTTAACTGGAGAAGCTTACTTATAACTCTAAAAAAACTTCCTTGTTTCTTATGAAATCTGACTAAGGCACAGATATTAATTCTTTGACCAGAATTTGAATACTGTTATATATTATGCACCCTAAAAACCATGCAAAGCTTATTAATCACAGCTATTTTAGCATGGTAAGTCTGTTCTGAAATAGACAATATATACAAGGGCTCTCGTCAACCTAAGCAGCCGCATTGGGGGGGGGGTGCCTATTCCCACGGCTCACCTGTCTCCCTCTGCCTTCAAAGTCATCGACTTCATCTCTGTCTCACCAGTTCATGTCTTCTCCATGTCAGACCCCAGAACCCACTCTGCCTTCCTTCATACGGTCATCTGTGGCTTCGAAGCTGTTGCCAGAGTGGCTGCTGTTGTGGCCTTACGAATCTGCACCCCCACTTTCTCATGGACGTCAGCGCTCCTCCTGTCCGGCAGTCTCTCCCCCATTAGGCGTCCCTGCCACATACAGATGCCTCAGTGCAGTTCTCAATAATCACAAGGAGACCATGCAATAACATAAGTAACAGAGGTAAAAAAATCTCATCGCCATCATTTTTATGCAAGTCTCTCCCATCCTGTCCATCAGCCACTTCCTCTCCTCTTTTACTGCCTAACTTCCCGACACTGCCTGCATTTCCTCACAGTGCACTGACTCCTCAGACCACTCCACTCTGGCTTCCACTTTGGCCCCATGGAGACGGTCCTCGTCAAGGCTGACCAACATGTTTGACATCTGTGAAGACGCTGATCCTACTGACCAACCCTTCCCACTCAAAATATTTGTGTGGTGTCCTACTTCCTGCAGTCTTCTTTCTGCTTACTGCTCCCACTGCTCCTCTCTCCCTGGTGTCTCCTCTTCCTCACCTGACTCTCGCAGGTAATCTCTCGTGTTGTGGCCAAAGCTGTCTTCTGGTCTCTGCCTGACTCGTCAACGCCACGTCTTCAATGACTCTAGCTGCCTCTCACTCCTCAATCTCTATCCTCTGTTGTTCTCTCTCATGCTTCTAATACTGCTGTATATAGAACTACCTACTAGACGTGTGCACCTGGATCTCTCAAACAACCTTTCAAGGTGAACTGATTATCTTTTTCAACTAAGTTGCCTTTTTTCCTTGCCTCCCCTTCTCTCAGCCAGTAGCAGCTCGCTGAGTTGTCTACAGCCAAAACCTCGGCTCCAGTCTTGTCTTCTCCGTCGCTTGCTGCCACCATAGTAAATCCTTCACCAAATCCTGTCCATTCTCCCTAACCACTTTTCTTTTTTTTTTTTTTTAAGATTTTATTTATTTATTTGACAGAGATAGAGACAGCCAGCGAGAGAGGGAACACAAGCAGGGGGAGTGGGAGAGGAAGAAGCAGGCTCATAGAGGAAGAGCCTGATGTGGGGCTCGATCCCAGAACTCCGGGATCACGCCCTGAGCCAAAGGCAGACGCTTAACCGCTGTGCCACCCAGGCGCCCCTCCCTAACTATTTTTCAAACCTATCCCCCGTGAGCGTTCTCTACTGCTACTGAGTTTTAGCACCATCACCCTCCAACTGTGGACTAAACTAAAACTAAGACCAGAATGAGTTTTTCCCAAGTGCTTGTGGTGCCTGCAGTCTGGCCTCCATTCAATCCACTATCCTCCTTGCCTCCAGGGTGATCCACCCAAGGAGCCAATCTGAGCATGTCACTCCCGTGCTTAAGGCCCTTCAAATCCTTCCCATTGTGCTAAAAAATCCACAGTTTACAAGGCCATTTAGGGTCAGGTGCCTACTAACTGTCAGCTTTCACCCTCTGTGAATACCTTGAACAGTGTGTTCTGGACATAAAGACCTTCTCCTTTCCTATTCAAGCATCTAAAACATCTGATCCAGGAACTAGGATACTGGGGACCCATTCATGGTTATGTTACTCTCCGTCTTATGTTATTATCACTGACGTCCATTTTAAAGGGGGAGAACTAGACTCTGAGCTCTGAGGTCCTTCACAGTTTTGTAAATTGATCTGAATTGTAAAGATTCTTTCCTGTCCCCACGGAGACTTGCCAGGAGGCTTGATACTTAAATGCATCACAGTGACATTTCTCCATTTTCTGAACTCAATATTAAGTTCTGTACCACCCATTTAGCAATTAATTATATGTAACCAAATGATATCTATTACAATATAGAAACTTATGTTACATATCTCTGTTATAGACAACAGAACAATATGACAAAAACAACATAACCAAGTTTTAAATTACATGGACATTTTTTTAGGCACAAAGAGATGGCTCTAAATTTTAATAATTCAGAAACTCAAAGACAGTTTCAAGGGCCTGCTTTCTGTCTTTCCACTAGGCCAGTGTCCTGGCTTTACCCTCAACCTAGCCGACACCATGGCTGTAAGATGGCTGCAGCTGTCTCAAGCTTCACCGTTAGACCTGGCAGTATGTTTCTTAACCAGTGTCACTCTAAAGAATGAAAAATTCTTTCCCCAAAGTCTCCAAGCGTATCTCCCTTCATATCTCATTGCAATCACATGCCCATGTCCAAATCAGGCACTGGAGAGAAGTGCAATCCCCTCGAGGTCCCCCGCTCTCCTAGCTGCACAGAGGAAGAGGCTCTTGTAACTGCATTTCGGTCAGAAAGGAGGATGGCAGGGTCTGAAATTGCTTAGGTACCTTCCGGGGGCTGAGACAATGGACTTCCCTCATGTTTGGATTTGTTTCCAAATAGACTGTGAACTCCCTGGATGATGTTTCAAGTTTTCTATGGCTGGGCCTAGCCCATTGCCTTCCATGAAACATTACTGCATAAAAATATGTTCCAATACCAGTTTTATGGAATTCACCACAGCCACATGAACAAAGCACCTATGGATCATCTGAAGGGGCATCATAGGAATCACGTTCACACACAGAACCTCTTGTTGTTTCAGGATTTGTAGTATTAAGATTCTTCTCTTTAGAGAGACATTCTTCTGTGTATTCAGGTAAATCATTAGTCACCATAACAAATGAAAAAAAATAACAACCCACAAAAACCCTCCTATCTTTGACTTGCCAATTAGAGTGACAGCCTTCTGTGTTTTTTTCTCTTTTATGCTGTCTTGAATCTTTCAGTAACATCCCAAGCTAAGCAAGGCTGACAGTCCAGACCAAAACTTTTGACTTACATTCACATGACATCAGGATGATATTTTTGGTCCCCAATATTTTCCCCATTCATCCTGAAATACTTTATTTTTGACATACTGACTTGAATCTGTGTCTTTATTTTGCTGAATGTCTAAAATTCCATCATTAGAAGCTCATCTCTTTACATTAACAGGCTTCTCCCTTTTAATAGGCCCAAGGCCATTAGCACATTAAGACAGGAACAGTCATCACCCACTTTAGAGGGAATTCATTTGAACTGACGCATTCACTGTCTCTTGGTGTTGAAACCTGCTTGTCTTGGTGGTCATCTCACAACAAGGTGGTACAGGCAATACTGGAATTTTAATTTGTTAGGAAAGATGAGATACAGCCCTAATATTTAAGCAATTACTTTCAAATCTGGCTGTACGTCAGAAACATAAGAATAATTATTCTTAAATACTGATCCTGAGCCCGAGTGCATGAATTTAAATCAAACAGAGGCTCATGAACCAGGACTTAAGAGAGAAAAGCATAGTTGTAGTTGGGCAGGTGTAGTTGGAGACCCATGGTTTGGGGAGTTACTTTATAAGACAGTGGTTTTCAGCTGTGGAGGTGCTGAGGATAAGAGGGTGGAGGCAGTTTAGGGTCAGTCCCAGAAATGAGAGATGACCTCAAACTTCCCTTTTAGTCATAAAAGAAAAACTTCCCTACTTTATAATTTTGCTTGGCGTTATCTTAGGACAAAGGTGAGTTGCAAAGGAATAAGAAGAAAAGGGAAAAAGCATCAGGGCAGTGAAGGCAGGATGAATATTCTGGAAAATAACACTAGCTATGGTCTGATCCAGTGCAGTCAGAATACAGAAGGGTGTGTGTAGATGTGTCTACACAGCTTCGGGGCGTGTGTATCATGTCCGTGCCTGTGTGCAGTATGTGTACTTGCCTCGATGTGTGTGCATGAGGAGCATAGCAGAGAAAAGCCCGAATAGGCAGGCCAGCCTACAACCAGATGGAGAAGGACTTTTTAAGCCAGGCCAAGAAATCTGGACTTTACCCGACATGAGATGGGGAGCCACCAGACATCTGAAGGAAGGGGTTGATTGGATACAAATAAGTGTTTAGAAAGATAACCCTGGTGACCACGAGAAGAATGGATCAGAGGGATAAGAGATAAAAACAGGAAAACCAGTTTACAGTTGTCCAGACACAAAGAAAGAAAGGGCCTGAACTGGGTGGTGGCAGAAGTTGCATAAGATGGGGAGAACAGACAGAACCTGAAGATGGGCTGTAAAGTTGAATCAAGGGAGAAGATTCATTGTTTTGGTGTTTGCATGCAAATGCTGCTGCCCAGTAAACAACAGTAGGTGATACAGGAGAGAATTCTGGAGGCAGGTGTTGATTTCAGTTGAGGACGCATTGAGTCCATGCTTATTTGACATTGGGTGGAGATGGTAGCCAATGGAAATACTGATCGGGAACAAGAAGAGGAGTCTGGCCAGGGGTCCTGACTTGAGTGGGGAACTGGCCCAGAAAAAACTGGGAGAATGAAGACAAGGATCCAGGGTGGAACTCTAAACACCAAGAACTGAGCTAAACAGACAAGCCTGTGAAAGAGAGTGAGGAGGAGCTGCTGGGGAAAACAGAAGAAAAATAGGGAGAAGACAGAGGTGGAAGGTGTTTCAGGAGGACAGAGCTGCCAAATTACATATTAAAAGAAGGGTTTACTTATTCTGAGAGAAATTAGAATACTTATAGCTTGAGGGGCATTAGGGAGAGGATTGGAAGGTGTTTGGTAAAGGGGGTGACTCTGGGGCGGGGTGACTCTGGGGCAGGGTGCCAGAGATAGGGAGAAAAGATGGGGATTATCTGTGGTAAGTGTCACTGTGAACTTTAAAATTACATTTTTCTTTCTTCTATGGACTTATTATTTAGATTATGAATGATCTAGGCCCTTTATGGCCTTTCCCTTCCATCCTTCATCTGCCAGTTACCATTTCAATGACTTCAAGCACTTAAACCAAGGAGTGATCAATGCAAGGTGATAAATAGGAAACTGAACGTTGAGCACTGCTTTTTCTTAAATACCCATGAGAAAGTTTACAGAAAGTAGATTTGATTCTAAGTGTTAAAATGAGATTTGAGGGTTTTAAGTTTCTACAGTGGTTGGCATGTATGCTGGAGACAATGTGAGATGTATAAATACATATACACACACGTATGCTTTTTACATTCTCATTTTTGGTATATATTTATATTACACATGTACTTATATACATTTTGGTATATATTTATATATATACATGTATATATTTTATAAACACCTATATATGTATGTATAAAGTAATGACAAATACTCAAAAATTGTACATACCTAAGGTAATGCCAAAAAACTTCAGCTATCGCTGATCTAGAGATTTAATTATTCATGTTAATTTGGGATAGTCATGGCATCACAAAATGATGTTGTTTCCCTAGGAACCTGGATTGATATCACGAATGACCAAGCTTGATTATGATCATCCTGAATTAAGAGAAAACTTGTTTCTTGAGTATGCAAATAACTGGAACAGAAGGAAGGAACAAATATAAAAAAATCATTTGTACGGATGTCATTTCAAATCACCTCCGCCTGCTTGCACTGATTTGTCCTAATTAACTACCTCCAGGTTAAAAGTCTCTATACCTGACTTCATGCCTCGCAGCAACACATTCCACTAAAGTATTTCTCACTGCTCTCTAAAAAACAAGCCTCAACACTTCGAAGATAAGAAAATAATGTTAGGTTTCCATAGCTTCTGTTAATAATGGGTAATTAATGAGAGATGAAAAGCTTGGATTCAAACGTCTATTAGTTCTTGGGAAGGTTGTGGTGTTCCAGGGACCGATTTTCAATGTGAATTCAACTTTATTTGAAACCCCTAGATTAGGGTTGATGGTCTCTCAAAACATTCTTTGGGTCCCAGCACAGAACATCCACAAAGCACCAGAGAAAGGGTTGGACAGAAAACCTAATGATGCCTAGTTTCTGCTGGGGGTGGGGATGGTGGTGCGATTTCTGTGTTATCTCTGACAGGGAGAAAATGCTACAGGATTATCTGGATTAAGGTTTCTTCCATAATAAATGCCTCAGAGGAGGATAAAAAAAATTTATATGTATTAGGAAATATTTATATTCTTTGTAAAAACACTTGAAAAACAGAGACCATTTTTTTTGTTTGTTTTGATAGCTGTTTAAACTTACAAAATACAAATGTGATTCCCCCCACTCCTCCCAGTAAACTAAAGTGCTTACAGTAAGGACACACTAGGCTCTGGAAGAAGTCTGGGGAAGGTAGACTTGAAGGATCAGGGTCACACAACTTGGTGCAAAAGGCGATGGGTGGGCCTCGCTCTCACCGCCCTGCAGCTGGAGCTGCCGCTTTAGTTAATTCTCTTATTGGCAGCAGCTAAGATCAAGAAAGTAAAAAGAACTTTTCCTGGCCTAAGTTTATATTAAGTTGAACAAAAACGTTACAACAATTAGAGGAAGGCAGAAGGGAAGGAAGAATTCCCCTCTGCCAAGTATTTAAGAGACGCTAGGTTTTCTGTGTCCTCTAAGGTTAGAAACATCCTTGCTGCAGCCTGAAGAAATGGGAACGTAATTCACACCCTCGGGTTGAAAAACAAGCATTTCGGGCTCCCAGGCTCCTGCAAAGCCACCGGGCATAGCGCTGAGGTGGTGCATGCTGCCTCCCAGAACCGGATTCCCGGGACCCGAAGAACCTTGTGGTGCTGGTCCCGGGCGGCACCTGCTCTCTAAACCGGGCTGCAGGGCTTTCCATCTTCAGGACACCCCTTAGTCTCCACTCCACTCTGTTCATGTGTGTGTGCGCGCGTGTGTCTAAAACCAAGGCACGCAGTGAGCTGACTTTGAAGGGTGCTTCACAAACAGGGTGAGACATGCCTTACGGGGACACCAGGCGGGGGAGAAAGAGAGAATGGGGAGTCTCTCTCTATCCTGCTCCGGATGGCTGGGAGCCTGGGTCCACGTGGAATCCGAGCAGAGAGGCGGCTGCCTGCCCCCTCGTCCCGCAAAACTCCTCCCTCCTGCCCCGGGACCCGCGCAGGTCTCTCCCTCAGTTGATGGAGAGTGAGCTCCTCGCTTACCTTGACTGAGCACTAACACCAGCCGCAGCGGCGCGCCCCCTGCCCGTCCTGGCCGCATTCTGAGCCTGCCGGAGAACGGTAGCTGCTCTCGGTTTGCAGAAGGACTCCAGAACGCGGACTCCAGAAGCTGTCCCGAGGGCTTCTCTCGCCCGCCGGGGTGAGGGCAGGGAAAAGTTGCCTGGCAGCTCCTGGGACGCCAAGGCCCGCCCCGGCCCGCCCCTCGGCCACGGCAAACACCGGATCTGCCCCGCCCCACCGAGCCCAGTCCCCGCGGCCCCGCGGGCACCTGCGCGCTGCCACACCCTTGGAAACCGCACCTTAACTCCCCCGCGCGGTCCCCGCCCCCGCCCCGGGAATCCCGGAGGCCGCGGGACTGGGGTCCGCGCGCCTGGCCCTCATCCTGCCCTGCACCGGACCCGCCCGGCACATTCGACGGGCGGGAGCCGGCCTGTCACTACCCCGCCCCTGAAGGCCAGCCGCCCGCCCACAGGAGCCCCCGGTGCGCCGGAGAACCTTGGCCCTTCTGCAGCCCTTTGTGGCTCCGGGCTCCAGACAGAGGTGGAGGGCAAGGGGTGGGGGGTGGGGGGGCGCAAGCAAGCCCAAAGCCACACTTTTACGGGTGGCGCGGTGCGTGGCTCTCTCTGCTTTTCTCAAGTGGGTGGAGGAACGGACAAAAATAAGTGCAGAATGACCAGGTTAAAACCAACTCCACAGGAAAGAAGATCTGCTCACAAGTTATGATTATCCGAGGTATATTTAAGCAAGACCTGTTGCAAGAGCACTGTGTGTGTGTGTGTGTGTGTGTGTGTGTGATAAATCCTCATTCATTCCTTTCCTCCAAGATAATAAGCAGCTGATTTGATTACTAAGTTTAAGCGATTTACTTCAAGACACAAGAGGAGTGAGAACCCATATATGAACTTGTGACTCTTCCTCTTTGTCTGTATTACACCATGACTATTTTATTCCATTATTTTAGTCTCAGATCTGGAAAAAGGACATTCTGTAACCATATCTGAGATTTTTACTTACAAACCTAAGAAATAGGATATTCACCTTTCTTTAAATCTGATTTTTCCTCAAAAAGTTCACCCACAAATTCTCAGCACATTGCTGAAACCAGAATTCTTCCAGTGACAACTTTTGTGAAATAATAAAATGTTTTAATAAACTTAAGGAACTATTAGACTAATCATTATTATTATTGCCATTCCAAATCTTTATGGAGCAGCTACTATGAGCATTATGGAGTATGTGGGATATTGCCACTCAGAAGCAAAGTGGTTCAGGGTGGAAGGACTTAGTTAACTGGTAAAAAATCAAATGCTCTCCTTTACCATAGCTGAGGCTGGAGTCTTAAAGCACTAAATTGGTACTCATCAGATGTTACTGCTACTCACCATGACTATAAACTCAGTATCTTTGAACTCAAAATGTGTGGCCCCTGGTTCTTTCCTGTTTTCTTATCTGTCACTTACTAATTCTACTTACTAATCCTGAAAAACACCTGAAGGCATTTTTTTCTAACCTGTCTATGGTACTCACCTGCTTACTAAGACTCTAGATATCACCTGAGAGCTCTTAGGTGGCCGTTCATAACCCTGACACCCACCTTGCCTCTCCTCACAGACTTCTTGCAGGAAGTCAGCCAGGTTTCAGGGAGATGAATATCTGTCTGTTTCCTTCTGACTCACTGAAATGTGAGTAAGTGTTTGGAACCGACCCTTGTTTGGGAGGCAGTATAGTTCCCTTCATGTGAGACAGGAATCTGTGCTTTGTCTCTGGGTGCTGGAGAGGAAAATGCACCCTTCTTTTCTTTCGTGCTCAGAACTGGACAAATTAACATTATGCTGGCATGAGGTACAGAATAAATCAGGAGCTATATTTTTCCAGAGCAGGCAAACTTTCAAAGTTCAAGAAACAAAGAGTCGACTCCTGCCCCACATTAATTTTAAAAGTATAAAGGGTTCTTGATACAAAATAGTTTGAGAACTCATGCCTTTATCTTCCTAGGAACTATTCTGCCTAGGTGTAACTGTACTGGACACCATATTCTGAGGAAATAAGATTAAGGCAGGGCTTTTAAAACTCTTTGCTCTCAAGGAGCCCTTTGCACTTAAAATTATTGAGAATCTCTCAGATGAATGAATAAAAAGATGGTGGAATACGTATATGTTTTCTAACACTTCCAAAGTCCTATATTGGGCCAAGAAAGCTGGGAGCTGCTCTTGGAGTGGGGTCCCAGTCCCAGTCTGGAGTCTCCAGGTCTACGGTGCCTCTGCCTCTGTTCATAAGTGGGGCAGGTTGTCTCTGACAGGCTACTGAGCTCGCTCCTTCAGGTATCCCCAGCCCTCCTTGCAGTACTCCTGGGTCTTGGAGGGGGGCACCGAGAGAGCCAACATCAGCATGATGATGCCTGAATCACAGGACTTAGGGATGTGAGAGTTAAACTTTGGAGGCACTAGGAGCTGGGGTATCTTCACACTGGTCTGCTCACATATGTACTGACTGAACTGGTCCACGGCTGGGTAGGGGGGAGGGGTGCTACCTCCTCAGACTTCTGAAGGGTAGTCTGGCTCTTGTCACTAGGCCCCAGCAGCTGCTGGTAATACACCATAGATGGTGCCCCCAGCCACACTGCCCTTGATGAGGAACCTCCTCAGTGGCCATGCTTGGGGCACCATGGTCACTCAGCTCTGTGTGCAAAGACCAAAATGATGGAATATTATTCAGCCATAAAAAGGAAGGAAATCTTTCCATTTGCAATGACGTGGATGAACTGGATGACATTATCCTAAGTGAAATAAGCCAGACAGAGAAAGACAAATACTGTATGATCTCACTTACATGTGGAACTAAAAAAGCCAACTCATAATACAGAGACTAGAACGGTGGTTACCAGGGGCTGGAGGTGAGGAAAATGGGGAGATGTTGGTCAAAGGGTACAAATTTTTAGTTGTAAGATAAATAAGTCCTGGATGTATAGAGTACAGCATGGTGCCTTTAGTTAATAACATTGTATTGTATATTTGACATTTGCTAAGAGAGTAGGTCTCAAGTGTTCTCACAACAACAAAAAAGTGGTAACTGTGTGAAGGGATGGATATGTTAATTATCTTGATTGCGATAATCAGATCACAACGTATATGTATATCAAAACCTAATGACGCACACGTCATATATATATACACAAATTGTAATTGTCAATTATACCTTATTAAAGCTGGGAAACATATGGAGGATCCCAAAGAACTTTTGTTTATATGGATTATTTCTACCTGTGTTCATCATGTAAGAAATTGAAACAGATACATTTTCTAATATATAAGTATTAATTCAACAATAAGGCTCTTACGTGTTAACATAAATAACATTTTTTACAAAAAATAGCTATTACAAAAAATAGCTATATTTCCCCAAATAAGGAAAATCATGAGACGAATGGCGTTGTCTTACAATTTTGCCAATCTTTTTCATGTCTGGCTTAAAAATTAAACACTTGATTTCTCATATCTGCTCCTGCATTCAATCTGTTGTGATAGGTAGTTTCAGTGAAACTACATTAATTTGAAGTTAATCTGGTATCACACAGATGTAGTTAAAAAAAAAACAGGACATAATTGTGGATATTCCTGATACTGCCCCCAAACTCAAAAAGTGGTAGTTTCTTCAAGACCAGTTCCAGTGTGGAATCTGAAACCACAACAATAAACCTTTCCTACCCTACTGTTGATTTGCAACCTCAAGAGTTCCTGGGGTTGAAATCTGAAACTGGCCTCCATAGATGGAGGACAAGGAGAGAGAAGAGAAAGAGATCTCTTCAGATTGGGGGGTTGCAGTTTAAATAAACAAGGGAACTTATATGCTAGGTTTGTCTGGAGTGGCCACAAGATGAGTGAATTTCCACACTGCTGCCAGAATCTCAAGTTTATGTATAGCCCTTAACAGGCAGGGTTCAGTCATATATACGGTTCGGATAGTCTCAATAACTTTCTCAAAGCTGTGTCCCTGAAGTGGCTCCTAGTGTGGGAGCAGTAGGCAGAACCTACATTTCAAGGACAGGGGAGGGGATAAGGAGCCTCCAATTACTGGGTCTAACTTGCAGGTCAACCAGCAGTCTCATCCTCCTGATAACCTCCTCCAAACTTTGTGCATTAAAATTCATTGGTCTATTGAGCACTTTGAGTAGATCTTTTACCCATGTAAAGTTTTGTCCCATCATACATTGGTCATTTGGAAAATATTGGTTCACTGAGTTATGCAGATTTCTCAATTGTTGACACATTTCAGTACACAATATCAAAAAAATCATATCATCACCTATCTCATTAGAAAAGTCTCCACATATTGGGAAGCTGTCAAACTCATGCTGGCACATACACATTTTTCCAAAATTTCAATTTTCATTCGAAAGCTTGAATTTTATCATGGGTAGCACATACTATCAGCTGTTCTATGTGGAAGGCCCACTTCGTTCATTTTTGAGAAACGTCTATCCAATACCCAAGTCTGAATAATCGTAAAATATCTATCAATTGTTCTTTCAAGTAAAACTGGTGTTCCATGAAAACTGTGGCTAGTTCAGTTTACGGATCCTTGGGTCTTTGAGACAACCATCCTATTTCAGTGTGCAACACAAGTGCTCTATGTGTATTACTCATAAGGTTTACTCATGCAAAATGTTTAAAAGACATGTACTCAAGAGTTGAGATTTAATAAAGGTAGTTAATTTTTACTGCTTTGTCAAGAATATTCTTTTTTTTTTTTAAGAGATTTTTTACAGAGAGAGAGCAAGCGCATGAGAGCACAAGCAGGGGAGGGAGGGGTCAGGGCAGAGGAAGAAAGAGAGCCAGAATTCCAAGCAGGCTTCAAGCTCACATGGAGCCCAAAGTGGGGATCCATCTCATGACCCTGACATCATGACCTGAGCCAAAATCAAGAGTCAGGTGCTTAACCACCCAGCCACCCAGGTGCCCTGTCAAGGATATTCTTAAGTGAGACTAGCTCTCTACTTCCTTCCTTCTTCCTTCCCTCCTTCTTTCCCTCCTTCCTGGTTTCTTCTCTCCCTCCCTCTTCCCCCCTCCTCTGTCTTCTTCTCCCATATTTCTTCCTTCCTTTCTCTCCATTGCTCCCCTTGCCCTCTCCCTCTCATTTTTTATCTGTGAGTGTCCAGTGGTGAAGAATGCAGTGATTACTCTTACTGGTCATTGTTCTTGCACCATAGGGCAAATGCGAACACAGTGAAAAATGCAAATAATGTCTCAGTATTAGTATGAAAAGACCAAAAGTGTCTTGAGACACCAGAGGCCACATTCTGAGAATTGCTAAGGGATGGAGTGAGGCCTCTCCACTCTTTTCTTTCCAACTCTAGCCTGGAATTTTTTAGGGAGGAGGCTCAGATGAATTTTCCCCAGCATTCTCTCTGACCTCTTTGTATCTTCAAATCCAGCTCTTTTTTTTTTTTTAAATCTCATTCCCCCATGTACAATCACCTAAACTATAAGCCTCTGTTTTCCATCCTCAGGGCTACCACCAGGCCTCCCTGCCTCCACACCATATCAATTTTTTCCTTATCCCTAACATAGTTATCTATCCATTTTCTACTTTCTATGTGCACTGCTACTCTCTTTAGTTCAAGCCCTTCTGGTCTTTCCCCACAATGTCAGTCTTCTATGCAATCTCTCTGTGCTTCCTCCTCTCCTGTCTCCAATCCACTCTATACCATCATCACAGTTCTCTTTCCAAAACGCAAGACTGATTTGCTGAAAATCTTTGGAAGTCTACAGGATGAAGTTCAAGCACCTTAGTGTTTAAGCTCTCAGTTGAACTTCAGCCTGCCTCTGCTATCTCTCTTACCAAAACTCTTTCTTTTGTATGTATTATGATATGACTTGACTTTAGTTACATATGTATACTCCACATAAATGCCAGATCTCTGAAATCTTACATGTTTACATCACAAGTGTCTAGTCCTGTACCTGGCAAATAGTTCCTAAAAATAATTACTAAATTGAATTTCTGAAGAGTTCTACATTCTTCTCCCTAGACCTGAAAAGGGTAGGGAATGTGAAGTTCTATGTTATTCCTGGAAAATTTGCTATGGAATAACCAGTGACTCCTCAAATGTTACCCAGAAAATCCATGACAAGACTGAGTAAAGTTCAGAATCCATTGGGTTTGACTCACCCTCAGGTCTCCCGACACCTGTTGAGTTGCGTGATGTCCAGACACTTCCAACTTAAAAACAAAACAAGTGTTAAAAAAATTGAATAATTCTCTGTTCCTCAGGTCCCTGGAACCATCAATTCATCTATGCATTTTATTCATACTTCTGTTCTAGCACTACTAGGATTAACTGTCCTTATTTGTTTTCATGTGTGTGGCAGACATGCAAAGCAATTGGCCAGCTCTGCCCACAGGTTGTTCTCAGAGTTTGCCATGATTTCCCTCTGGGAGTCACCCTGCCTCCTAGTGATACAGAGAGACACCTGACCCAAACTGGATTGATTAGATTTTCTCCTAGAGAGTTGTACTCAGGGTACAGAGATTCTAGTGGGTCCTTGCTGGCCACATGGACTAGGAATTCATGTTCACTTGAGGCAGCCATTTTTCAAATGAGCGTAGAAAAAGCCAATAAGCAACTATTCATAGAAAACAGAAAGGAGAGAACAAGATACTGAGGCATGAATAAATTAGAGCGAGAGAGAAAGAAGAAAAGAGAGAGAGAGATTGCCCTAGTTCCTATTCTCTTTCTGTTTTCTGTTTCCAGTCAGTTGAGAGATCTGACTGCCCATTCCATGAAATTCTCTGGTGTCCTCCTAATATTTTCTCTTTTTATTTTTCCTATTGGACATCCTTGAGGACAGTGACCATGTCTCATTGACTTTACTCACAGTCCCCAAAACAGGACCTGACACATAGTTGGTGGTCAGTAAATGTTTCTTCCATTAATGAATAAACACATTTATTCAACTAACATCTAATTATTAAGATGAACCAGAGAAAAGGAGAAGTTAGGAAGTTTATCTCTTAGAACATGGAAAAGCTCAATGAAGGAAAACATTGTTCACATGTATTTCAGGAGATTTTTTGTTCAGTTTTTTGTTGTTGATGCTTTTTTTTTTTTTAAAGAAATGTGTCTTATGATGGATCAAGCCAGCTATATGGTTATTTGTTACTCTGCTGTCTCTGGAAAACTTGGATGTTTCAGTTAGAGATAAAGATTGAAATGACTGTATTTTCCAAGGAGGAAAACACAATCTTACTTAAACAAGCCTAAGTCAAAGAATTGAAGGGATTTGAGGAAATTTCAAAGAACCCAAAGATGTGAATCAATTACAGCCTGGTCTCAGGGACCTAAAGTGGAGACTGGAAAAGGCAAGAGCATGTATCATTTTATACAGCTTTAAGCATTGGTGTGAGTTGTTGGCTTTGCCTCCCTGCCTGTACCTGCTCCATTCTCCTCACTGTGGATTTATTTCCTCTTTAATTTCTCATCACTTCCATGGCCCTATATCTTCAAACTTCAAGTGCCTTTAGTTTCCATGGCACATCTCTAGCCTTGATTCTATGAGACCTAACTTTAACTCAGTACATGGTTTTCTTCAGTTTGACACACTCATAAGACCAGCTCACAATGACAACTTTTTTCTTCAGTCCTCTGCCAAGAATACACAATCTTTGATTTTGTAGGCAGTTTTTATTCTTTTGTGAAGCCAAGACCTCTCCTTTCTCAACCATTTTGCAATTTAAGTGCATCCTCTGAATCCCAGTACCTCTTCTTTGAAGTAATTTTGATTTTGTCAGTTAGATTGGAGTCTGTCCTTTTAGACAGAAACACATTTCAAATGTTTAAAATCAAAAAGTCAAACAGAGCCAATTTTGCCATTAGGATTTATTTGACTGGCAGGTCAATGCGCTTTGTTTATACGTCAAAAGAATGAAATCAGTGAAGACGGGAGAGCCTCAAAAGATTAGGAACTTAGGTTTTGCCAGGAATCTCCATCTTAATCATTAAATCTTTTCTGCTTCTACGGCCTCTATTACGCTATATGAGAAAGTAAAACTTCTATTCCTGGCTCACAAACTTTGGTCCATCTTACGGTCTTCTAGTATTTGTCTTTAAGTTTTCTGCATAATTCTCCTCCAGACATCTTACCTCTTTTTCCCTCTTATATTTTTATAATTTCTAACATGTTCCTTTACTTGGATTAAATTGAGAATCTTGCAGAAGCATCACTTTTGTCATTTATTCATTTACTTAACACATACCTACCATGTGCAAAGTAATAGTCTAAGCAGTGCGGTGGGAAACAATATGTTCTCTGGCTATCCTCTATGAGCTTGAAATCTCATTACCAAGTATTATCTCCAGAGTCTTGCTATAGGTGAAATCATATGAGATATATAAGCAGAAGATATGGAAGTTTGGTCTGGTTTATGCCATTTAGTGGAATGAAAGAACATTTAGCCACATTTTCTTTAGATTTGGTATGAACCTTTATAAAAGTACAGTTATGTGGAAAGTGGTTTCTTCTATCAAAAACCTCGAGATCTAAAGGTAAAGGAAGACGTTTCAAGGCTTAAATTCGTGGAGGCCTAAAATTTTTTAAAGTCTATAAAACCATACATTTTCACATGGTATAGTATAGTAGTGTAGTTCATTTTCTTCTGAGAGTTGTGGCCCATGACATATACACAGAGATAGTAGCTTTCACACAGTTATAAACTGAAACTCATCAGCCTTGCCAGTCTCTGAGTGCAGATGAGATCCCATTCATGCAAATGCCCAAGTGTCTTCCTTTCACTGTTCCTGCTTATAACTAGGGCCCTCAACCCATGAACTATTTCTTATGTCCATGGGTTATGACTTCCACACATTTACTGGGAGATCAGTGCTAGTTGCTGTTGGCTCCTGCTGCTTGAGGCCCGTGCTTTCCCTCACCGCTGAATGGGCATAGATCCTTTTCCATTTCAACAACTTAGGATGACTTCAGTCTTCATGTTGCCAGGTTTGCTTGGGACTCTGCCTTAAAATAAGGAGGCTGCTACCTCCCCTTAGACTGACATTCTCTTAGAGGGAATCCCCAGAAGGCTTGCATATACCCCAGTGCTTTACAAGATCCAGTTAGATTTACCTGTGGCCATTCTTCCCTTCCCAATCTTCCTAGGATGCATAGCTGTGCCCAGAGTAGCTGGGTCACAAAGTGTTCAAACAAGTTACCACATTTATCCAGAGACGCTATTTCCTCTTGACCTTTGGCTCTGTTTTTGAGTCTGGCTCAGAAATTTTTTCCACCATATTTCCTTGCAATTTGGCTTCTGTTCTTTTCCATTCTCTGCTTTCTCCTTCCCAACTACCTAATTCCATATGACATATATGACTAAAACTCAGCTCTAGCCCTAGCATGAACTCCTTCCATATGTTTATATATATATTAAATATAAGATTTTAATAGTGGTTATATTCATATTTTCTTTAACAGCTGCATTGAGGTATAACTGATATACAATAAACTGTACATGCTTAAATTGTTCAATATAATAAGTCTTGGCATTGCATATCTATATATTAGCACATTTTTAAATAATATTAAAAGATTTTTAAAAATACATGCAGTTGTGTAGGGGTGTGTGTGTGTATATACTCATGTATGTGTGCATATTTGTGTGTCCTTCAACTAGAGGGCATGGAGGAGGCACTCATAGAAGGCAAGCTAACTTGAGGACCCAGATGGAGACTGGAGAGTTAGTGTGGCAGACCCATATATCCAGGGAAGGAACACCTAGGAGAGAGTAAGGTGTAAAACCTTAATCCAAGAAACAAGAGGTTTTCAAGGGGCAAGATTAATTTGAGTAAAACGAGGTGTCAGTTCTAAATCCTGGAGTGTGTGGGGGGTGGATATTAAAAGGATTACAAAACAAAATGGTAAAAATGGTACTAACATTCCAGTGATAGAGTAAAAGATAGTGATACATTTTTGGCTAAGTTATAACACAAACGGAGTGGTAAATATACTCTCATATCAATAGAAGCATTACTGGATCATGAACCAGAGGAGGAAATGACTGAAATGGTTCAGAGTACACCACCCCAAAATATGCTGCTTTGACATAAGGATTATTTTGATGTAAAGACAATAGAAAGTAAGCAGACACAAGAAAATCTCTCTGCCTTTTCCTTTCTACCAGGAAGGGCAGGACAATTCTTCATCACCTGGGACAACTCTAGACTCTTACCCGCCTGGAGAGGGCACCAGAGAAATCTGCATAACCAACCTCATGCACTAGCTCTTAACTTCATGAGTTTCTCCATGTATTTATCTTTCCATTATTTGCCACCCCTAAAAGCCTAAACCACTTTTCCTTTGTCTTGTCATTTGTCTATAAAATTGTTGTTCTTTGTTAAGATGCTATATAATCCCCAAATTCTAACCACCACTTTGAGTTACCATCACTGACTTTCTCATATGAATGCTTGATGAACATGTTAATAAACTTCTGCTTTGTTTTTCCTGTTAATCTGTTCTTTGTCCATCTAATTCATAGGGCCCTAGCCATAACATCTAGGAGAGTAGAGGGAAAAATTTTTTCCTTCCCAAAATCACCAAGCATGTACAATGATCAACACCAAGAACAGAAGAAGACCACAATGAGTAGGGCACCATGTCATGCAGTCCAGGTTGAAAGCTGGGACCCTCACGGTAGTTAGAGGAGCCAAGGAAAAGGATGACAGGAGGACAGTGTTGTTGCTAATTGGTATGTGTGAGATATACATTCTAGTAACCCACAGAAGATCAGAAGGAAAGATTTAGGCCTGAGGTTCCTACACATCTCTAAGTAGGGCTTGGTCAGAGAAATGTTACTGTAATACTATAAGCTAACCACTGCATGCTTCAGGCTGAGAAACCAAGATATATGCACATCTGCTTGGTACATTGTACATTACTGTGTATAATTGGCCTTTTATTTTTGATTATAGTCTATTTCCATCCCACCTCCCAAATTAGGGTTACTTTATATGCTCCTCTTATTGGCTCTCCATATCTGAAGCAAAGCATCAGAACTTCCTGTTTTTATCATCTTTGGGTTGTAAGTTGCAGAGATGAATATGTGGATGAAGAAGATAAGTGACAAACATCAAGGTTGATCACAAAAGATTAGCTCAACCAGTTCTGGAGTCAGTTTCTGTACATTAATATATAACTTAATTTGAACCAAAACAAACACCAGCTGTTGCTATTTACATGGTTAGAAGAATATAGATGCATGTTCTTATAAACTGGGGCAAAAAGAAAATGTGCATATTTTTGACTAAAAAATAATCATTTGTTATTGCCATCCACAGTGAGAATCACATCAAACCATTTAAAATAGTTTAAGTAAGTTATTTGGAATTTAAAGGAAAAGCCCTAAATTGTTGCCCCAAATTATTACAGAAATTAAAAATACATATATACCAAAGAAACTACTCAGGACAGGGAGCTGAGAAGAGGGGAGTAAGATAACTATTTACTGTCTACCAAGTGCTAAGAATGCCACATGTATTATTATTCTACATTTATTTTATTTTGGCTTTTCATCACAACTTATGGGCTGGTATTATGTTCTCTACTGTGTGAGTGAAGAAGCTCATTCCTAGAAAGCCAAGGTCAGGACGCTCGTCCAAGCAAGTGCAGCTAGCAGTGCCAGAGTGGGCATGTGGACCCAAGCCTCCCTGATTCCAAAGTTCATTCTCTTTGCACTATATTAGGTGGCCAAATTATACTCTGAGATACCGTATTTCAAAATTGCTTTATAAGGAAAGGAATCACATACATTTATCAGGTTGTTCATGAAGCATCTAAAATCTGAGTACATTTCAGCTCAGGCAGTACAAGGCATATAACTATGTTGAGTAGTAGGCATGATTGTCTTTCAAGGCCATATTGTCTCATAGGGAATATAAACAAAAATAGCCAACTATAATATAATCACAATCCCTTCCTGCCACCACCCCTGTAAGTTTCAAAGACAATAAAAACTAACTAATAAATATATCATAATCACAAAATACATCCATACAATGGAATAATCTTCAGCAGTGAAAAGGAACACACTGATATATAAGCAACATGGATAAATCACAAACATGTTATGCTGAATGAGAAAAGGCAGATACAAAAGGCAGATACTTTATGAATCCTCTGATATGACCTTCTGCATAAAGCAAAACTAAATGGACAGGAATCAGATCCATTGAGGAGTCTGGGAATGTGGAGAGGAAAGGGACTAAAAGGAGCATGTGGAAACTTTTAGGGCGATAGAAACATTTTGTATCTTGATTGTGGTGGTGGTTTCATGAGTGTGTACATTTTTCACAACCTGTAGAACTGCTGATTTGAAAAGGATAAACTGCTGTATGTAAATATCTGAATCACCACTATTTAAAAACTTTTAAGATCCAAAGTAAAAAGAGAATATGTTTATAGAGAGACAGGTGGGGTGACGTCTGGGCTTCAGAAACGCCATCTGGGGAAAGAGGTCTGGGGGAAGTGAACTTAGGATGTGAGTTAAGGAAACAAAATGCCAATGTTTATGCCACAATGTCTAGGAAAGGAAAGAAGAGAGACTAATTCTTCATATTTAATTACATCTTTAAAAGACACTTTCAATGTAAGCGCATTTGCCTGACTTGACTAAAAATTGATTAAAGAGAATGGATGTTTCCTTTTATAGTCAGTGGAAGTAATATTTACACATAATGCAAATGCCTCATTGGAGAGGTAGGTAGCCCTAGGATGTCTGAACAGTCTCCTCTTCCTCTCTTATTTCTGTCACTTCAAGGGTGCCTTCCTGACAATGCCAATCAAATGCAGTACAATCAACATTTCTGGGAAAATCTCGCATTCATTTTCATTTTTGCCTCAGCTAAGTTCTGAATTCTGTGCAGTGAGAAAAGTTAGTGTCTTCATGCTAAATAGGTCCAGTCACATTCAATCCAGCACATGTTTACGGAGTACCTATTGTGGCTAACTACTGCACAAAAAGCAGAGGCAGGGCAAAATGGAAGTACAATGCCTGCTGCCCTCAGGAAGCTGATAGGTGACTTGTAGTATAAGACATACTTAGGCAATAAGGGCCCCTGCTTGGACTTTGTATGTGCAGGTCTAAAGGACCGAAGGGAGAATTCACCGGGAGTCAGTCTGCATTCGGGTTTGAGGGGCTTTATAAATGGAGTTACCTTAATGGAGGAGATAGATAAAACAAGGTCTGGCATCTGAAAGGAGGGCAACTTTGATTACAGAAAAGTCTGTCCTGGCTTCTATTGGTGGGTTAAAATAGAAAGCATGTCTTTTTTTTTTTTTTTTTTTTTTTTAGTATTGGGACCACAAGGGTATCTGAGAGAAATATAGACAGAAGGAAGGTATTCTCATCCCCATTTCAGAAGAGAAGACAAGACAGTACCTTTGTATTGAGGATGTCATCAGCGAAAGATGCCACAGGCAAGACCTAGAGGAAGAAAATGGCAGACACCACTTGATAACCAAGAAGTTGTGCTCATGAACATGAGACAGCCCTTTGGGAATTACAGAAATAATTGGAGGGGGTGCATTTTTAAGGGCCAGGAATAGGAGGACTCCAGGTCAAAGAACAAAGGATTGGATACAACGAGGGATATTTGTAACTGTTAATGTGAGCCCAGTTTTATCTTCAGAAGGGCCTGGAATAGGTATAGATGGGTAAATGTATATGTATAAAATTAAAATGTCGTTTAGTGCCATATGGACCGGGACAGACTGGAATTACTGTAGGAATTTAGAGAAGGGAGAAATCATAGTGTGCCATTCAGTAGGACTTCCTTGAGAAAGAGAAACTGGAGCTTGAGAGTCAACACATTTAACTCACAACTCTGACAAAAGCGTTTTCCAAACAATTGTCAGGAAAGAATCACCCTCAGATAAAAACCATCTTTTGATATCTCTTTGAGGGAATGGGGACTGCTCCTCAGTTTTCAGGTATAAAATTACTTACAAACAGTAGATACTTAATAAATGTCTGTTAAATGAATATTTTTATAAATGAATAAGGTCTTAAACATTTTATTTTTTAATATTTTAAAACAATGTCACTGTTTTAGAATTTTAAATATTAGACAAGTCTTACAAAGACACTATATAGATTCATGATATATTATGAAGAACATGGATTAAATCATCTTGAAAAATATTTCTAATTTTTACTTTGTACTTTCATAGAGTTTTGGAGTGGAAAGTTTCTCAGAGATCCTTCCTGGTCTGAAGTTCCATTCATATTAGAATAAACTTAATAGTAATCATGTTGATTATATTTGAAATACCATTTGAATGGACATTATGAGTTTAATCACTTAATACCAAATTCCACCCAACTCATCTCTTACTTCTGTTATAGAGGCTGGAAGTTAAATATTCTATTTCCCTTGTAATGTGGAATGGTCATGTAACACCATTATGCAAGGTATAAGTGAAAGCCTGCTGGGAAGAAGAAATTCTGGGAAATGTTTTACAATTCTGATTTTTTAAAAAAGAATGACAGATTGGCTTTCTACCTAACTTCTTCAAGCTTGGGACCCAGATGTCATTCTGTAAGGGGTAACAAACTGGCTTGTGACGAAGGCCAGCAAAAAGGCCAAGAGAATCAGGATTTCCAAGAACTGACCATTGTATCTAAGATCTTAAATAAGTGGTACTAATTTCTTGACCTCTGGCAGTGCCATACAAGAGCTAATATATTCTTTGTAAAATGCATTCTTTCATTTTATAAACTCTCATATTCTATCAAGAACCTACTTGTCACTATGAAAAAAGATTGTTAGATGCAAAATATACCATAGCTGTGTTGTATTTTATGTTTGCACTGTCATATGTTGTCTTGATTTTTAAAATAGTTTATCATATAGTAATGATCTTAATATCCTAATATCCAATTTTGTCGATTGGATTTTTTTATTTTTTGGATAAGTTAAAACACTTGTCTGAGAGTCCTGACAGTTGATAGAAGGAAAAAAAAATTGACAGACATTAACTTGAGAGGCAATTTTAGACATTAAAATAATACGAAGACAGAAAAATTAAACTAAGTGTTACTTTGCACAAGAAGTAGTAAGTTTATGGGACTTAATACTCTAAGATACAATTAATAGTTTAAAGAATATCTACTTAAATGAACTAACACTTTGGTTAATACAGAGTTAATATTAGAATTTGAGTTATAAGGGCATGCTTTCAAACAATTAGTGTTTCTCAAAAGCAGAGCAGGATTTCCAGCTGGAGTAGTGAAAACCTCAGTCTTGGAAGAGCCTAAAATAGGCTGGGTCATACTATCTGGGTTGTTGTAGAGAAATTTCCAGTACTGGATGACTTTTAAATTGCCTTCAAATCTATGAGTCTATGATTAGTGACCATATTATATGTTCATGGTTTTCTTCCCAAAGAGATATAATAGCTAGATAAATAACACTTTATTCAGATTATCATTTCTTGCATTCATTCAATAATAAAAAAAGTTTTCTAAGTACCTACTATGTGGCAGTTACTACAATGATAGTATGCATCTCTGTGTTTTCATTTCTCTTCCCGTGACTTCTGAAATCCTTGCTGTTGGGGGAAATGACTTTGGAAACAGATAGGACTTGGTTTTTATTTCAACATCATCACTTAGTAGCTTTATAACCTTGAAGTAGCCCCTTAACTCCTGTCTCAGTTCCATCACCTAAAAAACAAAAATAATAATAGTATCACCACAGTGTTAGTGATAAGATGAAATAACATGTTAGAAAATTGCCTGATATGTGGGATGTAGGCAATAAATGTTGATTTTCTTCCTTTTTTTCTCTGCTTGTAGAAAATTGGGAGACTTCACCCAGCCCCATCAGTTCCACTCAAAACTACCTGCTTCACATGTGCCAATTCTTATAGCTCTTAGAAATACAAATGACTTCATTCAAACATACAATCTTCATTCAGGAAGATATGGTCCACCTTAGAAGGTGAAGAACTGCTGTGCTGTCAAATAATACACTAATTGGAATCTTTGCAGAATTACCCACCTTAAAATGATGAGGTATACAGAATGGGTGGGAATGAAAGAAGAGTTTGAAAAGTGAATGAAAAGGAATAGCAGATGGTACTTGGGTGCTAATAGAATATAAAAGTCTGAGAGTAAAGGAAGGAAGAAAACAGAAAATGAGAGACTCAGCATATGAAACTAAAGAGCCCTGGGCATTTCATCGAGGACGCTTAGAATCTCCAGCATGGCTAATTTCAAGCTCCACTAATTATAGTCTGATGACCAATTCTGGAGACTATTCTTTATTTACCAGGTTGAGGCATTTCCACTCTTGCTTTTGGAATGCCATTTGGGATTGTGGTATCTAAATGAATTCTTGCCACACAGGCTTGGTTGAAAGATACTACAAAAACAAAAAAAATAGCTGAGCAAAGTGGAAGCTAAAGACCAAACCTGCAGATGTTTCAATGCTGCTTTTATTAATTCAAGCCAGTTCTTGCCAGTCAAGTACTAACTGGAGCACTGGCAGATGACCAAACTGCATTCATCTGTGAAGTGGCTGGCAGCCTGGGTGCCTACAGACAATGGTGCTTGCCCTATTATTCCTGCCATAAGGGAGGAATTGGAACATTGTAACTGGAATTTGCGCAGGTCAGGGACCCTATCCACTGATTTAAGACTCAACTCTCAGAGTGGAATGACTCTGATTCTGCTCTAATCCACAGGGAAAGTTTCATTTCAGGCACCAATGAATCCTTGAAAATCAGCAAGATATCAAATTCAATTAAAGTATAAACCTGGATTTCTGTATACTGAGGAATTCCAGGGATCTCCTTCTTTCTCACAAGATTACACTCTTCCCACGTCTGGAATTGTACATATCTTAGAGTTCATTTTGTTTGATATTCATACAGCCACCTCCAGCTTTCTTATGGTACCCGTTGGCATGGCATATTTTTTCCCCATCATTTTCCTTTCAACTGATTTGTGCCTTTGAATCTAAAGTTTGTCTCTTCTAGAGGGCATGTAAATGGACCTTATTCTTTTATCAGACTGACAATCTCTGCTTTTTGATGAAAGATGAATCACCTTTAACATAATTATTGATATGATTGGAGTAACATTTGCTATGTTGCTGTGTGTTTTCTATATGCCTCATGCTTTGTTTGTTCCTCTGTTTCCTCTTCTCTGTCTTCATTTGTTTGTAATGCTTGTAATGTAATCATGACAGCTCTTGTTTCTGGCAAAAAGTCTTTCTTTTTTCAAGGATTGTTACTAAAATAACCCAGCTGATTTTGCATAATCAGTGGGGCCACAGTTGCTATTATTCTTAGCGAGACTACCTTTCCCATCTTTCTGTATCCACTCCTTGCTGTCCAGCTCATCTCACCCCTGCTTGAAGAAGTAGGTAAAAAAAGTAATTATTTGACATCTGGACTATGGAGAATTCTAGTATGGCATATATATGTGTGTATAATGATTATTTACTTAGAATGTGAGAGGGGATAATTTTTCTTCTTATTGTCAGCTCCAGAGTGAGGGAAAGAATTTGATGGCTGTCACCATTTTAATACTAAAGAAAAAACACAAATAGAATGCAACATTTTTAGAAGGTACAGGGTACCATGTTCTCTGTGATATCAAGTATATCAAAATAGAAATACGTAAAAAATAAGCATGTATGCCAGAAAAAGGATAAATTGATGTTAGTAATTTCTGGTGTTACAACTGTTTTTAAATGATTTTTCTGTTTTTCAGATTTTCTACAATGTGTATATATTCCCTTTTACCCCAATTCTTTCCTGATTTAAAAATGGATACTCAATCATCCTACAGCATGGTTTGAGGATGAAAACACTGACAAGATGAGCATGTGTGATTACTACTAAAACTTCTCATATTCTCTTCTAGCCCTTATATATTAAATAATTATATTTCTTTGAATTATAGATTAAATAAAGAAAATAACCTTTTTTCCCACTTCTTAGTATTTTTTTGTTTCTCACCAGGTGGTCCAATCTATTGTTATACAACAGATAATTTATTATTAAAACATTCCATTAGAAGAAGATATGTAGTAATACGGATTCTGTGGCTTTTGTGTCAAGTTTGCAAAAGACTAATCACATTGCTATATTGTGTACAGGAAACACCACAGACACACTTAATTTGCTTTTGTTTTTTCCTTTTAGACCATCAAAGTGAAAACCTACTAGGAAGCTAAAAAAAAATTGGAACTTTGGAAGAAATACTAATCTTGGATAAAATTTATGTACTTAAAATCACAGCAATCACATTCTTCTTTGAATCATTTAAAAAAATTCATAGATACGACAGGATGCTCCTTTACCTTGACGTAAGATACACAGCTGATGAACAAGATAAGAAAGAATTATACCAAAAATACCAAACCTCTGACCTCAAATCAGTGTACAGGATACACCATAAACTGGATATTCAAAATACTCTTTTATTCTCTCAGCTATTTCTAACTCTATCAGTTAATGACTGCTACCTGATAACTGATTTTTAAAAATGTGTTTAAGTTAGGCATCTAATAAATTACTAAAGTCAACAAAGGTTGTGCTTCTTTGTTCTTGAAGGAGATGAAAACATTTTCTTCTAATGAGTTTGTCCAATAAAAGTCTTATAGAAATGCACATACCCTTATTCATTTTAATAAGTTTATTCTGAAGTACATAAAAAAATACACAATGCAATACGCCTTATGTCAGACCATGCTGAAAACTTTATTGGAGTGATACGATACATGTTTCAGGACAGTAGTTACTATACACAGTATTTTTCTTTTTAATCAAATGGATACGATTCTTCACACTGTCTGTTAACAATTTTACAGCCTCACAGTAGTAATACACAGTACACCATTCTCTTCACAGGCCAATGTTTCCTAATGAAGAAAGCAGAGAGAGAGCTGTTGCATTTCGCCATAAGGCCAAGAGGTGTCAGAATTAAATGCCAAGTATCAGGATGTCCTGTGTGAAATGATTCCAGTATGAAGAAGATCTGATGTGTTGCTGCTTCAAATGATTGTTTTTACTTGAGACAATGTACACTAAACTCCAGGAAATTAGCCCAGCTAATAAGCAAGTAAAAATATATTTTTATTTAATCAACAATTTACTTGTGCAAAGTACATGTGTTGCTATGGCATGTGGGTATGATGTGGTCTAAGGAAGCTTGTGGTATTTTGAGGAGGGTGTATATATAAAAGATAAACAGCTTCATTTCCTCCCCCTCCCCCCACCTATCTATCTATCTATCTATCTATCTACCTATCTATATATATATTTTTCTGTCTCTCAAGACGTAAGATGCCTCAGAGGCATGACAGGAAGCCTGCCACCTAGCACTGGACCTACCATGCTACCATCTCTCAGAAAGCCATGATCAGTTTCTGTGTGGGGCTCCCCTTCTGCTTGGCTACTCTGTGGAGAAACAATGATGTTTAGTTTTCCTCATTCAATCTCTCTCTTAAGAAATGGGGGTGGGAACTAGTAATGTCAACAGGGAATTATTCAAGAGGACACCTGGCTTGCATTCTGTGTTACTGGGAAGATGTCTCTTTAAAATTTTGTCCTCCAACTATATGCACAGATCAAGCTGAAATAAAAAATTAAGCATTGAGTCTCAGTCTTTTGCAGAAGAGCTTCTAAAATTCCACTTAGTTCTTTTTTTTTTCATAAAGATGTGATTGAAATATGGTAAAATCAAATATCATCATAGGAGTGGCACTGGTCCCTAGTTTACCGCCATGGTTTCCGTGGTGTGTCAGATAATTAAAGGATTTCCAAGTCTCAACTCACCAGAAAAAACATGCAACCACGCAAGGTCCTGCAAGGGGCACAAGGCTTATAATGGCCTTGCCAAGGAAGTTCCAAAGCAAAACAAAACGTCCTCAGTGTGCACTTGAGAATAGAAGAGACCAACTGGAAGGCAGAAGGCAGAGATCTTGCAAATGGGCTCTGGCTCCTGCTGCCCGGTCCTCACAGCATGGAAATTCTCCAGCCAGTGACAGGAGGCAAATGCAAGGAAGTTTTAGGTAAAGTTCTGCACTCATTAGTTATGGGGGAAAGGTTTTGATATATTTAAAAAGGCAAAAAAAAAAAAAAAAAAGCCGACGTCAAAGCAGAGTACATTTGAAGCGATAACTCACCCTTGCATATTTTTCAGTATGGTAAATTTTCAGCAAGAAATGCTTCTGTGTATATCTGATATGGGGTGGGGCCAGGCTGATCTGGGGTGCAGCGATTCAGGGGTGTTAAGCTCAGGCCTTTTATAGAGGCAGAACTATCCATCCCCATCAGCTCAGACCTGGACCTCCTGGTGCCAGATGTCACAGGGGACAATGGGCCTGGGGCTTAGGAGCCGACACATGCTCCTTCAGGTTTCCTCAAGGTAGATGGTAAAAGGCTGTTACTTGGAATTTTTAAATTCAAGGTTTAATTTTATTATGAGGATCAAAGATACTGACTTGTTCATCAGATTACGATGTTAGATGTTAGCTCTATTTTTATTGTTTTACATAAGATGTTGCACAATAGTGCTTCCATTTGGGAAACAGCAGAATTGAGCCCTTTGTGATGTACTGCAGAGTTAACGTCTAGGGCTGGTTTCAGAAGTTCTGCATAGGAGAGGTTTAGGGACAGCAGTTTGATATGAAAAGGGTTGCTGGGTGGACTCATCTTGAAGCTGTGTTTTCACTAAAAAATCTGCTGTTTACAGTTAATTTACATTAAAAAATAGCATCAGTCTGAAGATTTTAGAGCCCTCTTTTAATTTTTTGGATTATTATGTCCATGGGTGAGGATGGAGATTGTGGGGTGCTGATGGCTACATCCTACCAGCCCTTCCCACAACCCTTGGCATAGTTGTTGACAGCGTCCCACAACGGCTGGTAAATCTGTGAAAGATATTCCTTCTCTGAAGTACAAGGCATTTTGTCCCTATTACATTATGCTTATATCATGTCATGCCTTTAGAGTGTCAGCGAAGAACCGAGGCCTGAAATCCTGCATAAACGATCAGTTCACTGAAGCTGGTATTCACAGCAAACAGAGAGCACATGTAAACAGATTTTGCTCCAACAGTCTTCTTGAAAATCTCCCTTGGTGGTGGTGGTGGGGGGGAGGGGGGATGACTAATGTAGAGGACTTGAGAAGCGTTGAAAATAAATGAAGGATGCAGAGGATATCATTTTGTAAAAAAGGATTTGCCAGAAGCCTCTTTATTTGAACAATAACGTGACCGCACCAAACCCATGAATCATGCTCCGAGCCTGGGTCTTCCCTAGTTTTCTCAGTGTTGTGCCAAGCAAGACAGTTCATTTGCAGGGAGCAGATTACCACATGTTTGACAAAGACATTATCCTCTACGAAAGCACACTGCTGGGAGCTGGAGGGGTGGCTGTTCGCTCTACAAGCTGTGGCGCTTTCAGGGGACGCCTTGGGAGAATGCGGGCGCAGCTTCTCACGGCTGCTACGACCCAGCTTTGGTCAAAGACGGTGCAACTACCTTCTGCTTTTGGTGCACATATTTGTTTTCCAATTGAGTAGATATTGGTTTTGTAAAAGGAAAAGACAATATATTTATAGGTATTTGCATGTGTAGGTACATTTATTATGGTTGAGTAAGCATCAAATTTTGCAAAAATATCTCCCCCTACAAGCCTCATTTTAAGCATCCTGATGACATGGAATTGTCAGAGATGAAATTGTGCATGACTCTAAGGCTCAGAGAAAACGACTGAATTACAAATTGGATCATAGAAACTACAAATATTTGCAAAGGATGGACTTTCACAATATTGTTTCAGGGCTCTGGATTCCTAGAGAAAGTAAAACAGCTTCTTTGTGGCTGTGAAGGTCTGATTTTCATTGTGTCATCCTTTATATTTTCTTGCTTTCAACTCCTTGCTTCTCCTGAAAGTTTATATCATTTTATTGATATTAAAGGAAGGCTGTAATTCTAGAAATTGAAATTGAAGAATGAGGGATAACGTTATGTCTGCTAGGCTTGAGATGAGCATTTAAAGCATAATTTGAAATATGATTATATTTTGTGCATTTATATATGTATATATCTAACATGTTATATCTCTGTATCTCTGTATCTATTTATCTATCATCTACCTATTGTCTACTATTGTCACTATTATTGGTGTGCTGAAGCCAGCTCATACCGGTTCATGAGAGCTGACAGATCAATTTTCAGGAGTTTTGCAAGCTGGTTAGGGTTATATTCGTAGCTTGAAAATGGCCATGGCAAGACTATTTAAATCATGGAAATTGGCAAATGATACAAATTGGGGATTTTTTTTTTCCTTCTGGAGAGCCAGTTGTTGAATAATTTACCAATATACCATTCTAAGTTTGGTCTGGAAAGGGACTTCATGCATATTTTAGTTCACAATGGAAGAAATAATCAATTTTGTAAGATACCAATGTTAAAAAAAAGTTTTTGGCATAAACTCATAGTCTTAAATAGCACTCACTTTTCTTATTAAGTGCTTTAGAATAAAATGATAAAGTTTAGTATATTCCTTAATCATTGACTATGTTTTAGTACATTTGTACTGTTGACTTATTATTTTAATCAAAACCTCCACATGTATACATCTTTTAGATAGTTGCAGAACTGTGCACTAAAGTTAAAAATTAAAGAAAATGAATGAATGAATTAATGAAAATGGATGAATCAAACTTTTCTCGTTGGTGTAGTTTTTGTGTTTATTTTTTGTCATTTTTGTCAAACCCTGTCATTTGGTATTATTGAGGTATTTTGTATTTGATTTGTGTTTTTCCATTCGTGCGTGTGTACATGTGTGTTTACATACAGATGCTCACACATCTAAACACATAAAGCTCAACAAATAATAGTATTAGGGAAAAGGGATATCTGGTTCATTAAACATTCTTATTTGAAAACTGGGAACAACTTATATTAAAAACCGTGCCAGGCTTATAAGTAGCTATTTGATCTATCCCAGTGGCTCTTCCTGTCTTTTCTAACAAGTTCGAAATGGCATTGTTTCCAACTTTCCCCTCTGGGTTAACACCCTATTTGGTTGAAATGTGCCCATTCCTGTTTCAGTGAATGCTCTGCCTAGCAATCATAGAAGCCAAGTGTGAATTTAAGTTTACTTGTTCGATTTACTTCTAAGAATGTGCTGAGATTGGAGCCAAGCTGCTGAGCAGGCTGTGCAATGTGGTGACTCTGAATAAGAGGAACCTGAGTTCTGTTGGGCAAAAAAAGAACAGGTGGGAAAAATGATTTCTGAACCTGGAGATAAGTAGTGGGAATGAAAGAAATTCCCGAAGTGACATTTCTGAACAATGACCAGCAGGAGGACATCAAATCTCTGGAAAGATTAAGGATTTCTTCTAGTATTGATGACCTCGGCACTCCGCAGGTGTGTGACTTTGATAGTTGGGATCTTAGAGGAAGATGCGGAGAGCCACGAGGGAAGATGACTCTGAGTCCTCGGAGAATTCCTTGGAAATTAGTTTTAAAAATTAAACCTATGGCATTTAGTTTCTCCCTTGATTTGATGCCTTCTGAGAAAAGTAGAGTCCAGGACTTTCTAGATAAGGTGCTGGACAGGTGCTGGTCTTGTGATGGTCATCCAGGTGGAGAGATGGAGTTGTTGCAGAAGTATCAGCAAATTTTACAGCAGTAGTTCACACATGCGGCAATGATACATTCATCCATTGTTATTTTCCTAAGAAACGGAGCAACCTACGAGCTTATGCTACAGTAGAGTTCAATGCACCATAATGATTACTTCAGGAGCAAAGAAGCTCATACAGAGCTGTGATATCTTTCTGTTGGTGCAAGGTTTCAAACCTAAGATTCTTTAAAATACATTTCTGGAGTCCTATTTAAATATTGATATGCCACACTAAAAAAGCAGTGGCTTCTTGGTAAAATGCAATACTGAAATGGAATACTGCCTTTCATAAAAATAAGAAATGTGTTTGGAAAATTAAATACCTTTTAAAAAATTAAACATAAACGTACTCTCACAGCTTGAGGGTTAAAATGAACCATGTGCCAAGGAGTTGAGAAAACTCCTACTTTGGGTTACATCCTGGGACCCCCTAACATTCAAAAGCCGCCCAGCAAAGATGACTTTGGCACCCCGTGACATCTGTCTACGCTGTCACATTCCATTCAGAAGCCATCTTAGCATATCCCACACACAACACGGCTTTTCATGACAAATCACTGGTATGCCCCACAAAACTGCTGTGAAGTGTTGTTTTCAGCATGAAAGTTTTGAGTTTTAGGGCTCATGTCAAAATTAAGCATGTTTTGTGAAAGCTTAAATTAATCCATTCAGTGAGCGGCCTTTATTTAAACAAGTCTATCTTCATTTTCCATCAGCTCAATTGTTTCCAAACACTTTGGGAAAAAAAACCAAAAAATTTTCCAAGTACAGAACCCAACACAAAGATGCTGAATGTACTCTCTGTGACTTAATTCTATTTTCAGTCCATATTTTATATATACTCTATCCAGGAAAATTTTCTCATTTGAATAGGGAGAAATGCTCTTTTTCAGTTAATTCCTTTTTTGTCATTTACAAATGCTGACTATCATGCTGAATGTGGATATCCATCAGGAATCAATGGAAAAAGCTTAATTTATCAATGATCATAAAAATCTTTTTATGCATTCCTTAAATACTCTGGATGCTGATTTAATATATAAACATATTTGTACAAGTTATTCTTCATCTTCAAAACACTTTGTAATTTTACTTAACACAAATGAGTAATTATTAAAAATATTATGAGTAATATTAAAAATATTTTTCATCATTTTACAAAATATATCTTTATGGTATTATTTTTGGATCTTCCTTGATCTGTCATTTTCCAAGTGATTAATCCCTGATGGATTAAAGTTATGTGACTATGTCTTTAATTGTATTAATAAATTTCTTGTCACATATTTGAGGCAAACCTGAGGATAGATCATTGAATAATTCTTATTTTTTTCCTCCTGTAAAATATGTCATTTCTCCATTTTCTTCTTTAGTGGTCTTTTGAAGAATCCAATCTGTGGAGAAAATACCAAATATAACACAATTAATTATTTGAATTTAGGTAATAAATACTAATTTCCTTGGATAAAATTTAATACTATGTTAGTGATTCTGGACATACAAATAATTAATATAATTGAGAAGTTTTTTTTTCATTGTCCTATTAAGTAATATTGTCAAGAAATGACATTTATCAAATTGCTATTTCATTTTAAACTTTTTTGTTGGTTAAATATATCATGTCTTCTAGTAAAAACTCCTAGTAAAAATATATCATGTCTCCTAGTAAAAAAAAGTTAGTGGTGAACTAACTTAAAAAGGTTCTGGGAAAATATTTGGGAAGACATACAAACCACAGTTAGCTGGCACTTAATGGCACTTTGCCATCATCCGTTTTCTCAGGTGTGTTGCAGAGAAATCCCATCAAATAACTTGATGGTCACAAATTGAGGTCATTAGAGCTGGTGGGGAACCTGGCACAGGCACCATGGCTGAGGGGTAGGGTAGATTCGAGTTGTCTGGATTAACCTTAAATGTGTTAGAACATCTGACTTTATAGGCTTGACAGGAAGTGCCTCTTGAAAACATGCTGTATCGTCTGGATATGAAAAGGAACTCACTGAACGTAGAAGAAATTTCACATGGGGTGAATGTGGGTGACTTTTCATTATACTTTGTAATATGGGTCATTATAAAAATTATAAGTGCTTTATTTATTCCTATTGTACAGTACAATAAAAGTAAGTATAGGGGCTGGAAGGGACCTTTGTAATAATCTCATCGAAAATGTAGGTATTATTAAATAAAAGGAAATTAAGGGTCCTAGAGAAGTGTTTTTTTTAAGTCTGTGCATTTTTTTTTTTAACTTGAGAGTGGATTATAATAGTTCAAGCAGACAATGAGTTAATTCTTTGAAAGTATGGTACTTCCAAATCATTTTAATAATGAAGTTATGGTGAATTAAGCAAGGGAATGGTATATTTTTAAAAAAATCATTATTGAATAATTGAGGGCTTGTATGCAGTTTTAAGTTAAAGAAGGTAACTTCTTTATGTCTTCCACCATGACAGGGCTTTATGTCTTCCATTATGTCAGAATCTAGTTGGTGGGGGTAGATGAGAGAAAGGTGACAACAGAAAAATAAACATGAAAAAACATTAAAAAACCCAATAAATTTGTCCTGCTTCGAATGGCAGTTCTGTATGTCTCAGGGTTTTTTCTTTGAGCCAACAATAAAAATTATGGATTCACAAACTATCAGGCCCCTTAACTTGTGCCTGCAGGTCTTGAATTGAAAATAAATCAAACAAGGCTTTCACAGGAACATGTGGTGAATATAAGACTTTTCTCTCTTCTGTCCTGCCCTGCTCTCTCTCTCTTGTCCTTTCCCTCTCAAGTCTTTTTGCATCTTTTCAACCTTCCTTCGCTTTCACATACGAAATGCTCTGTTTTATTTTATTTTTAAGATTTATTTATTTATTTAAGAGTGAGAGAGAGAAAGAAAGAAGGAGAGCTAGTGGGGGTGGGGGAGAGAGGCAGAGGGAGGGGGAGAGGGAGACTCCCAAGCAGACTCCCTGCTGAGCACGGAGCCCCATGCACAGCTGCATCTCACAACCCTGAGATCATGACCTCAGCTGAAATCAAGAGTTGGTCGCTCAACCGACTGAGCCATTCAAGCACCCCTAAGTGCTCTATTTTAAAACTTAATTGTGCTATCTGAGATTTTCCACTCAACTAATTCTATTAACATGGGTTGTTAGTGGAAGTTGGGTCATAAGAGTGGAGACTAGGTGAATACAGTACATAGCTTCAGACTGGCTGGGGCCAATACCAGCTAAAATTAAGAACAAGTTAAGTTTGTTTTCAGCGCCCAGACTTACAACTTTCACTTTTCTTCTTTGTCTTTCCATATTTACTTATTAGTAAGTGCTAGATCTTATTTATGCTTTTCCCTAGTTCAAAACCCTATGGCAAAGGGTCAGATTCAATGGTACCTGGTAGAAATTACGTGCTTACTGACTATAATATGGAATAAATGTTGAATGAATACATTTAACTAGTATATAAAAGACTAGAAAATGGTGGTGCTATTCCCCACCCACATCTGCCAAGGATATGCATATTGGATGAGGAATAAAGCTTTAGGATTAGTAAATAAATCATCAGTGATGGAACTTCAGGCATCAGTATGAAATCAAGTTAAGAGAGAAAAACGCTCTGCTTTCTTAGGGCTTCTCTGTGAGCTGAGTCTCATTTCATTTTATTGGTTATATTGGCCTGACTGGGCTTCTCCCTCAACGTGTGGTCCTATATTCCAGAACATGTTTCTCAATTTACTTAAACCCGTGCCCCCTAAAAGCCTTCTCTCTTCAATATTAAGTATATTAAGCTACTATTAGGATTTTGAAAAACTTCAATTTCTACCGTGTGTACTGCAAGGATAAATTCTATAAAGACAATGCTCTTTGAAATAGATTCACAGCTCCAGGAAGAATCTTTGGCCTGTTCCCTGTATGGAGTCTGGGCGTTCCAATGAATTTCCAGAGTGGTCAGATTTGGAAGAAGAAGGAAGAAGGGGTAGTCCTGAGGTTTCTGCTCCAGGTCTAATTACTGTAAAAAGATCCCTGGGGTAAGAGTAGCTCTTCTGAGCCTACTGCAGACCAAATACATGCTTCAGGGAAGTTCCACATGGCTTTAAAGTGGGAAGAGGGGCAATTAATCTTTTTGGTATAATGGAGCTGCCGAAAGTCTGAAATCCAACCAGGGACTCTCATTCCAAAACAAAATATTTTTATATATTTCAGAGAGTTCCTGACTGTGTCGAAAAAAACCCAAGTCCTGGAGCTCCAGAATAAGGAGCCCTGCCCTGTAGCCTCTAGCAGTGGGAGATACTGGAAAAGGATGGGCTTTGCTGATAGATCATTGCTTCCATCCAATCCTTTACTAGCTGGTAATCTTGGGAGAGTTACTTAAATTCTCTTTGCTTTAATGTCATCAACTATAACATGTAGTTAAAATACTTAGTTGAAAAGGTTGTAAGCACAACAGAGTGAATAAAAGCAAGAAAGAACACAAAGCAAGGGGTTAACAGTGTTGGCAAGGAAGTAAAATGGTCTGGATTTAGGTCCTTACTCTGAATCTGATAAACCATGTGGCCTTGGGGAATATATTTAACTCTTGTACATCTCAGCGTCTCATTAACAAAATGAGGTTCATAGCCGTGTCTTTCTCAGAGGGTTGATGTTAACATTAATGTGGAAAAGTTTAAAACAGTTCCTGGCATGTAGAAAGCACTCAGCATGTCCTAATTTTCTTCCCTTCCACTGTGGAGTTGACGGTCTGATCTCTGGATCTCCCACTGAAGTGGCTGAACTAACTGCACCTACTGGTCAGAACAGCCCAAAGGTTGCTAAATGACCTTCCTTCCTGGGCCTAAAGAGATCCAAGAAGCCAGTAGCGCGTATCAACGAAACATTTACTGGATGGAAGAATGTGTTTATTTTTACTTTTATGCTTCTTCAGACTGGTGACCAAAAAAAAACCCCAGATGGATAAAACTTGTTTTAAGCAGAGATATGCCACCAGAGAAAACCTATCCAAATATCATCTCTGGCTTTCCTTTTCCCTTGTCAGCTGTGTCTGAAAACTACACAGGCAGGTTCAGTGCTCAGAACAGAAGAGCACACTGAAAGAAATCAACTGTAAAACTCTCTCTGGAATACAGGTGCAGAAGTGAAGAAACCACATTCCTTGTTTCAAGCACAACCTCGACACCACTAAGCAAGGTCTCGGGTACCACGGTGTGGCAAAGCCAGGTATTACAGACAGAGCACTGATAACCCTGCAGAGCAGGGGGAGGAACTGGAGGTCTGAGAAAGCTAGGAATTCTGTCTCAAGGACTTTGCTGGAGAAAAGCTGTGGTTTCTATTCACTGAACTAAATGCTACTAACTTACATCTTTAACATGGCTTTGTGTATCATCTTCTCTGAGTGTAATCCCCCACCCAAAGAGGAAGTTAGGCGTTGTGAGTCAAAAAGGGTAGAAACAGTTGGCAATTCGGTGGGACAGAAATTTATTATTTAAACTATTTGATTGAAAGAGAATTCTGCTGCTCAGGTATTAAGAAAAATGAATATGTAACCACGACCTGTATTTTTAGCAGAGTTTAGCTATTTGGTAAAACAATTTGGTAAAATATAGGGTGGTGTTATGTTAGAATAAATACCAATTTGATGTTTCATTGGAAAAACATTAAATTCAACTTTTTGATGGCATTTTATTCTCTATTAAATTTAGTGTAATTGCTATCATCTCAGTTCTGCTTAATTTGAAAATGATATAGCTAAGAGTTTGAAAAATCTCACACACCTCAGTATAGCAAAATATCTATGTAAATATACAGATTTACGCAATAGAAATAGTTTTACAAGAGGATTTGAAATAGGAGTCAGTGAAACAGTAAGATTTCTCTTTCATCAACTAACTAACAAATTTCTCCTCTCTCACTCAGGCACATAGCTATTGCATAAAACATGGCATATTTCTTTATATATTAAAGAAATCTTAGTTTTGAAGATAACACAAAGATAACGTATTTGGACAAAGCTCATCTTAACCATTCTACTGTTTATTATTCTTAAACTGACATAGGAATTCATTTTGTTCTTTTTTTAAATAAAAGAGTTTTCATTTTTCTTTACTTATAAAAGTAATGCATACTTAGTTTACAGTTCTCAATGTTATAGACATATAAAGGTCTTTTATAATCCCAACCTCCAGAGAGATCCATTAAGATTTTTGGATTTGTTTATTTATTTATTTATTTTACAAAACTGGGATCGAGTTGTGCACAATGTTTGGGATATACATTTTTCTTTTTTCTTTTGTCTTGGTCATCATCTCAATATTTTTAATGGCTGTATAATACCATATTACGCAGCATGGATAAATAATAATTTATTTCACCAATTTGCTGTTGATAGCTGAAACAGAAAGTCAAGGGAACTTTGGTGCTTACCTTCCACAGTGCTAATATGAGCAACATTAGTAGCAATAATCCAGCAAAAGCACTCAACAGGATGACCCATAATGGCACTCTGCCCGGCAGTCCATCTTTGGATATTTGAATAGCAAACTGAAATTTATTAAACAAGACTGTTAACATTGATAAACACCTGTTATAACTTCTGCTACATTGAGTTCTTGCAGGCTATAATTTTCCACCAAACAATATACTTAATCTGATTACTACATACAGAGAAAACGTTGAGTTTACATTTAAAAATGCCCTTCATCTATTCAAAATCTTTAAGCATGTCAAATTTATTATTACCCAAATATTTATAATCTTATGCTTTAGAAATATATACGTAAAGAGTAAACTGTCTATGAATCAGAATGCTTGGGAGCAGAGGTGAATTTAACTCAGTGAGAACCAAAAGTATTATATATTTTAAAGATTTATTGATTGACATTAGTGCATTATCATCATGGTAAAAGCTTAGGCTGGAGCATTACCACAGGTCGTTGACATAAAAAACCTGAGTAGGTCTTCTTCTAATGCTAATTTTTATGTGCTTTATTTTTTTGCCTACAAATTAGATATAATTTTCATATAGTAAAATACACAAATCTAAAGTGTAGAGGTAACATGAATTTTTGCACATATATTCACCCTCGTGTATTTTTATGAGACCACACTGTCTCTGCCAGTCGACTTATCTTTAGTCTGTACATTAGGTCTTAACTGAAGGAAAACTTTGAGGTGAAGAGCTGTTAGCGTTTCAGCTACTCCATGTGGCACCCACACCGCGGTGAGACTTGTCTGCCCTGGGTCTCATCCCTAGTTTCTGAGAAAAAAAAACTAACTCAGGGTAGATCTCAATGATGAATAACAGCTCAAGTTTTTGTGCCTGTTGTCACAGGGAACTTCTCAATTCCTAAAGCTAGCGGGAAGACTGGAGGTAAAAAAAAAGAGAACAGGGGAGATATTTACATATATTGGATATGGATACAAACTCCTCAGATGGCTCCGTGTGGGTCACTGCTGGTGTCTGGGAATGCAGAGCCGGCACGAGTGTACACGTGCACAGAATAAGATCTTTTAAGACGATTTTAAATACATCTAAAACAATTCTCAGAACTGACGGATACAGAAGCTGAAATATGGGTGGGATCAGTGACTTCTCTAAGCTCACACAATTACAAAATGATCACTTTTAGTAATTTTAACAATGTAGGTATTATTTTCCTTTAGGATAAGGTGTTGAATAATAGTTCCATGGCGAATTTTAAACTAACATTTAGGGGAAATAAAGCAAATTATAAAATTTCAACAAAACATATCTAGGAATCAAGTGTACTCTTTTCCTATTATATAATATATACTCATTTTTTGGGGGGTGCTTATTGGTAAAATTTTGGCTTCTTTGCATGTGGAACAGCTTTGCATTTATCAGTGTTCTTTATAATGTAAGTAAACATTACATGCATATATTCTTTAAAGGTGAATACTTACCAGGGGTCATTGATATTGGAATTATTTGAAATAAGTATTAATTTGAAATAAGAAATTTTTATTTTATTTTATTTTTTTTAATTCTTTTTTTTTTAAAGATTTTATTTATTTATTCGACAGAGATAAAGACAGCCAGCGAGAGAGGGAAACAAGCAGGGGGAGTGGGAGAGGAAGAAGCAGGCTCCCAGCGGAGGAGCCTGATGTGGGGCTCGATCCCATAACGCCGGGATCACGCCCTGAGCCAAAGGCAGACGCTTAACCGCTGTGCCACCCAGGCGCCCCATGAAATAAGAAATTTTTAAACAACATCTGAATGTTAGGTAGCTTCCAAATAAAATTATATGGCTCATACTATCCACATGGGATATTTAAACTCTCCCATGATAAGAGGAGAAATGCTTACATATCCACATCTGAATACGTCCTCTGGCCTTATTTTATAATAAAACAAGAGGAAAAACCTCAAACCATTTTATTTTTACCAAGGACTGAAGTGTGAATTTGTCTGAGGGAATAATATTTCATTTTTGCTTCAGATTTCCCAATGACTAAATGAAGAAAACCTTTCAAAACCTAACATTTATTTCTGTACAGTGTACAGTCACTTTCTGTAAAGTGTTTTTCAAGTCTGCTCTCCGGATGTCAACTGCATTTTATAATGTCAGTTTTTAAGGAGGAAAATTACAAATGCATCATTCGTTATCAAGGTGAAAGTAAAAACATCAATTTATTGTGATAGTTACAAGCAGTAAAGTCAAACATGGCATGTTAATTGTAAATATCATGGCATTTCCCAGTTTCTTACAAAGAAGACTGAAATCACACTTGAAGCTAATTAAGTATAATTTGAAGCAAAAAGTGTCTGTTACTTAGTGACTAGCTAGTTACTGCTTTAGGTTCTATAAGCAATTATAAAACATTATATCACAAAATTCAGAGTGAAATGTGTAATGTTTCAAAACTTAGAGTTGCACTTACCTCTCTTTTTTGATTGCCAGTACTTAAAATCAGTGATGTGTTTTCACTCTGAAGGTCTGCCCTTACAGTAAGATTTAAGCTGGAAAAACGTGCCTGAAAAGCAAATAGGATTTATTTGCAATATATTATGCTAATCACAGTGAGAGCTAGTCATGTTTGAGTAGTGCAATTTTTAAAATTGAGATATTCCTGAGAGATTTAAAAACACTGGTTTTGTTAACTTCCAAATAGAACTGGTGGTTTCCAATGATGACCCAACCCTCTTCTCTCCACTCAAGTTGTCACCTAGGTCCTTGTTACAGAATGGAACAATTTCCTAAATCATTTTCTTCAGATTTATCCTTAGCAAAAACAAACCTCAAACCCTGCCCCCTTTTCATGTAGCTAGGTATGAAATAGCTACACTCTGGTAATTAAGTTTATATAGGAGCTTGTGTGGGATTAAGCACGAAACTGCCAATATCCAACAGTTTGTGACTTATAAAAATTGCAACTTAATATGATCGAACCTAAAAAATGGAAATTTCGTATAATTAACCAAACACTTCTAAGAGAGAAAGAAACCATACAAAATACAATGGATTAAGTTTTAAAGTTAGCTTGTTGTCAGATAGATTTGACTATTAGGAGCTAAAAAATGTCCTCCTATTTACATATGGTATATATAAATGTGTGTATAGATATATAGTATATATAAATTGTGTTTATATACAGTATATATAAATGTGTGTGCATGCATGTGTGTATATATATAAAGTCTGATCTAATACAAAGAGTCCATAATACGTGTTAGCTCTATTTGTTGTTAATGGTATCAAGGAGTCAAGCACTGTCTCTCTATAATTCTTTGTCCCTTAACTTAGTTCTACAGTATTAAGATAAATGCAAACTTTGATACTGTATAGGTGTTTATTTCTAGAGGTACAAAAAAAAAAAAAGACTAAGAGAGACTGAAAAAAATTATTTATCTGGAAGGGGATCTTGGGGATAACTTAGTTAATAATAAACAAGGAAAATGAGACCCAAATAGTTGGTTAAGTAGAGCTGGGGCTTGGACCACATTTTTTTACACTTCCAGTTCTTTCTACAGAATCACTCTGCTTTGCATATACTAAGTAATGAGCAAACATTTGTTAACATAATCCAGTAATTGCAGAGAGAACAATGCAATCACTTACTTTGATAAAAGTCGGTTTCCATAAGATAAGTGAAACATTCACTTGGCTCATGTCAGAAGGAATCAAATTACACGTAATTGTAGCAAATTTACACATACTGCAGTCCTGTTTAAATGTTCAGAGGTATATATTAGTATCTTTGTCATTTGGCAAAAAGATGCCATATTAAAATATTCTAGAAGAGAGCTATTTTTAGGTTGATATTGAATTTATTCACTTAAAAAACATGAGGTAAAACTAGCACTTGTCTTCGTTATCTGAATTTACCGGAATTGTGCCTCGTTTGAGATCTTCAGGTTTGGATATAATCGTTTTCTTCCCAGAGTTGACACCAAGAGGGTCCTGAAGGGTACTGGGTCTGCAGTTTGCATTCTAAGAAGTGAAAATATTTCTTTTATCAGACAATGCCAGATGTCAGAGGGAAAAATGACGTGGTACGATAACATGAAGAATCTGAGTGACAGCCATTGTCACAGATGAAAGATTCATCTTCGGGAGTGTGGAATATGGAAGAAGCTATTCTGTAGCAGCCATATACACCCACTCCCAGATAATAATTACTGTTAGCATGCTACTTTTGAATTGTAATAGATATCAGGGAGGTCGTTAGCGAAAAGGCAGGATGCTAGCGGAACTTACTATCGTGTAAGTAACATACTCATTAATTTATTGTTTTCATCAAATATCAGTTGTAAATTCCCATAATACAGAGAGAGAAAAGAAATTAAAACTACACTGGAAAAAAAAGGGTCAGCCATCGTATGATGGCTCATACGATGGTTTGTGAAACAAACAAAAAAAGAAAGGGGTTTTCATCTGTATTTGTGCATTCATCCAATAATATTTTAGGAGTCTCTAAACACCAAGGGTAAACTACTTGGTCTATGTGGGAGGAAGATGTAAGTAAGCAGCCCTATAAATGTTAAGATGCCATGTTTATACGACAGTTCATTCTTGAATTGTTTTTCTAGATTTACTCTAATAAACCTTTCATTAATCAAGACTCTCTACATCCTTGATAAAAGGTAATAAGGATAAAGTTCATAAGTAATAGGAAAAGTACAATTTTAGGGGTGCCTGGGTGGCACAGCGGTTGAGCGTCTGCCTTCGGCTCAGGGCGTGATCCCAGCCTTGTGGGATTGAGCCCCACGTCAGGCTCTTCCGCTATGAGCCTGCTTCTTCCTCTCCCACTCACCCTGCTTGTGTTCCCTCTCTCGCTGGCTGTCTCTATCTCTGTCGAATAAATAAATAAAAAATCTTTAAAAAAAAAAAGGAAAAGTACAATTTTAGTCTTTCTACATCCACACAAACCTGCTTTTTTGGATTAGAGAGAAATGGTAGAGATTTAATTTTTCCTTGCATTTAGGAAAACATTTAAATATTATAATCCAACTATCACTGTTTCTACTTCTTGATTTCTGAGAATATTTTTACCTAAAAAAATCTCTGAAGAGAAGATAGATTGTCAAATGCTGATAATATACATGCATTACTTCAATATTTATTGTGATTTTCTATGTCTTAGAGACTGAACCATAACAATTTACCACATTGACTCATTCAAAGCTATAGGTCCAAAATGATTGCGATATTGCTATTGTTTGGGGTGAGTCAAAAGTACTGTACCGTTTTATGCGCAGCTGTGTAAGTGCTTAGGAACAATGAAAAAGTCTCCTTATAGAGCTGTTTGATCACCTCAAACAATTAAAGCTGTAACAATCATTTTAAGGCGCAAGTCAACAAGCAATTATCTAAAATCTACTCTAGTAGATTGAATAGTATTCCAAAAAGACATGCTCAAGTCCTAGCACCTGGAACCTGTGAATGTGACCTTATTTGGAAAAAGGGTCATTTTGGGGTGCCTCGGTGGCTTGGTTGGTTAAGTTTCTGCTTTCAGCTCAGGTCATGATCTCCAGATCCTGTAACTGAGTCCCAAGTCCGGAATAGGGCTCCCTGCACCGCGGGGAGTCTGCTTCTCCCTCTGCCCCTCCCCTTGCTCCTGTGCTCTCTCTCTCTCTCTCCCTCTCAGATAAATAAATAAAATCTTAAAAAAAAAAAAAAAAAGGGAACAGGGTCATTGCAGATGTAATTAAGGATCTCCAGATGAGGTCCTTCTGGATTTAGGATGGGCTCTAAATTCACTGATGAGTGTGCTGTAAGAAACAGAAGAGGCAAAGACACAGAAACACAAAGAAGACAGGCATGTGAAGACAGAGGCAGGCTGCAGTTAGCTGCGTCAAGCTAAGGCATGCCACCCGTTGACAGCAGCCCCAAGAAATTAGGAGAGAGGCATGGCACAGATTCTCCCTGTGAGCCTCCAGTGGGAGCGAACAGTGTTGACACCTTGATTGTAGACTCTGGCCTCCAGGACTGTGAAAGAATACATTTCTGTTGTTTCTAGCCACCCAGTTGGGGTAAACTGTTACCACAGTAGTTGTAGGAAACTAATACATCTACTAAGTAGCTACTGGAAGTTATTGCTATTATTTAAAATTTTCTAAATGCTTCTCCAGGTCACTTTGGTAAAGCTCTTTACGGCAAGTGTCCTGCAGAACAAAAGGCTTTAAATACAAATTGAAAAAGATAACAATTATGATGTAATTCCAAGGCAAACATGACTTACATTAGAAGATGACCATCCACTTGGGTATAGCACGGGATAACCATCTGATGTCAAGTTGGGAAATGAAACTGACAGTTTAAGTTCCGGCATTGGAAAATGTCCACTCTTTCTAATCTATAGGAAAAAAAAAAAATGTAACCCTCTCTTCCTCTTCCAACAGCATCCTTCCTGTATTAGGTAGGACATCTGTTCTTAATTGATGAATTAAGTTGTATAATATTTTGAATCTGAAAGTGAATGCAGACAGTTTATGGCACTGGATAGAGAACTGGCATAATTAAACAAGCAAAAAATAGGGATGTTTAATAGTGATCGTATGTATCGGTTACAATGTATACTGCTCCTTCATCCTCCCACTCCCAAGATAGGACTGGGATTAAGGAAAATCAGAATGAAATTTCTTTATGCTCATCATGTTTTTGGACATACTAGTCTTTTTGGAGGTGGGAAGGAGGGAGAACATTTGCTTGATCCACTCAGAACAGGTGAGCATATTTTGTTTGCCTAACCAGCTTGCCATAACTCCCTAAGCCCAGAAATCATTTCTCAGCCCAGCCCCACGGGATCTGCCACCACTGCACAGGCAAACCAGATACCCATTTGCTTCCCTTCACTATCCTATCTCCAGCTAGGGCACTGTGTCAATAATGATTGATAATCTAGTTGGATGAGAGTCCCATTGATTCTCCTCTCAATGCCCATCTGTTTTTATCCACTAAACCACAATTCCCACTTAATGTTACATCATGCCACCAAGGGTGAGTATAGCTCATAGGGAAGGAAAGCCAGGCAGGAAGAAATTCAGCAGGAAGCTGAATTTACCATTCAAAAGTCCTCATAGGTAGAAGAGGTGCAACTGAATTGGAGCAACCAGGTGCTATGGCCCTCCCTTCTTCCACTCAAGCACAATTTCCAGGACCTATGCCTTCTTCACACCCTCCCTAGTCTGAATTCTTAGGGGAGTAGGAAGCTCCTTAATCTACAGATGCCAAAAAATCCAACTGATCTATCTAACTGAGCCTTCTGGACTGGGAGTTACACAGATCTGAAGCAATTCCCTGTGGTTGCCAGAAACTGAATGCATCCCTTAACTTTGGAATTTTAGGAATTCCCAACCAGCTGTGCCTGGCCTCTTAATCATGCTCCTTGCCTCTTGCCCCTTCTTTTTGTAATATGCCTTAAACTTGCCTGCCATGGCCTCCCACTCTAATTCCATCTGTTTTCCATTAATAACATTTTTTTTTCTGATTAAAAACAATGTTCTTTACAGAAACATTGGAAGATATTGAAAATAAACAGGAAGTAAGTTTTCTACAGTTCTACTACATTAGTAACACTAGTGTACAACTTACCTGCCCATCATATATGTATATATGTACATATATATACATACCCATGTGGTTAAACTTTTAGAGTGTGTCCAGGTTTCAATTTTTAAACTGCTATAAATGACACTGATAACAGTGTCTCCCAGGGGTGCCTGGCTGGCTCAGTCAGAACAGAATGTGACTCTTGATCTTGGGGTCCTGAGTTTGAGCCCCATGTTGGATGAGAGATTACTTAAAAATAAATAAATAAATAAATAAATAAATAAATAAATAAATAAATAAACTAACTAACTAACTAACTTAAAAAAAAAGTATCTCTGAGAATAAATCTTTGTATCACCCATAATTTTCTATAGTACATTTCTAGCAATAAATTCATTCACTGGGTCTCACCTAAGAAAATATTCACTTTTTTTTTCAATTCTATTACTCCAATTTTAGATTTTATCCCAACAAAATAATGAGATACAAAAGATTATGGTCAGGGATATTCTTAACAATGTTATTTATATCAACATTATTTATAATAGTTTGAGAGTACCCGTTTCAAGTTTGGACCCTAGTAACAACATATGAAGAGCTATAATATTCAAAATTCCTTCCTTCCTTCCTTCCTTCCTTCCTTCCTTCCTTCCTTCCTTCCTTCTTTCCTTCCATTTTGTTGAATTCTTTAATCTGGGAAAAGCAAATGGGTCTAGAAGAACTTGGCAGCTGCAATTACAAAAATTAATCTCAGTAAAAAGGTGATTGGCATTTATGCTAATTTCCAGGGTATAGCTTGTCACAGAAATTTTAGCAAAGAGCACAAATAAAAACAATGGAATGAATCTTGAGAGCATACATTTATTTCACTTTGTAAGAGAACTTCCCTTTCCACTGTTGGCAATTCCCAAAGAGATTGAGACCATTTTCACCCACAATACTGTTGCGGTATAGCATACTTCTTAATATATATTTAAATCCATCATTTGAACTGGACCCTCTTTTACTTGAGTAATATTAACTTGAGTCTGTGTCTGTAAGTAGGCATTACCTAAAATGAAAGTCTGGTTCAACTCCATAATTGTTTGCTATAATGGTTAGGAAAAGTTCATTATGAGGAATTCAAAGAGAAAAATAAATATTGTAATAGAAAACATAACTTAAGGATGTGGTAGGAAGAACTTAAGTTATAGTATGATACCTATGGAAGGTAGCAATGAGCAGAATGAGATACAAATTTATTTGTTGAGTAAAGTAAAATATTACCAAGATATTTGAAGCAATCAATTTCTGAAATAGTCATAATTATTTTTTTAAAAGTGCTTTGCTCACTCATACTGAAAAAATAATGTAAATAAAGTCTAAAGGCTTATAGGTAGTGTTTCTTTGGTTTTAAGTTTATTTTTTCTAGGAAGTCATTCTAAGAATGTGTTAGGAGGAAATTAGAGACTTAGGTTTTTAAAATTGCTTCAAAGTATAATTATCAGTAATTCTTTAAATAAAATTACTTCAAAACAGTGAAATTATAAAAAATATTCTGGAATATAGAGATTAAGTGTTGAATCAACAAGTTTCTATGTGTTTGTTAATACTTTCATTTAATTTATAAACTTATAAATGACTCCTTGACAATACTAACTTAGAGGTAGCTTCTTACCAAGTAGAAGATACTAATTTCATCTCCAATGTCCTCAGTAGAATTAATCACTTCAGGGACAGTCTCATTGGCTGCAATTGAAATATGGTATTCGCTTGCAGAGCTTAGAATTAATTGGAAGAAGAAAAACAAAACACAGTGAAATTTAACTTTTATTTGACCTCACTCTTTTTTTTCTTTATACCAGGTAATCCCACAAAAAGTATTTGTGGAGATTTCAAATCAGAGGCAAATTCTTTTACCCTGGAACCTACAATTATATCTTTGAGGAGGGTGAAAAAATTACATATTTTAGCTCAATAAGTCACTGATGCTTATTTGGCCTTAAAATACCAAATATGTACAATTTTTAAAATAAAAGTTTCATTGTTACCAAGTGAAAAGTTTCCATTAATTCACTAATATCATTTACATTTTGTGAATAATGAGACTAAAACTTAGTGTTTTTAGTAGTGCTGAATTTTAAATAGATTTTAAAAAATTGTTAACTTTTTCACATTAAAGGCCTATATTTACAGCTAAACTTAAAAATTCAATCTTTCCCATACAACTTCTCTATGTTCTTTGGATGAACTTGGTGGAATGAAGTATAATAAAAATATATAGGTGTTTGCCAAAATTTTATTTTAATAAAATGAAAAATTCTTGGAAAAAGTCATTGTACCAAGAGAAGTGGATAAGAGCAAGATAGAAAATAGCAAACAGAATTTGGAGGCTAATTAATATACACAAAATCTATGTGTATATCCTATAATCCTCTCATTTTTGTTGTTTGTTACCAGAAAAAGCCAGTGCTATAGAAAATATATTAATAAAATGATAAGACTTTTAGACTAAACTTGCCTCTGATTCTTATACTTTTTATATACATTGCACATATTTTTTTTTAGCAAAAGCTTGGAGTCTTGCTTAAGCAAGGGAATTTATACTGGGAAACGTTGCCAATATGATTTGTGTTTGGATATATTGGAAGTTCTTAGGGGAAAGGACAGTTTATGAATAATGAAAGAAATAAACAGCCCTCATCAATAAGAAATGATTTAATCTTGTGTGTCCAGAATGGGCAGGCTGATCAGACCCCTCACAATAAGAAATGATGGCTAAGAAATATGCTGGTGACCTCTAAGAACACTGCCATTTGTAAAGTACTTCTGGGTCTTCAGAATTTAGACTAGAGTGCTAATGCAATCCAGGATCATTAGCACCTCACATTTAAGATTATTTAGCATGCTGGGTCTCAGACTTTAGAGTGCATGAAAATTACCCGGAGGGCTTGTTTAACATCGATTTCTGGGCCCTAGAGTTTCTGATTCAGTAGACTGGGGTGGGGCCAAGAATTTGCCTAAGTTCCTAGGTGCGTCTGATGTCCTTGGCCAGGGACCTCACTTTGAGAACCACTGAGTTTGTAGAAAGATATCAACATAAAAATGCAGTTTCCTCCTACCTGTAAAACTGAAGTCCAACTTCATATTTTACTGGGATAGAAATGTTTACTTCATTATCAGAAAGGGTTTCAGGAGGTTCCTCGCTGTCACTAGAAAATACATACAATGTTCAGACAAATCATGAAACTATTGGCTATTTAGAGACATTTCTGAGCATTGGAAAGGGATGCTTATTTTGGCAACTAAATAAAAGCATAAAAAAGCAGAATTCTTGTTTTTATGTTTTTTGTTTGTTTTGGTGCTGTGGTTATTTTTCAATCGGGGTGGGGAGGGAGGTCGGAGATGGGTATTATTAAATTTCCCAAGTTGATTCTCAATTGCAGCTAGGTTTGAAAAACCACGCTGATTTAGTCCAATGTTTCTCAAACTTCTATGAGAATTAAATGTTTCTCAAACTTCTATGAGAATTATGGATAAGTAACCTTGGGTCAATCATTAAATACACAGATTACTGGGCTTTGCTCCTTGAAATACAGATTTAGTAGGTAGCTTTGAGTTGGGACCCAGGAATTTGTGTTTTTAACACAAATCACATAGTGATTCTTATTTATTCCTTACAGATGAGGACCTCAAAGAAGACATGACTGGGTTTATGTGGCAGAAAGTCAATACAAAATCTTTGGTCTTCCCGTTTTAATAGTCTTTCCATGCTTATTGTTTGATGCTAATGTTATTTGTTAAAGACTTACTTATTCCCTTGATTTGTCATTTCGATTATATATTATGTAAATGCATGCATGTTTATACATGCATATGCATATCTCATACTCCCACGTGTTAAAAAAAGCACACATGAGGGATGTAACAGTTGCCAACACTGGCTCTGGGCCAGCGTGCAGGGGATTGTTCTTGAACATTAACATTCTTTGGGCAAGTTATTTAATTTCTCATTGCCTTGGTTTCTTCATCTATAAAATGGGGATTTATCATTAAATGATAAATAGGGGCACCTGAGTGGTTCAGTCATCCAGTGTCTGCCTTCGGCTCAGGTCATGATCCCAGGGTCCTGGGATTGAGCCCCACGGGGACTGAGCCTACTTCTCCCTCTCCCACTCCCCCTGCTTGTGTTCCCTCTCTCACTGTGTCTCTCTCTGTCATATAAATAAATAAATAAATAAATAAATAAATAAATAAATGATTATAGTACACGTGAAGTGCTTAACGTTGTGCCTAGATGTAGGAAATACTTAATGAATGCTAGCTTTCATTATTTTTATCACATGCCCTCTCCACCAAGTGACCAAGCACCTAGCATTTGGTCTCACAGAATGGGCAATGAGGAACTTTTTATGACTCTGCTCTCCCCAAGTGTACTAAGTGGCTTGGTGTGAGCTACAGGACAGTGAAAGCAGCGCCTTGCTTTGGGTTATAGATATTTGTATGACTGGGCTTTTGCTATGGATCGTCCCCTCTTCTCCTACCTGTTCCCCACTGTGGCCAAATTAATCTTCCTAAGAAACAGCTAGCTCCGTATATAAACTTCACCCCTCAAAAACTTCTCTGGCTCCTTATGGTTTGTTCAGTTAAGAAAACACGCCTCATTCTGACATTCAATACTCACCATAACATGGTAGGATGCACAGCCCCTGTTTATCTTCTGTTACTCCTTTATGCATTCTCTATGTTTGAGCTAACATGGATTACCTGATATTCCCTCAGTAGATCTAGTGGTCCACCATTGACTTTTTGCTCAAGCTGTATATTTTGCCTAAAATGCTCCACCTGATTCTATTTACTAACCTCTCTATGAATTTCTACCACCCTTTAAGGTTCTTCTTAATTATAATCTCCTTGATAAAGTTTTCTTGGGCTCTCAATGCCAAGTAGATATAATTTCAACCTCAATTAAGTCTCTGATACACAGTTTACATTTCTCTAATGAATTTTCCTTGTTGTACCCTATATTATAATAATTTATACATTAGTCTTAGCCCCCTACTGTAATGTTTACTCCATGAAGTTCCTGTGCTTATTAATTTTTATATTCCCGATAGTGACTAATTCAATATCTTCTCTGTAGTAGATGTCAAATAAATATTTGTTGAGCTGGACTAAATTGGGCATACAGAATTCATTTACCCATTAATTTATTTTCTCATTTATTCATTCATTCTACATTTATTCAGTGATTATTAGATGTGAGGCACTACGCTAGCTACTGGGGAATAAAGCAACAAAAGATAGAATTTTATCTAAAGGAGTTTAAGGGTCAGGGGATGATTATACTTAGAAGAAAGTTAAGACACTATTTCAATTTCCTTATTAGCCTTTAGTTATTTTTAGTCTGGGTATTCTATGATATCTTTCAGAAGCTTTGACTGATTTGGATAAAATGTATTAAACTACAAAAGGGCATTGTAAAACTTTAAGTCCATCCAGTGATTCAGTTGACCTTGATGGGCAGCCAGTAAAAGTTAACTTAGCAATCCTGTAAAATTTTACATAAATTTAAATGCAATTTGGCAGATATAAGTGATGTGTGATTACAACATGTTTTACAGCTCATAGAATCAATGGTTTAATCTTGTAGGTGCATTAATTCTATTAAATAAAAATTTATTTTTAGTTAATCATAAGGATGTTTTTGTGAAGTACAGGAGTTCACTGCCTTCTACTTTTGCTAATCTCATAAAAGCTGTAAGAAGTTCCAGTGAGTCTATAAAGCAAAATATTCTAAGTACATGAAATTATATACGTAAACACTTACATACACATACACTCATGCATGCATATCAACTAACCTTGTTACGCTTAAATGAATGATCACATTTTCCATGAGATAAGATGTGTTAAACTGAAATAATATTTTGAAAGTAACCTATGAAATAAAAATATTTTTAGTTGAGTAACAGATAAAGAAGTAAAATGTTTACTTTGATCAAAATGTTTAAGTACATTAATGATATTACCTAGACTGAAATTGCAAAGTTTTTTAAGCAATATGACCTTAGAAAATAAAACCTAATCACATCTCAAAAATAGAACAAGATATAACAAACATATACTTTTAAATGTAAATACGTAATATGCTTTGTATATTGATATTGAATTTAAACACTTTATTCGAATTATATTAATAAAAATAATTTATACTACATCAACTATTACCATGAAGGTACATTCTATATATTATATTACCACAGTCTACAAGATCACAATCATAAACAACGTAGTTATGAAATGGTCATAATTAAAGCCTCCTTAATATGTAAACTTCAGGTATCACTAACCATCTATACATGTTCATTATAAAATAGGGGAAAACCTACTTGGTTCCATTAATTTGTTAGTATAAAACCGTTTTGGACTTTAAAGGAATCAAAACAAAATGAAAAAATAAAAAGCTTATTTATAGTAAACTATAATAACAACAACAACAACAATAATAATAATGTAGTAAGTTTTGTTTAAAAATTGCATAGTTAAAATAATACCTAAGAAAAACTGGAAAATGTTTTTGTTATACTAACACTCCGATACAGGCAACTTATTTTTAAAAACTATGCCTGAGCATATAAGCTATATAATTCAGGACTCTTCAACACTGACAGGCAGGCCAGAAACTGGATTACTTATTTGAAGAAATAGGTCCTCAGCAAAGTTCTAGTCCAAGACTCCTCATGTAAATCTTCATAAAGCTGTATTTCCTATTCTGAAAACTAATCTTGGTTTGTGCTAACTAGGGTGTTTTGGAATTTGGCCAGCTAAATAAATGGCTCAAAATGCACACTTAATAGAAACTACCTAAAATTTTACCTTTGTGATTAAGTGCCAGACAGGACAGAGTTTGATATTTAAAGCTCTTGAAAGAAGAGTTTCTATACAAAGATCTAAACCAATCTGCTTGAAAGATTTTCTTTGTCTACAGGCTAGAAAAGCCTACTACTATCAGATAAATTATCAAGTACAAATTTTTAATTTTGTCTTAGCATTTGAGTTTGATCATGCAATAATTGGCTTTGATTCCAATATCTCAAAATTTTAAGCTCAACCTTCTTCATCTACGTCATGCTAAAATACCGTTAGAGGGATTTATATATTTAACTTTGAGCATGGTATTTTTCATATCCAATTGCCACATGTATGCTTTAAAATCTGCTTACCTCTTCTCCTCTTCTCAGGAAAGGATATCCAACTTTACATGTGAGATTATGATTGGATTCACAGCTGTCTTTTTGGATAGCCTTGGAAGAAAAAGTAAACAGAATTAGAGCAGACACACAGGTGAAATACTTGAGCTTGGTTTTCCAGAATTTTCCCAGCTGTGCTTTGGACTCTGCCTTGCTAAGATTTGTCTCTCAATTTAGTTGGGACAGTCACAGCATTCTGGGATCACCTGTCTCACCACCCATAGAAAATCTGAAAACAGTTAAGGGAGACTGAAGGACAAAGCACATCACATATCTTGTCTAGGTGTCCCACTGTACAATGGACATAGTAATGGTGTGTGTCACATAGGGTGATTAGGTGCCGGGACAAAATAGTCCACACACACTAGACTGCCACATGGAAGCCCACAGTGAGTGGTTGTCATGAGAAGAGTCACTCCTCTTACCCCAGGTAAGAGCCCGGGTTCTGACGTGAGACTACCAGGAATTAAATTCTGAGTCCATCACTATTAGCTTTCTCCTTGTCAAGACTCCTCACTTTCTGAGTGTGATTTTCTGTCAAGTGAAGTTAGTCATATTCTATTTCATCAAATTGAAAATGCCACTGAATAGGAGACTCACCATTATTTTGCGTACCAATAAGAAGGGAAAAATTCTGCCAGTTAAGTAAACATATCAACTGTAAAACGCAGTTACAGCAAGGTTAAAATGTGACAGGAAAGGTTTATCTTAGAATCTCTGTAGTACAAAAATACCTATTTACTTAATGAGAATTGAGTAAGTGGAATGATTAGAACAGTGCCTGGAACATAATATGACTCAGGAAAAGACTGTCATTATTATTACTGTTTTAATTGTTAATAGAAGTAGAGGAGATGCATTGTTGATTTCTGTAGTTCTCCCTCTCTACCAAGGCCATGAAGTTAGTTGAAGAGGATACTGGCAATGATTTTTAATATAGTCCCCTTTCCAGAGAAAAATTCAGTGGTAATATTTTTCCAGCATCTCTTTGCACATTTGGATTTATAATTAACATTCTTTACTGAATATAAAATATGTGGTAGTAATGGAGGACAATTTTTATGCCTCTGTTAGTCATCATGTCCTTAAGTGATATCCTAATAAAGAGAGAGAAGTATCAGTGAAAGTTTGAATTTACAGACACTAGACAATTGAGTTTTAATATTATAATTAATAAGGGTATTGTTTTTAATATGAATCATACACATTACTAATTCATATATATATAGATAGAAGTGTAAATAAGGGGGATTCACTCAGAGATCAGAATTAAAAGAAAAATTCAAATGTGGAAGTACTAATTCCTGATATAGCAACTTATGCAACTATATGTTATTGCCAAGAAAGAAAAAATTCTGTTATGACAATGAGACATTGTAATTTAACACCTCTCTTGCCAACGTAAGGATTTTACATAGGAAATGAGAAATGGTATCTTGATTTTTCTTTATGTAAACATTTTTTTCGTTCCATACATGCATTACTCTCTCTGTACCTCTGTTTAACTGTCCTGACTTTGTTAGGCTTATATTTTTCTTTGACTTTGTCTCAATTTCAGCTATGTATTGCCTCTATGAAATGTATGATTTTGATACATCAGTGATCCTTTCCTCATACTGAATCTAAGAAAAGTCATAGATCTCTAAAGACATGAATCAAAACAAAACTTTTTTAAAAAAAGTTTGGTACTTTCACCATTAGTGAGTACTAATAATTTGTACAAAATGTTCTCTATTCTTCTAAACCCAATAAAAACAATTAGTTCAGTGGCAGGAAAAGTAGGCTGAATAAATGATTATTATAAGAATAAACAAATATAAAATTAAAAGTTTACCTCAATTCCTGAAAAAATTAGATTTGGAGAATAGTGCACTATGGTTCTGGTGTTATAGGCACTGTCCTTTTTATTTTTGACTGTGAGACTAACATTGAACTTATCGTTGTGGGACCTGACAATAAGCAGGCCCTCTTCTGTGGTGGATACTTTCAGGGTGAGGTCCGAGATACATTTTTCCTTGTTTCCACAATCTTTGGCAAAGGGAATCTGAAATGGTCACAGGAAAGCATTTTTCAACATTTAGTTAAGCATGACTGAAAATTACTTATTAACCTGCTTAGTGAAATGACATATTGCCAAACTAAGTTAAGCAACTCCATAAGGAGAACAGATTCCACTGAAGAAATCATAAGGAATTTTAGATTTATTCCTATAATTTATAGGGAAAAATAATAAACTTCTGTATATAAATTCTTCCAGTCCTTTAAAGAATGCAAGTTTTCACAGATGTTTTTCACTGGCTTTAGTCTGCCAGAGTAGAACAGTTTAAAAAAAAAATCAAGTACTTGAAGATCTAAATTTATGAGAGAACACTTTAACACTCAACCCCAATTATGACACTTTCTATTGAAAAGAATCAAATACTTAGGAATGTAATAGGGCTCAGAGGTACAAAATTGTCAAGCCACATAACTAGGAGCTTTCCTTGACTCGTCTTCCCATTAAGACCCATCCTCTTATCTAAACTTTCATAAGAGCTGTCCATTCTACCTCTCTTCTAAGTATCTCCCAACTCTCCATGTCCACCATTGCCTGTAGTCTAGCCATCCTTATTTCCTCCCTGAACTAATGCACCTAAGTGGTCTCCTGCACCCAATCTTTTTCCAACCACTGTTCCTCCAATCATTCTCCACATTGCAGCTGGAGTAATCCTTAAAAAAATATAAATCCAGTGCTATCACTGAACCCATTAAAGCAATCAATAGCATTCCATTGCTCTTCAAGATATCTGTGCAGTAGCACAAAGTCCAGAATGATCTGGTTCCTGCATATGCCTCCCTCCTCATCCCACATCACCTTCCCCCCTTACTCTTCAGCTTCAGCCACATTAGAGGGTTTGGTGTAGTTCCTTTATGCCTTAGAACCTTTACACATATGTCTGTGTGTAAAACACTGCTCCCTCCACTCCTGTGAATAGGATGGAAAATCCTCCTATGCTTCAAGTCTCAATTTAAATGTCACAACTTCTGTCTACCTAGGCAGAAGTTCCCATCAAACAATTAAGTTCTCCTCCAGACCACATGCCTTAATTCCTACCTAATACCAGTTTCCTAGGTTAGACTGTAAACCCTGAAGCCTGGTACATATAAGACACCCAATAGGGAGGAGGATAGGGATAGGAGGAAAGGGAAAGTGAAAGATATGGATATGGGGAAAACTAATTCCCCATCCCTAATATCTCCTCCATTGGTGCCACCCCATCTTTCTACTTGCTCACTCACTCTTTCTCAGGGGCGAGACATTGGACTTTGTGAATTTGGAAGCAGGAGCAGTGTGCCCATGAGAAGCATACATTCTTGCTCTATATCTCCATTCTGCAAGTTTTATGAGGTGGGCTCCCTTGAAAGAGGTGTGAGATTGATGAGCACTGCTGATGATGTACTTGGTTATCTGTGGTCTAAGCCTTGTTCAGTAGGAGGACACCCAATATGCCTAAGCCATGCCTGCAACCCGGAGTTCTTTAGTAATAAGGGAGCACTAGTAGGCTAACCCATGCCTTTCTTTCAATCGGTCCTAAATTTAGGGGAGATAAAAGTAGGTGCTATTTATAAGTTCCCTCCAACAACAGGAAGTAGAAGAGTTGAGAAAAGTCTAGAAGAGTCTCATTCATTTTTTAAAAAATTGATTTAGGGTTGTGTGTGTGTTTGTGTGTGTCTATGTGTTTCAGGTCCCTCCCCCCAATATGTTCACATATAGGCATTCTGAATTTAAACAAAAATCTGACTTACATATTCATGTACTGAATTTGGCAGGGAATCATCAAGAACAGGCCCATTTTCTGGATCGGTAAGATTAAAATCCAAAGTTATCCTTACGGAGTCCCGAAAGTCATGCTTGTCCTGCAGGTTAAAACATAGTGTATTTTATCATTGGTATCATATTACTGGATGTTCTGACCTTGTTATGGCTTCCTTCTTCTGCCCCTGTGGGTCAGGCTTACTGGAACATTCTTGTGCACCTGATCTGACATATGATCTCATCAGGCTTTTGCTTCATTGGAGAGAGACTGCCTTCTGCCTTGATAAGGGATACTGCTGAAAGCAAAGCCTTCAGAGTATGACCAGCTGATTCACCTCCAGCTTCTCGGGGGCCCTGCTGGGGTAATAGGATATGCCATACTTTGTCATGTCAGGATATACTACTCCGGGCTGCTTGCATAACAGTATCTTTCTCTTGAGATCTTGAGCTAAAAACTGCCATATATTACTTCTAGGAAAGTCTCCCAACTTGAAATGAGCAAACTTTCTTTAAGTTGAGTTGAATTTCATTAGTATAATATATGCCTTGAGTTGCAAGAATTTTATAATGTAAAATGATATGTAAGTAATATGAATGCAATCAATGTTGTTTTATAATATCATGAGTAACAGCCATCATTTACGGCATGTCGGAAATTATGAGCTTTACACACATTATTGAGAAGTATTTCAACAGTCCTCTAAAATGAAAAACTATTACAGTCATTATTTTACAAATGAAAAACAGGGCCTCTAAGAGACTAAACAACTTGGTCAAAATCACTTGGAATGTGGGGAAGTTTTGAGACAAATTCCATCCCGGCTGACTCCAGAACAAATCTTAATGTATCTATTAAAGTCCAAAAGAATTTTAGAAATTTTGAAACTAGTTCATTCCTTTTCATACCAAGTGCCTACACATAGCTAGATTCTACATTTTGGACAAATATACACTACAATGATTTCTAGCAGGTTGAAGGCAGGGGCACATCTGGTTTCACACCCTTTCAAATTTTATACAAGTTCTAACTCCTAAATATTCAGTTCTGATGAAGTAAATAGGAGGATAACTCCAGTTTTTTTTCTTCCTGATTATGGATTGATCTTAGTGTTGACAGATAAGTTAATTTTGATATACGCTGTGGGGAATATCGACTTGAAAATCACAGAAGAAAAATACAGTACACCAACTGGCATGTTTTCTGTCACTTCCCTACCCTGACTATAATATTTTAAAAATATAAAATATGAATACATCAGGAATACAGAAATAAATCAGAGGTGGGGGGAGATCGGCCTGTTTTCCTTTAAAATTCCAGGATCATGTATAAGTCCCAAGTCTGTCTCAGTCACTAAAATCATGTTTTCTCATTGCATCCATTCTTCCCTCTTTTTTTCCCTTTAAGTATCATGTTCATTATAGGAAAATGTTAAGAAATTCCTGCCCTTGTGTTGCCACTAATGGTTTTCTCAAGTCTAGGTGGCATGTGTGGTGGGTGTTATATGTAACTAATGAATCATGGAACACTACATCAAAAACTAATGATGTACTATATGGTGGCTAACTGAACATAATAAAAAATAAATCTTAAAAAAAAAAAAAAAGAAACTCTTGCCCTTATTGGGAACGTTCCCCATTTACATAGTGACTCAATAAAATGCATTTTAAATGGTTCAAACTGGCTTCCTAGCAATCTACAGAGATTAATAATTTGCTTTCCAAGGCTCCTTTATTACTGTAATAGAAAGACTATAGATGATAGAAAATACTAGATTTTTTCCCTTCAATTTAAAGTCCAAGAGTGAAATACATAGTTCAGTGGGCAAGAAGGGACCCCAGAAAGCACATGGGCCAACAGTTTCTTCTCAGGGCATGTAACCACTTAACCACATTTGATGGATGAGGCTCACAAAAGTTAAATGATGTTTTCAATTTGAAAGAATAAATGAATGAATGTAAAAAATGAATGAATGAATGAAAGCAGAAGGTTTCTTATCAACTAGTGCACTGTGCCTTCTACTATTCCATGATATGTGGATGACTGATAACACACACAGGGAAGATGAAAGATAGTTTCATGAAATGCATTTGGAAATTAGAAGATCAGGCCTGTGACTTTCTGATAAAAGTGACCAAATACAATGAAGTTTACTTCATCACGTGCACTTTGAAATAAAAACTGTTAAGACTGACTTGGAATAAGATATCTATGCTTTATTCTTGATTTGGAATAAAGCAGTTATAACATATGATTTACTTGCCAACATGTAGAAGGAGAGCTTAGTGCATTCTGTTTCTTCAACTGTGATGTTTCTTTGAATCTTTCTTTCTTGAGTTCCAGAGAAAAAACTTCGTGATATCTGTCTTAGTGAATCTAGTGTGACACGGTACTGCATATCTAGAAACAAAATGACAGAAATATTTACTTGAGGTAATTTTCATATGGTCTAGCTCATTAAATTAGCATTATAGGAAAACCTCTTGAGCAATCAGTCAACAAGACGTTCCTATTACTCAGCTTATCCACACTACTGTAGTACAATGGTAGTCCCAGGCATGAAGATAAGCTTCAGGAACTCTACAGAACCGCCTTCTGAGTTCACTGTGCCTTTAACGTTTAATCACACTTATTCTATAATGTACGTGTACATATGCACACCCACACATTCATACATATGAACACCAACATACAAACTGATTTTCTGGCTACGCGTGTGTTTATCGGGTTTTCACTTAAATTATTATTTTTTTTTAGTTTAGCAATGTTGAAGCCCTGTTTAGAATATTGATTTTATTTCAATTGACACAAAAATATACACTAATCAATTCTTATCTATTTTATGAAAAAGTCACTTCAGACTGTTCAAAGCACATAATAAAAGAAGCTTAATAAATAAGTTTAATAAAATAGGCGTACAAAAATAAAAAACACGTGAAACCTTACTTTCTAAAAGGGCAACAATCCTACTTATTTGATCACTTAGTTACTCTATAAAAATTAAATGAGACTTAAATAATGTTGCATATGAAAATGTAAATCATATTTTACGTTTCTATAACTTATTTATCTTCTAGTCAGACGGCTATTGCAGAGCATAATTATGCACATGTAGAGCAAACTAAGAAAAATAGATTTTAAAGATTCATGAGTTTTCATATTCTACTTACATTTGGTTTGTAGAGCAAACTACTCTTTTGCAGCCAATGGCCTCCACAGTTTTGACTCCAACGTATCTCAATATCATTAAAAAACCACCTTAGGAAGTGTACGTGTAGGGAGGAGGGCGTACCTAGACTGTGTCTGAGAACACGCACAGGGAACATGTCTGACTCTCAAAAACCAGGGTCACCTTCTGAGTGGAGCAAAGAGATCTCAGGAAGTGGGAGTGGCAAAGCAGTCAAGTCCTTTGCAATACCAGTCTTACCACAGAGAGGGCATGAGAAGGAAGAGAGGGTTTGTGAAAACCCACAGGAAGGAAAACTGGGCTCCTCTGGAGCCCATTTTCCAAACTCTACTTCTGAATTGGTATTATTGTTATTGTTTTTAGCACCTGGTTGAGGTAAATGGGAGAGCCAGAGGGGAACTTTGGACTGTTGTGACCATTGCCTATAAACATATAGTTTCTGCCCCAGAATTTACTGGGTTCCATAACATATTCTTTCCTCAGCAGATTTTTTATCAAGGTTCAACAGGTTCACAGGGGCAAATGTGATATGCAGATCCCTATCGTGGGGGAAAATACAATATCTTACTGGATTTCATCATGCGGAGCAAATGTATTGTCTTCCTGCCCCAAAGTACTTGGCATACATATGATACTTACCAGCTACAAAAATTGTGTCTTCTTTGGACTTTAATTTCACATCAAAACACACTGTAGCATTTATGCATACTGTTTCCTTTCCTTCCACACGGCAGTTTTTCTTCTGGATATTCACTTTATTGGGTTCAAAATTCATGGTCACTTTAACTACAGCCACATCTCGGGACCTATAAACACAAACAATGATGATTATTCACGCATTTTCACATTTAATAAATGCCATCATTATGGAAGCGCAATTTGAATGCACTGATCGGGAGTCTTCTTTGTATATAGTTGGGATCTCAGGATTCCATTTCTTTGGTGATTTTAAAAAAATATTTATTTATTTAATTTCATTTTTTATTATTTTTAAAGATTTTATTTCTTTGAGAGAGAGAGCACAAGAGAGCACACACATGAGCAGAGGGGAGAGGCAGAGGGACAGGGAGAAGCAGACTCCCCACTGAGCAGGGCGCCCCACGTGGGGCTCCATCCCAGCACCCTGGGATCATGACCTGAGCCAAAGGCAGATGCTTGACCCACTGAGCCACCCAAGTGCCCCTACTTATTTATTTGAGAGAGAGAGAGCGTGGTAGGGGGAGAGGGAGGACCTCAAGCTGACTCTGTGCTGAGCATGATCCCAAGGATCCTGAGACCATGACCTGAGCCGAAACTAAAAGTCGGGTGTTTAACCTATGGAGCCACCCAGGTGCCCCTCTATGGTGAATTTTTGATACAGAAGTGATGGTATCTGGTATTCTGAGGACACCCAGGTTGTTCTGGAACTCTCTTAGGCTTTGGTTCTGAATGGTAGCAGAATATGCCACTTCAAAATGTGACTACAGGAGTTCAGGCCATGTCACTCATACCACTTCGGTATTATTTTGAGCTGTGGGCACTTGAAAAACAGCAAATGCAGGGAAAGAGGCTTCTGTGAACTTTCCTTGTACCTAAAGACAGACACTCCAAAAGGAGCTTAACTGGAGTTCATCGACCAGGAAGGATTGATTCTTATCACAGGAAAGGAGATAGGACACAAGACAAGCTTTGTCACAAACTATCATATCACCCATCTGGTCTTTCCTAGGCCCATTTATCTTCCTCATAGAGGCCTGCATACCTTCTTTCTTTTCTCTATTAAGATAGTATGTAAGTCTGAATTCTAAGCCACCTCAAAGAATTACTCATTTTTCTCTGGGTATCTCCCATGTATATATGGGGCATACATGTTAATAAACTTCTGCTTGTTGTTTCCTTGTTAATCTGTCTTGTATTACAGGGGTGTCAGCCAAGAACTCAGGAGGCTAGAGGGAAAATTATTTTTCATTCCTTACAGTTCATAAGCCAAAAATCTGTTTTGCCTGTGATGGAAGGAAGACGGAACCCAGTGCTCAGGTGCAGCCTCAGAACCAAAACCATATTTGGGGAATCTGAGTTTGTTCCCAATCTGGGAAGAGTCCAAAGGCCCATGGACAACTTCTGTGCACTGTAATACTTGTACAGACAAGTACAAGTACTATAGCTAGGTATCTTGTGAATACATAGGTCTTTGATTTGCTTTTGCATTAAAAAGACTATATTTTTCTTTGAAAACATCTTACCCATAGAAAACACAGAAACATAAAAAAAGGAGACAAAGAAAACAGAAATCACCAGTAATTCTACCACTTAGCAATAATCACCGTTAATATTTGACATGCTTCTTTTTCTTTGCAGAAAAACATGTATCTATACATATAGATGTGTGTGTGTGTGTGTGTGTGTGTGTGTATACAGAAAGAGAGAGACATACACAAAAATGCATAGACATCCATACATACTTTTAAAACATCATAATATAATGAACTGCTTTCCAATATTTGTATTTTTCTGGGAACATTATTTTTAATGGCAACATACTATTCCAACATATGCATGTATTGTGATCTGTTTACTCAGTCCTTTCTTATTGGACATTTATCTTAATTTATTTTTTAAAAAAATAGTTACTGGTACAGTGCTGTGATGACTCTAAAGATTATATATCTTAGACATGGATTAAATCTTTAAAAACTTTCAGGAAGCAAATTTCTTGTTAAAAGTATGACTATTTTAAGGCTTTCTAACACTTATTGGCAAATACCTTCTAATGTGTTTTAACTAGTTTACTTACACCAGCAATGAACGAGCATGTCTAATTCCCTGCTTATTAGTTTGGATCCTTCAGGAATGAGGCTGCCTTGACCACTCCCCACCGCACATCCCTCTGCCCCAAAAAGGTCTTTAAAGGGATTATGACGCAATTTATTCCACATGACGGAGCTCTCAGTATCTGCTCCTGGATGTCCCTGATTGGGACGGGCTTCTGTTTATTGCCTGCCATCTATACCCACTCTCAATCCCTCCTTCAGCATTGTAAATCTTGGTCTTTGTGTCCCAGTCTGTTGGTCTGGTCCATTCTGCCAGGCAATTAGGTAGGGGTCCAACTCTGTCATTTTGGTCCATCAATGATAAAGCAATGACTGGGGGTAAAAGAGGCCATAAATAAGTGTTCAGAGCTTTCTAAGAAACCCTTTGAAACAAAAGGGAGTAAAAATTGACCTTATAATTATAGTATATTTTTTCAATATGAGAGTGAATACAGTAAATATTTTTTGAGTTAAGGTTATCATAATAAATTAATCCAGGGTTAGCAGTTACATGGAGACTAACTGTACCCTTCGTTGCTGGCACTGGCGACTTCTGGTTCAGAGCCCTGCTTCTGGGGGAGCCTTCCCCAAAGTCACAGCTACTTGTTGCCCAGCATTCTCCTTTCCTAGGTACCACCTTACCGTTTTCTTTTCCCCCTACTGTACAGCTAAAACAGTTTTTAACATAATGCGTATCAGTGTACAATTTAGTGTACAATTTTCATTTGACTATAAGTTCTTAAACATTATCTCTATTTTTAATTTTTAAATATTTTTTTCAAATTTTTAAGTTGAAGTATAGTTGACATATAATATTATATCAGTTTCAGGTGTGTAACGTAGTGATTCAATAATTGTATTTCTCACCACAATAAGTGCAGTTACCATCTATGTATGGTATGGTATAAGTATAATATATATAATACAAATATAATATAAACATAGACAATGATGCACAATTGTCTAATTATACATATTAGGTAAATGAGCAAAGAGTCAATTACCCTGAAAGTGTGTGAACAACTCAAAGTTAGGGACGTTTTCTTGTTTATATAATTCTCTATGAGGGCCTCTTCTTCCCTATGCTGCCCCCAAAACAGAATACCTACCTTAGTGTCAAGCACCTAATAAATACCCCAAATTAAGAGTTGGTTCTACTTGTCCCTTTAATATGGTGTCTCTATTTTTAAGATTTATTGACTCCTCCAGCTTCTTTAACTACACAACTTTTATTTAAATAATGGGGTACAAAAGAAAACAGATATTTGGTATGACACAAACTTCAATTATACTTTGAGCTCTGGAACTATTTGTGAAATATCATCAGATGAATTGGATGTTATTAAAATACATACCAGAAGAGGGCAGCACCACCAAGGCCCCCAATAGTCACATCAGTCAGACCGTCACCATTTAAATCCATTTCTCCATGGATAGACTGGCCAAAAAATTTTAGTGTCTTGCCGTCTCCACCTGATGGAATACGCTGTGAAAGTCCCAACAGAGAGTTTTTATGCCAGAAGTGTCTCTTCAAAAACAGTTTTAAATAAATCTGAGAACTTGGATTGGTTAACAAAAAATGAAAATTAAAGATCTTTTGGAAACGTGCCTAAGAAACCCCTCATGTGGAGACAAGTTGAATTACTCAGATGTTACCAAACGTTATTCTTTTTATAGTACAGACAAAATAATCCAGGGTTACTGACACCAGAGAGGGAAAAAATTTTATAACGTCATCTTGTCTAATGCTCAAGGAAAACATTGTGAGTAATTGGCTCTCCTTTCTAGTTCCCACTCAATCCCATAACACAGAGATATTTAAAGATACTGGAACCTTGAAAACGCATCATACAAGCAAGAGAGGGAGTAGAAGTTTGTCCTAGGGGTCAGTTTGGGGTTCACTGAATTTGGGGGGTGGATATAAACAGCACATTCCATCAAATACATTTTCCAGTGTATGATCTTCTTTGCTTAAAGTCAAGGGCACTGTAAACTCAACAGGTACAAGTGAATGTGGAATTCTCGATGACTGATTTGTGCACATAATGTGCTCAATATTCGTACTTCCTGACTTAACTTTGGTTCAAGCTGATAATATTTTAATAGAACCTGATGGCGAGGAGATAGGACTGACAGACCCTCCCTAAATTTGAGGTCTCCTTAAAAACCATAAATTAAGAAGCCAAAGAAGGCAAACCAAATGGAAACATTTTTCATGCTGAAATGTTTGTGGCTCATTGGGAAGTATTTCCTTACTTTTTCAGCAAACAAACCAGAGACATCTGCCTCATTGGTTCTGGAGGAGATCGTTCAGTTTGATTCTGGATTATTGCATACACAAGCAGCACCTCAGGTTATCACGGAAACAAGTGAGCACATCCTCCCCTGTCCTTGGGAAAGCGTTTTGCCGATAATTAAGCAAACTCAACTCTAAATTCTTTTTTGTTGTTATTTAAAGCTGCATCTTGAGTTACCACCATTTTACAAAAATAAATTTATGACAATCTATCCTATTAATGATTTAAATATCCTCTTTTTTTCTACTGCAAATGCCATTTCACTAAATTTTCAGGATTAATAGTGAAGGAATAAAGTGGTAGAACACAAGAAAGAAATGCCTTTCTGCAGTTCTTCATTCTGTCATGCTCCCATGGTTAATATTGCCTGTTTCCAGTTAAGTAATACCATGAAGACTTTTGAATTATTTGAAAACAAATAATTTACTAAGTGGATGGAAGTGTTGTTACTGAAATATGCCCTTTATTGTTTCACTAACGTCATTATGACTTTATGGAAAATTAACCACAACTTCACATGAATGGATTTTGAGAATTCTGTTGACTATAGTACAAAAAGAACAGTCAACTATAAAAAGAACTAATTGATGTTCTGATTTTCTTTTCATGTTATATAAGTAGTTCAATGCCTAACTACTTATGATTACTTAAAAACAGATAATTTTATTAGAAGAATTCCTTTAAACTCTCCTATTTTTATAGTGCATTAAATACTTCTGCAAATTGATATTTTTCTTATGTAGGAAAAATTACATTTATGGATTAGAACTGTTAACTGACAATAAATTTAAAACAAGAACAAGAGAAATCCCCTGCAGGTTAAGCTTAGTTATTAAGATTTTTTTCCAAGAGGGATTACTTGTGAGGAAATTATAAACCTTTAGGAACCCCAATTCATTTGACAAAAATATTCCAATTTAATTCATAAATATAAATGTAATGCAATTTCATTTTAACAACATGGATATTGAATGTAAAAGCAATAATCTCATCTTCTTTATTGGCTAAATCATATCATTATTGTTCTCTTATTCAGAAAGTGGTATCCTCTGTTTAGGATCAGGCACATTGCAATTGTTAAAACACATTGTTAAAAAGTATCCATTTTTTTTGGTTTGTGTTTTACTATTCCAGAAAGCTCAGATCATGGAGACATGGCAAATAACAACAGGAAAAAAAAAAAAACAAAAAAACCACCAAACTAGATAAAAAGATAAAATACAAAATAATGCTTCTGTAAAGAAAACTTAAAAGAGAATTAAATCTAGTTTCCCAATAGAGTCAGAAGAAAAAAAACCAAATAACTCAAGAAGCAAGACAAGAAGCAAGCCTAGTGTTGAAGCCACTTATCGTTTAAGGGTGGGAATGTGTAGGTTTAACTTCTTACTTGTGCGTACTCTTTCCTGATAGTCTTGCCACTCCCATGATAAATGTACACGGCTCCCCCATGATCATCTTCCAGGGGAGCTCCTATCACAATGTCATCAAATCCATCAAGATTGAGGTCTCTCACAGCAGCGATAGCTGTTCCGAAACGAGCCCCACATGGCTCATTTTTGTTTTCTTTTGTGCATGAATTGTGTTTCAGAGATGAGCAGCAAGTCTGCTTAATGGGCTCCAGGCTCATTTGATATTCAAACCTTGTCTGGAAGAAAGATAAACAGGATACTTATGGATTTCTATCATTACTACAGCACAGTGAAATTTTTAAGTATGTGCTAAATCAATGCTGTTAAAAACCATTTGTACATCAACGGTAAAGTTTGTAAAATTTCTTAAAAAGGGTGCTTATCTGAGAGCACAGTTAAAGATTTTAAAGAACAGACTGTAGAAGTGTGGGGAAGAAGGCATATTGAGGATTTTAATGGTTTCTTTTTTTAATGCAACCGAGTGAGTATTTAACTCACAGAATGTTTTTAAAGCCAAAGAGCTGAATTTTTAAATCCTCAATTCAGGCCTTTATCCTTCCTTCATCCAAAATTTGCTTCTTCGAAAAGTCTCTACATAGTCTCCTCTATAGGGCAAAGAGGAAATTACTCTGTTCAAAAAGCAAATTTTTCCCAAAGCTATCTAGAGCAAAAAAACCCCCCAAAACTCAGTAAAGAACAGGAAGTACTAGTAATGATGGACAGGAACACACGTTCTAGGAAAAAAGGGACCAAAAAAAATTGATGGGAGGACGCAAACAAAATGAAAGGAAGAAAGATATACAATTTATGAATTTAAAAATTAATTGGAGAAACTCTTAAGAATTTAAAAACCTAAATAGATGAATATTGACTTTGTTGTAAACAGCAAAACAAAACGAAACAGAACAAAAACTCTTCTAATGAAGAAATCAAGAATTATTTCACCTAACAAATGATGTCTGAAGTCAGGAGTGGCAAACAAAACCTCGCCCCAGCCCAATGGTCCAAAGACCATAGTAGTTTGCTAAAACTTTGTGGTGTCACCACCTTAAAACTCACTATTCCACAGTCCTTCTGCTTCCCCAGTTTTAACTGTTTTGACAGCTAACGCAGTTTTAACTGCAAATGTTCTGAACACCTCCAGGCCAGAGTCATGAATGGATGCCCTGGGAGTTTATTTAGCAGCTTAATGAGATTTATATTTGTCTTTATTCTATATTTTCAGATAAAAAAGAATAGTTCACATTTCCAAGCAGAAAACATCTAATGGTTTGAACTACTTTAACTAGAATTCTAAAATGTTCATTTAGAAACTGAGGAGTTGGTGGGGGTAAAGAGGCCCTGAAGGATTCTTTGCTCCTTTTTCAAAAGTGAGTACAAAATTGGAACTGCAGTACTTATTTGAAATTGAAAGAAAGGAAGAGATATTCCTGAAATTCTACCAAACTCAGAGGTACCATTACCTTATTCAGAGCATACACATACACCTTCCCTTGTTCCTCTTTCTCTGTTCCCATGTACATGGGAGCCCCAACCAGAAGAATGTCGGTATTAGAATCTTTATCAATGTCAATTGTCGTTAAAACACTGCCAAAGTAGGAACCAATCTAGGGTACAAAACAAAACAAAATAGTCTGATGAACATCAGAAATTCTCAAGAGAGCTAAAAGCCTGCATTTCTTTTACTCATCCTAATCGAGAAGAGTATTTGAGATTCAGATAGATACAGAAATAGAAATAAAATATAGAAATGGATTCTACCTGAGAGCTCTTTATTGGCTCTTGTTGGGGGGGCTAATAAATAGTCAGACCTATCCTTGAGGATGAGCAGCTGTTATAGATTCCACAGCCTGAACGTGAGAGAAATGGCTTCCTTTAGATTTCATCCTAACGTCTCTTCCTTCTCCAGAAAGCAGAAAAGATAAGTAATGCCACCATGATTTTTTGTAAGGAAATAAAATGAGATTAAACAATAAAAGGCATTCTGGGATGGCTTCAATATATGTTTATACACAGTAGTATAAAAATATGAAATAAAATACTGTATGAAGAACTGATTTGTCTTGGAATCCTGGTGCAGAGAATTTCATCTTGTAGACTTAGAAGATGGTTTACTATGCACCTGATAAATTATTGAACAGTACATCTGAAACTAATGATGTGCTGTAAATTGGCTAATTAAATTTAAATTTAAAAGAAGAAGAAGATTGGGACGCCTGGGTGGCTCAGTCCGTTAAGCATCTGCCTTCAGCTCAGGTCATGATCTCAGGGTCCTGGGACTGAACCCCACGTTGGGCTCCCTGGTCAGCGGGGAGCCTGCTTCTCTCTCTCCCTCTGCTGCTACCCCTGCTTGTGCTCTTTCTCCCTTTCCCATTCCCCCACTCATGCTCTCTCTTGCTCTCTCTCTCTCAAATAAATAAATAAAATCTTAAAAAAAAAAAGAAGATTGTTTACTCAACTAAATGGCTAAGTCTTGTTCTAGTACTTGCGGAAGATAGAAAAATATAAAAGGATTTCAGGGGACCATCCCCTTGCAGCAATGTTTTTTCTTTTAAAGATATGGATGTATCTTAAGGAAATGCAGGAGACTCACACTTCATTATCTAAATGCAAGAACCCTCCCAAATATTGACCTGTGTTTAATATTTGATGCTCTTGATAATCGTCTTATTGAAACTTCCTGTCTTGGTTTCCATGATTTTAATTTTGCTCTCTTGATTCTGCCACGATATCACAGGCCCCCCTTTGTTTTCATCTTTGCTTTCATCACTTTTTCCTCCTCCCATGCCCTAGATTTTGGCCTCCCCTAAGCCAAGACCTGCACCTTCCCGCCATTCTCTTCTTCTAGATGGCCAATCCATCCAGACATTTCTATTACTGAAAATTGCAAATTTCGCTCTATCCTCCTCTCAAGGCTCCAGTTCTGCATTCCTAGACATTGCTAGACACTCAGACAACTGCTAGACATTGGCTTTCGAATGTCCTTTACCCATAGGTTATGAAGAGTTTAAAAGGTTTTTTTTTTAAGTTGAATTAATTACAAACATAAATAAAATGCTGTAAGATCTAGCAACCTTGGGCCATGATTCCCCCATGACAATAGCCATCTGGAGCTGAGTGGGAGCTGAATGTTTAGATGGCTCATGAGCTGTCCGGTCCATGGTTCCCACCACTTCCTGCTGTCTTCTGTGCAGTAGCTTTATTTATTTACTTTACCTTCCAGACACCCACAACCATTTGAATTTGTGCTCACTGTTACAGGAGATATGTAAAACCAAATACCATTTAAAAGAAGTAACAAACTGAGGGCTTCAGAAGGGAGGGGGGTGGGGGACTGGGATAGGCCGGTGATGGGTATTAAGGAGGGCATGTATTGCATGGTGCACTGGGTGTTATACGCAAATAATGAATCATGGAACATTGCATCAAAAACTGCGGATGTACTGTATGGTGACTAACATAACATAATAAAAATTATAAAAAAAAAATAAAAGAAGTATCTACACTGCTTGAGTTACTGACATTCTAATAATGGTGCCACCTTTGTCTCAGGTTCCCAGGCTTGAAACTTAAATCATTCATAATTTAAATCATTTGTAACTTTCATGAGCAATTTTCCACAAAATTTTTACTTCCTGTCTCGCAGACAATTAGTAAAGTGATATCAGACTAAGATGTCATACAAAATGCTTCGTTTTACAATCCTGTCAGTTCCTCCTTATTTATGTCTACTACACTTCCTTTTCCATTTTTATTGGTGACACATCATTTTAGGCTCTCCTCACCTTAGCCTTTTTTAGATTGTTGATGCATTTTCTGATTACAAATGTGGGCAAAAGGCTAATAAAACCCTTTCACCAGGTTTTATTATTTTATATAAATGAGAATCTAAAGAGACTTTTACTTTTGGTTCACTCTTTGTTCCCCTGGACATCTGTGCGGGAAAGGAGTTCCATTATATTACTAAGCAATATTGAGAGTGGTACAAATAATCTCTGGTTGGGACACTGCATTTAGGCTGTGGGGATCTATGAATACCTGATGGAGCTAACATAGTTTGGGCTTCCCAGGATGACTCTGACAACTGCAGGCCCTTTGCAGGAGCCCTGGAAATTATGTCTATGTCATTATAAAAGATATTGGCTCCTGTGGGGCGTTCAAGAGGGCAAATCTGTCCTTCCCTGACGTGTCTGTCTCCTCTCACCTAAGCTGTTCTGCTGCGCTGGGCAGCGGTGAGTACCCCTGCAGGGGAGGAAGGCTGATGCTGCCCCGCCTTGTGGAGTAGTTGGTGATGGGAGGAGGGTATAGGGGCAATCTGGTGAGTTGGGATATTTAGTGAAGCCCAAATGATTGCAATGCAATACTAACCAACAGCATAGGTGTTTTGGTTAAAAAATATTTACATATATTTATGTTTGCATGTTGCATGTATAATTTCTAAACTATTTTTTTTGTATTCAATATCATCTAATGAGAATTTTGTGATTTTACATGTTATAACTTCCCATTACCTCCAGGAGAAAATCCAAATTCTTTAGTTTGCCCTTCAAAACCTCACACAATTGGGGTCCACATTATCTTTTTAACTGGCTCTTCTGCTCTCTCTACCTATCTACAGTCTATTTTTCCTTCTAGACTAGCACAAATCTTATCTCGTATTAAGACTTTTGGCACCAATTCTAGCTTAAAACGATCTTTCCGTCCTCTGCATTTACTGTTTGTGTCATTGGCATTTTCATGCTTCTTAATGTTTTAGATCTTTTTGTTATATGAATATATTTGTACACCTGTATCTACATCATCATCTAACCATCTTACCTCCATTTCCACGCAACTGAAATAGTCCTGAGGCTAAAGATGTAGGCATTTTACATCTCTGCAAGGAAACTAACACGGAGCCCTGTTCAAGGTTGATGTTGACTCTGAGAGCACTTTTTCATTTTTTTATTATTATTTTTTAAAGATTTTATTTATTCATTTGACAGAGAGTGAAGAGCACAAGTAGGGGGAATGGCAGAGGGAGACGGAGAAGCAGGCTCCCTGCTGAGCAGGAAGCCTGAAGTGGGGCTGGATCCCATGATGCTGGGCTCATGACCTGAGGCGAAGGCAGACACTCAACTGACCTAGCCGCCCAGGTGCCCCAGTACTTTTTCTTTTTAAAGTTTAGGACAATTGATGGTTAATTTGAATTTACATAGAGTATACATGGATTAAATTAAAACAATAAATTTCAATTACCTGTTCCCCACTGAGTGTCTGGAGAATCTTGATGTCTCCATCTTCCATCCTGTAGATGACAACCTGACCCATATGATTGTACCGTGGCTGTCCAGCAATGTACAGCACATTCCCGGAAACAGTGGCGGAGTTCACTGTGTAACCTAACAAGAGAGAAACGCCAGATGTCAGATATACTCTCTGACCCCTTAAAGTCTGCACAGAATAAATTGAGATCCATTTTAAATGATTGGGAAAATCATTTTTATATGTTTATATAGATTTCTCTTTTTTTGAAAATAATTATTTTTTAATTCAGGGAAGTTTGTAGAAGCTTTTATCTACTGTGACTGCTTTGTCCACCCTGCCACCTCGGTTTTTCATTGTATAAAGGCACAAATGATATAACAATGATGACAGAAGAAAAAAAAAACACAAAAAATCCCCCATAATCCCAATTCACCACTTTGTAATAAATTAGTTGTACTTCATCTGGACATATTTTATAAAATCTAATAATTGTAATAATTATTAATTTTATTTTATTGTTTTGCTTATTATTTATTTATTTTATAAAATTAATAATTTTATACAGTTGGAATCATAGGAAATGTAAGCCTTTTCTGTGTTGCTGCTGTAGATTTTTATTTATTTTAATTTATTTGTTTTTTAGCAAGAGACGGTGTGTCTGCGCGTGGGAGGTAGGGGGAGGAGCAGAGAGAGGAGCAGAGGGAGAGAATCTTTTTTTTTTTTTTAAGATTTTATTTATGTGACAGAGAGACAGCCAGCGAGAGAGGGAACACAGCAGGGGGAGTGGGAGAGGAAGAAGCAGGCTCATAGCGGAGGAGCCCGATGTGGGACTCGATCCCAAAACGCCAGGATCACGCCCTGAGCCGAAGGCAGACTGCTTTAACGACTGCGCTACCCAGGCGCCCCAGAGGGAGAAAATCTTAAGCACACTCCACAGCCACTGCGGAGCCCCACGCAGGGCTTGATTTCAGAACCCTGAGATCATGACCTGAGCTGAAATCAAGAGTCAGATGCTCAACTGACTGAGCCACCCAGGTGTCCCTGCTGCGGTAGAGTTTTAAGTAGTAATTTTAAGTAGCTGATGTTTATTTCTCTGAGTTAAGGCATAAAGGGATTATGTTTCTACCATAGTACTATTCCCACTAGAATGGTAGAATTTTTAGGTGGTTTTTAATTTTTTGATATTATACTTAAGGCTGCAAAGACATCCTTGAACATTTAATTTTTTTTTCTTTTGGATTTTTTGGTGATAAATTTCAAGAAATAGATTACTGGATCAAATTTTCAATTCTTTCAGTGTCTCACAAATTGTTTGCAGAACATTTGTACTAATTTATTCCATGAACAGCCAAAGCAGTGAGTAGTTTTATCAAACTCTCCCCAAATTGGGTATCATTACTATTATTTAAATTTGTGAATGTTCTAATTACATGTTAAACATAACCTAACACTAATACTTTGCTGTGATTTTAATTTGCATTTGTTTGATTAAAAGGAGGTGGGTGAGGGGATGGGTACTTGTGATAAGCACTGGGAGTTGTATGAAAGTGTTGAATCACTATATGGTATACCTGAAACTAATATTACACTGTATGTTAACTAACTGAAATTTAAATTTAAAAAGTGAGCTTCGACAATCCTTTTTAATTGGGCTTTCATTTTTTGTGTGTCTTTGAGGCAGATTATTATTAATTTTTGAGTGAAGAATTAAATTTATTCTTTGTGTCTATAGAGAACAGAGCTAAATCAATGAATAAAAATTATCATGTGCACATTTCAACTCTACAGAAAGAAGAAATGTTCTAATAACCAGATCTGCCCATCAGTGGAGGAGCAGAGGGCAGATTATTTTTCCAAATGGGACAGAATAGCATTTCTTACTAAGAAAAAGATTATATGGAAAATTTATTTTCCAAGTGTTTTTCTATAAGGTAATAGTTTCACTTTCTTACAACATTTTTGTAACAGAACAGAGGTTTTTTTTGTACTAAAACATGTTTAATCTCACAAATGCTAAAGAAACACAATTCCTCAGGCATTTTTCCTTCATGAATATTTTTCTCACATTCTTATTTCTTCACCTTTCTTTGAGCTTCTAAAAAATTATACATAATAAATTGTAAACTTCTTTTTCAAACAAGTAATGTTACTAAACAAGTACTTATGTTACTAACCACAATATTGCTTAAAAAATGAAAACTTTAAGGTCATGTTTATACATAAATAAAATAAAAAAGAAGAATGTGCAAAACAAGGGCTATTTTATTTCATGTCACTCTACTAAGAAATACTAAGAAGGGATTGGCTTAAGAGTGTTAGTACACTTTTATTTTTTTCCTTAACTTACAGGGCTATGAATGCCAACTGATAAAAGAACTTTTAAAAAAAGCTAAAAATTATGTTTGAGCTTGGGGTTGTGTGATTATTTGGTTACTTAATTTTGATAATTTGCACTTGATAGTGACATTAACTGAAGTCTTCACAAAGACAGTACCTACTGGTTAGGTAGTTACTGGTTGAGGCTCAGGTGTCTAAAGATAATGAGGGAGAGAGAAAGAAGGCCATGTAAAGTCTAATTTTCTTGAAATGAAAATAATTATAAACATCTAAGTTTTATTTGCTTTCTGAAGAGAAAAAAAAGTACAAAATTGAAGAGAAAGGAAAATTCATAGCATAGCCTGCTGCATGGATTTATAAAGAAATAGATCTTGTCAGTTCTCATAATTCACTCCTTGGGAAAAGTGCTAGGATCTGGTGAGGTAATGGGAAACAGGTATGCTCTGCTTTGATTTCATGCATTTGCCTCACATCTTTACTTTTTCTCTTGAATTTGTCTGGCATGATTAGAAAGGGGCAGACCGTGGGTAGAGGAGGCAGGGAATGAGATTTCAGCTGTATTCTCACCACCAAAACCACTGGCTAAGTGCATATTGGCCTAAGGCAGTTTCTGGGTTGTGGAAAGATGAGTAAGTGACTACCCTCAACAGTTTCCGTTCCTACTTCTTTCTGGTCATTATTGATTAGTATGAGATTTTTTTTTTTTTAATAGAGCATCTACCTCTCACTTTGTTACCTCCATAAGATTTTCCACAGCCTAACAACTTGCAATCCACACAGATTTCAGACTAACACATTCAAACTCTTCTTAATTTGTAACCCGCACAAGCAGACATTTTGAAAGCTCCATTTCAGATTTAGAATAATATTTGGGGTACAAAGCTACTTTTCTCCCCTTGTCCCCTTTCTGGGTGCTTTTCTGTTTTTAAAGAAATCTTATATATCTTAAACTTTATGTTGGCAAAGTATCTTATGTGCTAACTTGTGATTAAGCTAATGAAATGATTTCTAAAATATAAAATCATCTAATTACATTGTGGACAACATACCCCCAAATTTCCTTTTCTGGGCAGAAAGGAATCATATGGTACAAATACTGTGGTTACAAATGAAGGTTCTCTTATTTTTTTTCTTGCTCACAGTGATATCTCTAAGTCTTGAATTCTCTAAGCTTGCTTTAAGCAACCTTGAATCTAAGCTTTCGGGGAATAATAGATTTAGGATTCCTAAGACTGTTTGGTTTTAAGGAATTTTATCACATAACAATAACTCAGAATATCAAAAAAACTGTAGTGTTATTAAAATGTGTGGGCTTCGAGAGAGTGCACACGTCCATGCAAGGTGGGAAGGGGAAGAAGGGGAGGGAGAAGGAGAATCTGAAGCAGACTCTACACTGAGTGTGGAGTCCGACTGAGGGCTCAATCCCAGGACCCTGAGACCATGACCTGAGCTGAAACCAAGAGTCAGATGCTTAACCAACGGATCCACCCAGGTGCCCCCAAATGTGTGAACTTCTTAAGATGTCACACACATCTTTGTGGACTTCATGTCATATCTTTAATTTTGTAAATGTCTTTAATTTTGAAATGAACACTGGAATAAGAATCAAGAGACCTAGATTCTAGTTCAGATCTGTCATAGGTAGCTGTGACATCATTTTTCTATTCCTTAATATCTTAATTTAGAAAGTTGGATGCTTACCATATGCTCTCTAAGATCTCTTTTAATGTATATAATTTTGAGCCCAACTTCTTTATGTTATAGCACAATCCTCCAAATGTTTAAAAGATATGCAGTGTACATTTTGTTTCCTAACCGTCAATTCCTTCAAATTTTGTAGGGGGTGGGGAAGGAGAGAAAGGAATTGTTTCCAGATCGGTATCCTTTGGATAATCTTTGATCAGCACATCCTAGTTTGGCATTTTCTTTTGTAACGTGCAATGTCTGACCAGGGCAGAATGTAATAGGACTTTTATGAGAGATAAACTAGACTTTCATGAATGCAGTTCAACATGTGTTAAGAGGTTTGAGCACTCACATTATATTTGCTGCTTACTGCCATATTTTGAATTACTTTAAACCCTCAGGCCTTTCATTTTTCTTAAGTCCTGTTGCCTCTACAGTTTTAAGATGTGTCCTTGGATAAGGAGATGTATGGACTTACCAGTAAAGACTTCCTCCTACCTTCCCTGTAAAATAGAAAGAAACTGGAATAGAGAGAGAAAAAGACTTGCCTTCAGGACAGAGAGATCCCAGAGAGGCTTGTTAACATTGTAAAATACGAACAGTGAAAGGTATTTGTTTTCTTTACCACTGCACCCCCAGCACCAAGAATGATGCCTGGGGCAAAATAGGTACCAGTCAAATATTTGTTGAGTGAGTAAAGAGTTGGGAAACCATACCCTGAGGATTTTTTCATCCTAGGCCCTTCTAATTGTTTACTGAGATCATTTAGTGATAGAATAGTTTCCTGGTATCTCTGAGGCAGCTTGGTACAGATCTAGAATAAGGTGATACCTGACATATACCTCCTCATTCCAGACAAGTCTTTGAAAAATAAGATGATATTACATCTCAATATTTATCTGATTTGATGGGGCTATTAAAGAAGAAGCTATATATCAAGACAAATTAACATTTTCTTTTCCAAAATCAGGACCCGTAGGAAGAAATCAATGATATAGGATATTTTAGAGAAAATGGGAGTCTGATCTTCAGGATATTAGCTGAATCAATGTTTCTCTTTTTTATCGTAATTTCCTGTACACCTGTGCAAAGCTCTTCTTGAAGTTAATGAGAATACCAGACACAGGGAGACCTCAGAAAGTGCACATTTCAGCCTAAATCATTCCTCCACTAGAGAGCCCTTATGAGAGAGCGTGACCTCCATGTTCTATTATTCTGTCTACTGCTCAGAAACTAAGGCTGCTTTGGAAATTTCATGGGTCCTATAATGTGTCTAACTCTTGGAAGTGATCTGTCTTCTATGGTTATAAGTAAGCCTATATAAATATAAGCAAATAATGCTAAAAATAAAAAAAACTAAAATAAAACATAATAATTTTCTATCAATTACATCCAAACATTACCTAAATAAGAAGCAAGAGGTTCATTCTTTTTGGTAGACTCAGCGTTAAAGGTCGTGTTTTGGGGGATTATGATTTGATTAGCCTTCTGCATGACGACTGTTCCATTCCAATCATAGGCTCCTACTGCTCCAAGCATGACCCAGTCCTTATATCCAAATAGAGAAAACAAATGATATTTAACAAAATAGTAAGAACACAGCATTAACAATGTGATAGGTTATGGTCAAAGTGCTTTACATATGTTAACTCATATAATTTCACAACAACATGATAGTAACGTGGCAGAGTGAGTAACTTGCCCTAAGTTATACAGTACAATTGTCCATTGAAATGTCAATATTCCTTTGTGTGGACTCTGATGCATTTTCTTTCATCAACTACAAATGATACATTTCCTAATCTTGCCCTTCTGTTTAATTCTGTTAATTCAAGAATCCTAGGTCTTGAACATGGAATTCTAGTAATATCTTTGAATACACTGAAACTGAGAAAAAGATACATTCCATATCATTAGCAACTATTTTAGGTGTTTTATTTAGCCAGATGTATAATTACATAAGGCAGACCTCAAAATGTTTGATTCACAATTATTAGTACAATGTAGTGAACTGTGTAAAATAACTTGTTTTCCTAGTAAGTTTGTGAAATGTCATTTTCCTGTTTGGATTAGAAACCTTACCAGGTCGGAATAACTGCTCAAGCCATGAATTGCTAGTTGTGCTTATAATGCAGATGCCTGGGCATTGCTTTTGGGAGTGAAAACCTTAAAAAAAAAAAAGATACTTCATTTTCTACCAAGTGGTCAATGTACCTGTGAATAATGAGCACTGAAGCCAGTCTGAGACATTTCCATTTCAAATGACGCTGCTGACTGGTCAGCTGTAGCTATAACAGAAAGATAAATGCCTGTTAGCACACTGTTGATTTGGAGAAGACAGGCCAATTAGAGTCTGGGCTCTTTACCAGCCAGAACTTCCAACATCTTTTGGATATGTTCAGCCACACATTTCTCAAGCCCAAATTCCTAGGTAGGGCTGGGTAGAGGACAGAGAAGGTTAGCAGAAGGGCCATGTCTAAATTCTTGACCAATGGCTTCCCCACCCTTGCTGGAGAAGTTGAGAAAAATCCATTGATGCTTCTGTTCTTACACTGCGGATGCCTGTGGATGAGATGGCACTTTGGATCCAGGGGGTTAAAGTTGAAAGTACTGAAGTTGAAAACCTCTGTCTTCCCCTCAGACATGTCCTGCTCAGACATTAGGCTAAACTTACCTGCTATGTTATAGGGCTAAAATAATTTTATTCACATATTTAAATAGGTCTCTTGACTCTACCAGCCCCACCTGTATTTCCAGCTATAGATCCTCTCAGAATTCCATTGTTTGAGAAAAGGGGAGGGGTCCTGGGTTTGTATTTGCTCTAATTTCTGGTAGTAGGTATCACTCAGAAATTGGGAGAATTTTTTTGATGGGCTCTAGGCCACATGCCATACAATAAATTTTTAAAATAATCTGTACCCATTTTTTTTATTTTTAAAAATTTTTTAGTCAATGATCTGAGGTTAAGTAGCAAACATTAGGTCTTTTTATCTTTCTAAGAGCTCCATGAATCTGAAAATTTTTTAATGAGGATTTCTATGGGCAAGATTCTATACCCATTTTTAGGCTCTTTACTGAAATATAGAGATAATCCAGAGCATTCTGTGGAAAATGCACTATTCTCAAAATATTCACCAACCCAAAGCCACAACCTCCTAAGGGGATTGCGGGAATGTTGATTCATTTACTTTAAGTAGGGAGTTACTGATTTATTTGGCTTTGCAAATAAGTTAAAAATAGTTCATAATTGCAAGAGTCTGCCCTCTCCTTGAGGCATGAGAATAATTAAATTTGTGAAATCAAACTTACTTACTAGTTATTTGTTGTCATAAATTCGTTATCAAATACATCAGTGATTGGTTTTTTTTTAAGACTAGGTTAAATGGGGATATCAAACAAGAATTCAAATGTATCGTTTTAATTTCACATATGAATTATCCTTTAATTTATATGACTGAAGTGCACTTTAAGTTTTTAAGTCCACAATGCTTTATGGTGTCTTTTTATTTATCTTTGCAAGGCCAACGGTAAGAGTGCAGCAGCAAAGACCTGCATATTTCCAGTGCCTTCTGCTGCTGCTCTGCTTACAGCTGAGAACAGAGAGAAGGGAGCTATGTGACATTCTGCCTGCTGAATTGTCCTCATGGTAATAGCCCCTTGTACGTCTCTGAACTTCTTGCTGTCAACCCCTCCCAGGACTGTTCATGAGTACTGACATAACCATTTTCCCCGCTGCTCAGTGTCTGGTTAGGAATTTCAGCATTTTCCCCAACATTTGCTGGGAAAGGAAGACAGACCGTTTTCTGATTTGTTTGGGCAAGTTGGTGGCCCGTTCTCATCACTAGGTGGTGCTGTCTGTGACAGGAAGGAATTTCATAATCGCTGTTATTTACCATCTAAAGATAAATGTTGATAGGAAGTGGACACTTCTCAAGTAACAAGGAAATGAAGCCCTTTCTGAAGAAAATCCTAAAAAGGCTAGTCAAAACACTGCATTTGGTGAGGCTTGAAAGTGTAGCAGTAAAGACGTGGGAGACATTTTAATCTGAGGACATTTAAAAAATAATTTTGCTTTAAAATATACAGACTTCTTACAATTTCTGGGCATTCCAACGTGTAATCTTTACCTCATAGTGTGGTTAGTTTAGAAGCAACATAAAAATGTCATTTAAGGCAAATTGGGCTCCTCTTCCCCCAACGCTGATATAGGCTTCATTTCTACAAGTTCTGTAAGGTTATATTTATTTGCTTACTTAAGATGAGGTTTAAAATTGAAACTGTATTGTGCTTAACTATCTAATGAAACTAAGTCATTTTCATTTAAATGGTCTTTACAGATTGTTTCAATCATATCATATATCACATTATTGGCTTATCAAAAATTAAAAGTGCACAATGACTTGGAAAACTTTGTATATTTCCTTGAGGCCGGCAAAGCTTATTGTCTGGCCTATTAATAAATGACACTGGGATAGCTACTGTGAGACCAAAGCCACTTGAAAGTGACTTGTGTACAGAATGCAGGATAGCCAAGTTCTTTAGAACCAGCTGCAACTTCAGATGGATAAGTAATTCAAGTGTTCTGTTTCTAAAGGCACAGGGGAAAAGCAGCCAGGGCAAAAGGGAAGCAGAGAGATGACGTCTGCATGGGCTGTAGCTGCTCATCAAATCTAAACCAAATCTGTCACTTACGGGTCTTGATCCAGTCATGAAATAAGCAGGGTGAGTCACCACCAGCACTTTTTTAATTGAAAGGGAAGAGAGAACGAAAATGAGAAACCATCACAATGCTTTGTAATAGTAAGAGTGATTTTGCGAAATTTTGTTTTATTTTTCTATGTATATGCACTGGGTCATGCAGAAGTGGAAAAATTTTCCCTTCCTCTCTTCTAGGTTCCTTGGCTGGTTTAATAATTAACTTGATCTAAAACAGATTAGCAAGAGAAAAACAAATTTAATTTCACATGGGACCACCCAAAATATGAGAAGGAAGAACAAGTGGGGGCAACTGAAGCCTATATGCCATCCTGACCTAAGGACTGGGATAGGTGCCAGGGGCTTCAAAGGGAGGAGGACAGTTCACAGGACATAAGAAGAACAGATGTTTGGTAATTAAAAATTTGCCCTGCCATGCAGACAGGTCTTTCGGATCAAAAAGTTATCCTTGGGGCGCCTGGGTGGCACAGCGGTTAAGCGTCTGCCTTCGGCTCAGGGCGTGATCCCGGCGTTATGGGATCGAGCCCCACGTCAGGCTCCTCCGCTATGAGCCTGCTTCTTCCTCTCCCACTCCCCCTGCTTGTGTTCCCTCTCTCACTGGTTGTCTCTATCTCTGTTGAATAAATAAATAAATAAAATCTTAAAAAAAAAAAGTTATCCTTGGTTATAGCTCTTTTTCTGGGCCAGGCCCCCTGTGTAAATTCTTCTAGGTAGTTAAGGAAGAGGTTAATGTTTTCCCTGAGTCTGCTGGGTCTTGATTGCCTTCAGCTCAAGATAATCTACATGCCAAAGTGACATATTTTGGGGTGGCCTATTTTACTCCCCTTTAGTCACGAGGCATAGTGTATTTATTATCACGGGTCACTGTCAAATAGGGCCTGAAAGCCATTATTCTAAAACATTTTCTTTTCTTTCTCTACATTTTAATATTCTGTCATTAGTTACTTTTTTGCATTTTCCTGGTCATTTGATTCTCAAAGTGGTCTACCTTGTTTTACTTATGTCTCTTTCTTATTTTATCTTTCTGTTTCCCATTATCAGGTCGTATCCGGGTGACTGAGAAGGTGCTTTTAAATTTCTGTGTTTAAGATGCAAAACAACAGTCCCTCCGTGTGTCCTCACAAGGACAGGGTCCATTGGATTTGGATGAGGCATAAGAGTAGAACTCTTTGGAAAAAGGGAAAGAGGCATGTTCTCTTAGGCTCCAATTATCAGAGAACATGAAGAAAGCAGCTTTTTTTCAGTTTTCCTGGCATAACAATTCCAAAGACTTATTTTTTTTTGTCAGGCAAGGGCTAGTTTCAAAGTAATTTGTTACTTGACATCTACCAAAGGCACAGGAAGGAATGCCATGACTCATTATCCTCAGTAGCCAATCGTCATTGCAAAATCAAAGAAAAAAGTCTACAAAAAAGAATTGTGACTTAGACAAATATAGTGAACCGATGTTTTGCTGCCATGGGAGTTGAGGCAGAGTTCCATGAAGACCTTTAAAGTGGGCAAGAAGCAAAATAGGAGAAAATAAATGAACAATGAAGTTATTGCAATCAAGAACAGTTCCATAGAAGCCCAAAATAACACAAACAAATTAAAAAAGAAAACGTGAGCTAGTGTCTCCATTTTCTAAACCCGTGTCACAGAAAAGAACTAACACACAGGCATGATTTTGTTCTGGTGAGTGTACACTAACCATTGCCTTCCTTCAGCCCTCACATCCTTATAGAGAGACCTGCCGACAGACACGGTGCTATGTGAGATAGTCATCTCAGGGACAGACTTATATGAAAGGGCATTGTTCCATGCTGGCTACTGTACACAGCAAAAGGGCACGAGCCATGTAGTAGTAGGAATAAATACCCAAAACCCATTACACTGACTTTGTGTTGTAGAGAACACATGCAGGATTACAAGAACTAGTCATACCTTCCAAGGCAAATATTCTTTCTCCCAGAGCTTCAACAATAGTGACTAGAGCCAATTCATCAGAGACGTTGAAGAAATGCTTCTCAGTGGGTTCACTTGCAATTGATTTTATTTCTTCCACAAATTTTTCAGTGCTTAAATTTCCTCTGTTATAGCTCCCAAGAATCTAAGACATGACAAAATGGGAAGAATATATTTTAAATTCTATGTGTTAAATAAGGACCCCAAGCATTTTGCCAATAAACAAGAGAGTGTATAGTACCTTAATGCAATGCAATTTTTATGTACTTCCACATTCTTGGAAGAACAATCTTCAGAATGTGTAGATTCCCTACTATTAACTGTTATATACTGTAATTGCTATAGGAAAGCATAAAGGGAAATCTTGTATGTTTGGGAAAGTTTCTTCTCTTGAATTCCTGTGTCCCTGTTTATGAACAGCTCTATCTGACAGTTCAAAAGTGAGTTATAGTTTCTGAATGTCTCTGGTATTATTCCAGCTCACGTCACCACCATTTGCCGGCAAAAGCAATTAGCAAGTGAGTTACTTGATCCTGAATAGGCAGTTCTTCCTGATAATCTTACCAAGAGCCAGTCCCACACATATATTTTTTAAACAGTATTAAACTAAAGAGTAATCTAACTTGGCAATCTAGAAAATAAACAATCGGGACATTCCTGTTTGAAACCAAATGCTCAAGACAGGGACATCCCTCCCCCCACCCCTTTTTATAGAGAAGAGAGAGAGGCAGGAATTATCTGTTATAGTTAACTGTAATTATTTAGATGTCTTAGCAGGTTTTCTCAAACATCTATTTTATTTTTTAAGGTAAAGTTTACTGAGATATAATTTGTATACAGCAAAACTCATCCTTTTTTAGATATACAGTTCTGAGTTTTGACAAACCCACCCAATTGTGTTACTACCACTTCAAGACGTAGAACATTTCTATCAGTGTTCACTCTTGTCCCTTTGTAGTCAATCCCTTCTTCTGCCTAACCCTTACAACCACTGATATATTTTCTGTCCTTATGCTTTCCTTTTTCCAGAGTGTTATATTTATGAATTCATATAGCATGTAGCCTTTTGTGTCTGACTCCTCCATTTGCATAATGCTTCTGAGAGTCATTCTTGTTGCCCCACATATCAGAAGTTCATTTTTTTTATTGCTAGTCGGATTCCATTGGATAGATGCATCCAAAGTGGAAACAATCCAAATGTCCATATAATGTATGGAAGAAATTGTGGTAGATCCATACAATGTATAATAACAAAATGAATGACTGATGCACAATATATCATGGGCAATCATTATGTTGAGTGAAAAGTTAAACACAAAAGAGTATATGCTATATGATTTCATTTACATAAAATAGAATAGGCAACTTAAGCTATGGTGGTGTAAGTCAAACAAGTGGTTACTACAGAAGTGAGTATTAAAAAAATGAAAGTATAGGGAACTTTCTGGGAGTGATGGAAATGTTCTATATCTTGATTGAGGTATCAGTTACATGGGTGTATGCAATTATCTAAACTCATCAATTTGTTCACTGTACATAATTTTCACATCGAAATTTTACATTTCACTGTGTTACTTTAATTAAAAAGCAAACGAACTATGACAGCTTGTAATAATATGGATGAATTTTAGCAATATTAAATTTTAAAAGTTTCAAAATACTATATACAGCATGACACCCTTTTTATAAGGTTAAAAAAAGGAAGACTTTTAGAATTTTTTTAGATATGTAGATACCAAGAGATTAGAAAAGGAGAGCAAGAGATGAGTATAGGATTTGGGCTGATGGTGATCAGGTGGAGGACGCCAGGTGGTAAATGTGGTCGGGCCCATAGATGCTTATATTGCATACTTAAAATTTGTATACAGGTACAATAATAAACATAGAAACCTATAAAGTGAGTCGTGCTCTCACAAATGATGAGGTCTCCTGAACCAAGGATCACAATTAATTCAATTCTGTGCTCCTGGAATCCATAAAACAAAGGTAAGATCTTGAGCTCTGTGCTACTGCTTGATTTTTAGAATATTCTACTCCTTGGGGACAAGAAAAATCATGACCTCCAGTGACCATGAAGATGCTAGAAATTCCTAGCTTCATTTTCCATTTTTAGATCATAAACATAGATTTGTCTAGCATCATTAAACTGAGACTCTAGGGTGCCTTCAAGATCCCATTGGAACACAGACCTGCAATAGTCCCCAAATGCAGTTCAGCACTGTGGACTGGGCTGATCCTGGACACATGAGTGGGTGGGCACAAGTGGAGGTGCCAGTCAGTCCTGGTCCTCATTGGGTCTTCTGGCCACAGATCCCTGCCTCTTTCCCCTGAGCAATCCTCTCATGCACCCCCCCCCAACTCTCCTTTAGCTGCCTGTTCTAGGCATCTGCATGCATTTTTTAAATATCAGATTCAAAATGGTAGATTTTAAAATGGATATTTTATTAAGAAGGGTACAGCTTTTCACTTACAGTTAGAAAAAAGCTAAAATTACTGTTTTAGGTGTAGTTATTTATGATCTGCCACATACTTGTTTATTTGTATCATAAAATGTATGAGGGTTTAGATTAGTAACTGAATCATTAAAATGTGCACTCAATGTTTATGTGAGCCCAACAGTTGTGTGCCAGCTAGTCAGGCAAGCAATACAGAAAGCAGCTCTGGAGTTTTCTTTCCTAGTGAGAAGGTGCTGGGGGATTTGTTCCTGGTTCCTTTCCCTTGCTTGACTCACACCCTCACCCCATTCCCATGGAATACCCAGGAGGAGTCCTGAGCAATACCACATATCTGCACACACAGGTCTTCATTGAGGCCCTTGTCTGTTCTTTAGCTCCGTGTCTACCTGTAAAATGTGTTCATGAGGCACAAGGCCCTAATGTTTGGGAAAAACTTTGTGCTACTTTGACAAAATGAGCAATTTAGGAAAACTAGAGCTGGCTCTAAGGAAATTGGTACACTATTTGGGTAGCTTTTTGATTTTTGAACCTAACTCTCTACTACTTGTCCAAAGTTAGGTAGGAAGGTCCATACCAGGAGTTTGCAAAATTGCACCAGAACACAAAAACTCAGATCCTGTCTTCTTGGCTGAAAAGCAAATGCCAACCATCAGAAATGGTGTATATTTGAACAGAGACCACTGGTGCTTTTCCCACTTCAGCTACTTGATGGCGGAAGAGAATTAATGGAAATGAATGTAGAGAATTGTCCAGATAAGGGAGAGAAAACCCAAGGGTCACTTGTTCTTATTACATTGAGCAAATTCTTTCTTGTACTTAAAAACAATTAAGATGGTCTTCTTACAGTTGCGTATTTCCCCACATCTAGATGCACATGTCCCAGAGAAAGCATGGAAAAGGCGGGAGAGAGTCTCCAGCCTCCAGAGCTTCCATACCCGTGTGTCTGTTTCAGGATCACTGGGGTCTTGCTCAACACCTCACTCTACACCTAGTACTCTTCCACACACTGTGAGGTTCCTCCTTTATCAGCAGTTTTGCTATGCATGGATTTCTTTTAGATTCATACAAATTCTACATCATGTGAGGCCCTCTGAGTCCCCATTGTTTTACCGAATTTATCCTATAAGTTATATGACATCCTTGGCTGGAAAGTCACCGTCTTTCCCCCTTAGTCCCTACTGAACATATTCTAGATTCACTATCACATTGACATGTTAACTTCCATTTTACTTATAAAGTGATGCATTTGAAAATACGCATAACAATTGTAAAGATGTTTGGACCATGCATGGTTGAAGTTCTTAGTTGTGATGGAAATGTTATCAGACATTTAGTGCTCCATGTGACAGACAGAGACAACTGGATAAAGTCTGATGGGGAAAATGCCCAAATGACATACTTAAATAATAAAAATAAAACATAAATGGAACATGAGAGCATATATTTAGAAGAAAATATAAGAGGAAAAAATTCCCAGGAAGTACTATGATTTGCATCCAGTTCGAACTATTTTGTATTACAGAATGAAAAATGAAAACAGAAATGTATTTTGATCCTTCACCCAAGGATCTGGTGCTTGCAGAACATTATTTTCTTTCTTTTTTTTTTTTTTTAAAGATTTATTTATTTATTTGACAGAGAGAGAGACAGCCAGCGAGAGAGGGAACACAGCAGGGGGAGTGGGAGAGGAAGAAGCAGGCTCCCAGCGGAGGAGCCTGATGTGGGGCTCGATCCCATAACGCTGGGATCACGCCCTGAGCCGAAGGCAGACGCTTAACCGCTGTGCCACCCAGGCGCCCCACAGAACATTATTTTCTATGAATGAGAAGAAATACAAAATAACACCTATAAATTACTTGTTTCACCTTATACAAATGTTTCAAGCCCAAGCATTTGGTATTCTGTTAATATTTACCTCAAGTAGACATTCAGAATTGAAGTTCCCTTGAGGCAGACGTGTCAAATGTAAAATATACAATTCATTTACATGTACTACAGTGCCTTTTGTGTGCAAATGAATGAAATGCTAAGATACTTTTCTAACTTCTCTTATTTTCATTTGAATGCTGTAAATGATACACATTTCACAGTCATTATAATCCCAGCCATTATTATCTAAGATTAGAATATGAATGTAAAACGGGCTCCTGCTGGCAATGTCTAGTATCCTCAAGTGACAGAATACAGACCATGCAGAATACATACCAGTTTAGGACCCTCACCAAATCTGAGAGTTTAATGGGTCACGTTTGCATTTTATCATAGAGTGCTTAAATTTTCAACAGTCAATTATTTTTGGGTATTGTCTCCCCAAAACATATCTTTGCAGTGTTCAGGATCAAATGGTGAGTAAAAAAAACAAAAAACAAAACCAAAAAAAACTGAGTAGGAGGAACAGCCCAGGTGGCAATAGGGGCAGACCCCCAGGTATATTTGATCCATGTGAAGCATGAATGGAGCTTCAGAAATGCCTAAAACCTCTCTGTGTGAATGCACAAGGAGAGGAAATAAAATAACTGTTTTATTTCCTAGTTTGACACAAACTAAAAAATACACGTTTCACTGGGGAAAAGAGATATGAATTGGGAAGATAACAATTCTTGCTGAAGTGAAATTTTCCTATATATTATTTATAAAATTTGAAGAGCAATTTGACAATAATTCATTGATTAAAGCGGGAAAGGAACTCATAATTTTATGATTCTCTAGGAAATTAATGCAATTATGAGAACCCTTTTTGACCAGATGGGAGGCAAAGTATGCATTATCAAGTAGGGATCCAATCAAGGGAAACATAGTGACTTAAGGACAAGAAATACTGTATATGTAGCCAGATACCCTGTAAAAGTGATGTAAGCTTCACTTAAAGTTAAGAAGTCATTCATTGATAGGTACAGTATCTGTTTTCCAGTGAAGTTTTTTTTTTAAGGTTGTTAATGCTGCTGATGGTTTACTCAGATCATTGCCTGCTACAGTGGTACCTGGAAAGCCAGACTATATTCTCTGGGGGGGAAGCTGAATAAATGATAGCACTTCTGATATTCAGTTGTCTGGGACAAACTGGGCATACATTGGCTTTGCATACTGAAAAGACCAGCCATAGACTCCAACTGTGGCCAGTATCACTAAGTGAAGTCTGGACCTATGGAATTATTCTCAACCACAGAAGAGATCAATATAGTTATAGTAACTATTATACTAAGGTGAGGTAATAATGGATTGATAGTAATTGCCAAAAGATAATTTATAGAAGTAACAACAAGGGAAAAGCGAAATAATGAGGTGTGTTAATTTTTCACATCTGTATCCCAAATAGAAAAGAATATTGTTGGACATTTGGGCTCTCTCCATAGTTTGGCTATTATTGATAGTGCTGCTATAAGCAACAGGATGCATGTACCACTTTGAGCCTGTATTTATGTATCCTTTGGGTAAATACCTAGTAGTGCAATTGCTGGATTATAGGGTGGTTCTATTTTTAACTTTTTGAGGAACCTCCCTACTGTTCTCCAGAGTGGCTGCACCAGTTTGCATTCCCACCAACAGTGCAAGGAGGTTCTTCTTCCTCCTCATCCTTGCCAACAACTGTTGTTTCTTGTGTTGTTAATTTTAGCCATTCTGACAGGTGTGAGGTGGTATCTCATCATGGTTTTACTTTGTATTTCCCTGATGTTGAGCATTTTTTCGTGTGTCTGTTAGCCATCTGGACGTCTTCTTTAGAAAAGTGTCTATTCATGTCTTCTGCCCATTTCTTAGCTGGATTATTTGTGTTTTGGATGTTGAGTTTGATAAGTTCTTTATAGATTTTGGATATAACCCTTTATCGGAATGGATAAAGAAGATGAGGTACACACACACACACACACACACACACACACACACACAGAGGAATATTATTCAGCCATCGAAAAGAATGAAATCTTGCCATTGGCAACAATGTGGTTGGAGCTAGAGAGTATTATGCTAAGTGAAATAAGTCAGATAGAGAAAAACAAATACTACATGATTTCACTCATATGTGGAATTTAAGAAACAAAACAGATGAACATACTGGGGGTGGGAGGGAAACAAACCATAAGAGACTTTTAAAGATAGAGAACAAATTGAGGGATGATGGAGGGAGGTGGCTGGGGGATGGGCTAGATGGGTGATGGGGATTAGGGAGGGCACTTTGTGATGAGCACTGGGTGTTATATGTAAGTGATGAATCACTGAATTCTACTCCTGAAACCAATATTGCAGTGTATGTTAACTAACTAGAATTTAAATAAAAAATAGAAAAGAAAAAAAATATTGTTGCAATCAGAAGTTTCCTTGTTTATAAGCAAGTCATCTTGCTTATAAAATAAATACAGTCACCTTGCCCCTGGGAGGCAGTGAATCAATTTTGTGTTCTGGGAGTTTATCAGGGATGAATCACTCTTCTTCTTCCCTTCCTACAAGGGGATGGGATGTCTTTCACTGATCATACTTTTGAAAGGAAGGGAGGAAATCTCACTGATGAAATGCTGAAAAACCATTATGCGTAATATCTGATTCTTACAGTAAATAAAAGAGATTTTGTTGGAAAACAATTTAGCCTAAACTCTTATAGTTCTGAAATTTTTGCTTTCTGACTTATTTAAAAAAATCAATTTATATGAAGAAGACTCCCTCCTCCTAGGCTGAGGGCACATGCTATGGAATTGAGAGTGAAAGGAAGGCTGTACACAGTTGTTAGTGAAGCTGAGATAAGGTTGATAGTCCATGGGGGAATCTCTGAAGGTTTCTGTGCAAGGGGGCAACACAGTTTATCTCTAAGATTCCTTCTATCTCTAAAGCACCATGATTTTATTATTTCATGGTTGTAAACTCCTCTAGTTAAAGATCCTTAAGAAGAATAATATTTATTGGTTGCTTAGCCTGCCATTGTACTGGATGTTTTCAGTCATTATCTCATTGATTCTTCATCTGAGAGAAAGAGAGAGAAACAATATTTACCTTTTATCTTTATAGATAAAGAAGCTGAAGCTTGGAGTATTAAGTGACTTTATCCACTGTCACAAAGGCAGAACTGAACAAAGGTCTTTCTAGCTCCAAAATAAACTCTTCTCTACCCTCCCCCTTCTTCTCACTTATGGAAAACGTTCATGGGTCTGTTGTTGTTTAAGGTTATGACATTATGTGACACACTTAGTGTCCCTGTGCTGGGTCTTTCTGCTCTGGTACAAGGGCTGGAGAGGACTGTGGTGCTCTTTGGAAGGCTGCGGAAGAGAGTGCAAATGGGTTAGGAGAGTCCTGCAGCACCTTCAGAGATCTGCAGCAGCAAGTAAGAGAGATTGGGGGGGGGGGGGGGGGGGGGGGAACAGCCCAGGGCAGTGGTACATATGGTCAGTCAAGGGGCCTCTGGAGACTTGGTCATGTGGCCTACAGTCATAAAACCTGGTGTTTCTTGGTTTTCTCATTCATAAAATGGGAAAAGAAAAGTTGCCCTGCTCTCTTTGGGGTGCTACGAAGGACAAAGAAAGGTATCTAGGACTCAACAAACAAACAATTGTAGGTTACAGAGAGCCATATGTATGATAATTTAAATTATTTTCCATATTGCCATTTGAAAGGTGGAATTTTTACTTCCTTTCTCTAAATGTCCCTCTCTGTGGGGTGGCACCATGAAATTGAGTCATCTCAGTTCATGGAACTATTACAAGTTGATTTAGGAAAAAAAAATCACTATTAAGAGGTAAAAAGCACTCTGTCTCTATTTTTTTTTTTTGCATTTTGAGAGACAAATGTTATTAATAATGGATTGCTTTTATATTGATACAAATTTGCTCACAAAGAGCTAAAGTACTTTGTATGTAGTAACCTCTACATCATCAATAGCAGGTTAGGCTTTTCCTCGGAACTAAATGAAATTTCTTCTTCGATCCTTTTTCCCTTCTTGTCCAGCTTAAATGCAATTACAGAAAACATTTGAGAGCTGTTGGCTGCTTCACTTTGGCTGCACAGTTGGGGGCTATGAAGTAGGGAGGAAATGGAAAGTCCGGCTTTGTGATGCCCCCAGCTTTGGTTTTCTTTTTCAACATTCCTCTGGCTATTTGGGGTCTTTTCTGGTTCCATACAAGTTTTAGGATTATGCGTTCCAGTTCCGTGAAAAATGTTGATGGCATTTTGATAGGGATTGCACTGAATGTGTAGATTGCTCTGGGTAGCATAGACATTTTAACAGTATTAGTTCTTTCAATCCATGGACATGGAATGTTTTTCTGTTTCTTTGTGTCTTCCTCAATTTCTTTCATGAGTGTTCTATAGTTTTCTGAGTACAGATCCTTTGTCTCTTTGGTTAGGTTTATTTCTAGGTATCTTATGGTTTTTGGTGCAATTGTAAATGGGATGGACTCCTTAATCTCTTTCTTCTGTCTCATTGTTAGTGTATAGAAATACAACTGATTTCTGTGCATTGATTTTATATCCTGCCAAATTGCTGAATACCCGTATGACTTCTAGAAATTCTGGGGTGGAGTCTTGGGTTTTCCACTTAGAATATCATGTCATCTGTGAAGAGTGAGAGTTTGACTTCTTTGCCAATCTGGATGCCTTTTATTTCTTTTTGTTGTCTGATTGCTAAAGCTAGGACTTCTAGTACTATGTTGAAGAACAGTGGCCAGAGTGGACATCCCTGCCATGTTCCTGACCTTAGGGGAAAAGCCCTCAGTTTTTCCTCATTGAGAATGATATCTGCTGTTGGCTTTTCATATATGGCTTTTATGATATTGAGGCATGTTTCCTCTATCCCTACACTGTGAAAAGTTTTAATCAAGAAAGGACACTGTACTTTGTCAAACGCTTTTTCTGCATCTATTGAAGAAGATCATATGGTTCTTGTCCTTTCTTTTATTAATATAGTGAATCATGTTGATTGATTTGCAGATGTTGAACCAACCTTGCAGCCCAGGAATAAATCCTACTTGGTTATGGTGAATAATCCTTTAAATGTACTGTTGGATCCTATTGGCTAGTATCTAGGTGAGAATTTTGTCATTGATGTCGATCAGGAATATCGGTCTGTAATTCTCCTTTTTGGTGGGGTCTTTGTCTGGTTTGGGGATAAAGGTAATGCTGGCCTCATAGAAAGAGTTTGGAAGTTTTCCTTCCATTTCTGTTTTTTGAAACAGCTTCAGAAGAATAGGTATTAATTCTTTAAATATTTGGTAGAATTCTCCTGGGAAGCCATCGGCTCTAGGTTCTTGTTTGTTGGGAGCTTTGGATTACTGCCTCTGTATCCTTGCTGGTTATGGGTCTGTTCAGGTTTTCTCTTTCTTCCTGTTTCAGTTTCAGCAGTTTTTATGTCTCTAGGAATGCATCCATTGCTTCCAGATTGCCTAATTGTTGGAATATAGTTGCTCATAATATGTTCTTATAATTGTTTGTATTTCTTCAGTGTTGGTTGTGATCTCTTCTCTTTCATTCATGATTTTATTTATTTGGGTCCTTTCTCTTTTCTTTTTGATAAGTCTGGCCAGGGGTTTATCAGTCTTATTAATTCTTTCAAAGAACCAACTTCTAGTTTTGTTGATCTGATCTTTCTACTGTTCTTTTGGTTTCTATTTCATTGATTTCTGCTCTAATCTTTATTAATTTTCTTCTTCTTCTGGGTTTAAGCTTTATTTGCTGTTCTTCCTCTAGCTCCTTTAGGTGTAAGATTAGGTTGTGTATTTGAGACCTTTCTTGTTTCTTGAGAAAGGCTGTATTGCTATATACTTCCCTCTTGGGACTGCCTTTGCTGGACCCCAAGGGTCCTGAACAGTTGTGTTTTCATTTTCATTTGTTTCCATGATTTTAAAAAATTCTTTAGTTTCCTGGTTGACCCATTCATTCTTTAGTAGGATGCTCTTTAGCCTCCTTGTATTTGAGTTCTTTCCAAATTTCCTCTTGTGATTGAGTTCCAGTTTCAAAGCATTGTGGTCTGAGAATATACAGGGAATGATCCCAGTCTTTTGGTACTACTTGAGACCTGATTTGTGACCCAGTATGTGATCTATTCTGGAGAACGTTCCATGTTCACTCAGAAAAAAATGTGTATTCTATTGCTTTAGGACGAAATGCTCTGAATATATCTGAAAAGTCCATCTGCTCCAGTGTGTCATTCAAAGCCCTTGTTTCCTTGTTGATCTGCTTAGATGATCTGACATTGCAGTGAGGGGGTGTTAAAGTCCCCTACTAATATTGTATTATTATTATTGATGTGTTTCTTTAATCTTGTTGTTAACTGGTTTATATAATTGGCTGTTCCCGTGTTAGGGGCATAAATATTTACAACTGTTAGATCTTCTTGTTGGATAGAGCCTTTAATTATGATATAGTGTCCTTCCTCACCTTTTATTACAGTCTTTGGTTTAAAATCTAATTTGTCTGCTAAAAGGATTGCCACCCCAACTTTCTTTGGATGTCCATTAGCATGATAAATGGTTTTCCACTCCCTCACTGTCAGTCTGGAGGTGTCTTTGGGTCTAAAATGAGTCTCTTCCAGACAGCATATTGATGGGTCTTTTTTTTTTTTATCCAATTTGATACTCTGTGTCTATTGATTTGGGCATTTAGCTCATTTACATTCAGAGTAATTATTGAAAGATATGAATTTAGTGCCATTGTATTATCTGTAAAGTCCCTGTTTCTGTAGATTGTCTCTGTTCCTTTCTGGTCTATGTTACTTTTGGGCTCTCTCTTTGCTTAAAGGATCCCCTTTAATATTTCTTGCAGGGCTGGTTTAGTGATCACAAATCCTTTTAGTTTCTGTTTGTCCTGGAAGTTTTTTTTTTTTTATCTCTCCTTCTATTTTGAATGACAGCCTAGCTGGATACAGTATTCTTTGCTGCATACTTTTCTCATTTAGCAACCTGAATATATCATGTCAGTCCTTTCTGGTCTGCCAGGTCTTTGTGGATAGGTCTGCTATCAATCTAATGTTACTACCCTTGTAGGTTACAGACCTCTTGTCCCCGTGCTATCAGGATATTCTCTTTGTCTCTGAGATTTGCAAGTTTCACTATTATACGTCGAGGTGTTGACCTATTTTTATTGATTTTGAGGGGGGTTCTCTGTATCTCCTGGACTTGGATGTCTGTTTCCTTCCCCAGGGTAGGGAAGTTCTCTGCTATAACTTGCTCCAATATGCCTTCCATCCCCCACTTCCCGACTCTCTTTCCTCTTCTTCTGGGATCCCAATTATTCTAATATTGTTTCATTTTATGGTATCACTTATCTCTCAAATTCTCCCCTTGTGATCCAGTAGTTGTTTATCTCTCTTTTTTCTCAGCTTCTTTATTCTCCATCAGTTTGTCTTCTATATCACTAATTCTCTCTTCTGCTCATTTATCTTAGCAGTTAGAACCTCCATTTTTGATTGCATCTCCTTAATAGTCTTTTTTATTTTGACTTGATTAGATTTTAGTTTTTTTATTTCTCCAGAAAGGGATCCTCTAGTGTCTTCTATGCTTTTTTCAAGCCCTGCTAATACCTTTGAAATCATTATTCTGAACTCTAGTTCTGACATCTTACTTATATCCATTCTGATTAGCTCTCTGGCAGTCAGTACTGCCTCTTGTTCTCTTTTTTGAGTTGAGTTTTTCTGTTTTGTCATTCTTGCAGAAAGTGGTCACTTTCTATTTGTAGAGTTGCAGCTATTGTTTTCTTAGATATCTGGTTGAGTTCGTTGGTGTTTAGAATGATTTGATAGCTATCTAGCTGAATTCCTGGGATCATAAGGTCCCCTACTCCTCCACCATCTTGGACTATTCTCCTGGCAACGTATTTATTACTAGCATATCCTCAATTTCCTCCTTTCTTTCCTCCCTTCTTTTTTTTCTTCCTACCTTTCCCCTTCTCCTTCCTTCCCTCCCTCTTTTCTGCCCTTCCTCTATTCCTCCCTCCATCCTTCCAGCATTCTTCCGCCTGCTGGGGGGTCCTTTTCTCCTCCTTTTCTGCTCTTCTTTTTCCTTTCCTATTTCTGTCTTTCTTTCTCTTGTCCTTCCTTGCCTAGGATACAAAGGGAGCAAGACCCAATCCTGTCCCCACAGAGTTTACCTTCAAATGGAGAAGCTTCTCTTTTACAACCTTATTTGTATAACTTTCATAAAATAATCATGATATGTACACATCTCTTGTCTTCACACCAGAGTTTGAAAGCCATCTCTAGCCATGTACTTACAGCTATGGAAAACCGCTGAATGTTTTCATCCTCACAGTCTTGGATGACCTTATTCAGTCGATGGTTGTCATGGGATTCCCCATCAGTCACAATTACCATGACTTTTTTAACTCCCCTTCGGGCACCCCGGGCTTCAGTGAAAGCCTCCTTCCTGAAGTGATCACAGAGGAAAGAGAAGCAAATAAAACACCATCCCAAGATTAGGCAAAGTGATAAACAAAAGAAAAACACTGACAACTCTAGTTAGAACAGTGCTGTCCCTCCAAGTTCAACATTCACAACCATTGTTCAAGCTGGGAGGCATGATGATCATTATTTGTAATAGTTTTAGATTTCTCCCAGGTGATGAAGAGGTCACCATTTTACTAATCTTCACATATCCCATATACAAAGGGCAGCAGTATTTCAATTTTTGGAAACTTCTCAGGGAAGGTGTGACTGGAGCACACATCAGATCTGGAGAAGGTCAGATCTTAAATACTTTCTCAGCCACTCCTTTCTCTATAAACACTCCTCTTTTCTTCTGCTTTTGGCAGAAGCTTTGGCTTTGTCCTCACTTCCACCACATCTACTCTGACATTTATAGAACAGTATGGAAATCCTCTGAGCTGGGGAGCTGGGAGAAAACAGAATTTTGTGTGGCTGTGAATCCTTGAGAGTGGTCTTGGATATGGGGGAGAAAGTTGGACATAGTAATAAAAGACTGCAGATGGCTGTGGTCTGAGTCAGTGATAGAGCAGGGCTGTGGGGGGCAAGAGCGGATAGGGCACCTATGAAAGATTTGGTCCGAACCAGGTTTAAGGACACAGGCTGCTGGGGATGGGATGGAGGAAAGTGGCACAGAGAGAAAAGGAAAATGCTATAACCTAACTGCAAAGAAAGACATTTTTTATTTAACTCAAAAAGCATTTATGGAAAGAGATGGAAGAGAGGAGAAATTATCAATTTTTGTTGTTTTGTGCTTCTACACACACACACACACACACACACACACACACACACGGAGGCATATTTCCCCTCTATTATTTTCTTTCACTCACTCATTTTCCTTTCTGGAGTCAACTACATTTTACTTAGGAATGAAACAATGAAAGGATTTCATATAATATTTTTTAGATCTTGGTATAAAATGCAGCAATCATCATATTGAATTGTCCATTTCAATATTTTTCTTTGGTCATGAGGACAAACAGCTGCTGTTTGGGATATGCCAAAAAAACATTTCTCTTAAACTACCTTCCAAAGGGTTTGCACAATACACATTAGTTTTACTGTAAATACATAGTAAATATACACAATAGTAGGTATCTTGTGAGTGGGCTAAAAGATCCTGGTGATGTGGGCAAAGAGATTTTATCTCTGGTTATTTTCCTTTAAAAGGGCTGAATGTCAATATGAGAAGATGTTAACAATTGTTGATTTGTTTGGTGAGTACATTGGATTTTGTTGTACTATTTTTTATATTTTTTATTTTTCTTATAATTTTCAAAATAAAGAAGCTATTTTAAAAAAGTTGGCCACTTGTGTTCTCTGCCCTCTACACTGTACAGATAGATTTTCTGACTTCTTTATATGCACAAACAAAGGTGAAAACAGATGTTAAAGACCTGTCTTTAAATGAAGTTCAGACATGGATATCATATAAGATTCGATCCTTTTTGCAGTCCTAACTCCTTAGAGGATCACCAAAACTTCCTAATTCTCTTGAAGATCTAGGCCATTACTGAATGAAACTCAACTAATGGAGATGATTAAAATACATTTCTTAAAGAAAATCTGGTAGATCTAAACAGGGGTTGGTTTTATGTAATGTAAGAGTAGCCACTGGCAGAACTCC